>NC_141904.1:43790000-44096666 GCF_057802395.1 Ceratotherium simum simum
ACAAAAACATTTTGACTAAATTCAGATATTAATGTCTGAGAAAGTTTCTTAGCCTGCTCTCTCTATGTGAAAACAGAAGAAATACTCAAGGAACTTCTTCATGGAGAAGGAAAATGATCACAAATGGGAGGGAGTATAGGAAGAAATGCAATACTGCAGTAAGTTAAGGATGCATTTTGTCGTTTCTAGACTAACCACTAAAAGAATGATACTATGAAGCATAACAGAAAAGCTAACACAGGAGATAAAATGGGAGGGAAAAAAGGAAATTAGTAAAGGCGTGTTACTGAGGTAGAAAAGAGACCAGCGCTAATCTGAGACTTTGGTAGATCTGAGAGAATCTTGGAAAGAAAATAAGGTTTGTGGTTTTGTTTGTTTGTTTTCGTGAGGAGGGCTAGCCCTGAGCTAACATCCGATACCAATCCTCCGTTTTTTTCCTTGAGGAAGGGTGGCCCTGAGCTAACATCCGAGCCCATCTTCCTCTACTTTACATGGGACGCTGCCACAGCATGGCTTACCAAGCAGTGCGTCGGAGCGCACCCAGGATCCGAACCTGCGAACCCTGGGCCGCCAAAGCAGAGTACGCGCACTTAAGCGCTTACGCCACCGGGCCAGCCCCAGCTTTGTGTTTTTGATTCAACATTTTCTAATGCTACATCAAGACTCACCTGAAAGCCCTTCCTCTATCCCCAACGAAGTGGGTACCAGGCTCTGAAGTCTGGTCTACCCGATGGATGTAACAAAGGCTATCCCATTATTAGGAATGGTGCCTGGAGTTATGTGTCCATGCCCTCCTCACTTTTCTCATGGGACAAATGTCAGAGCAGAATTGGGCTCTGCATCTTGTATATTAAGGAACCAGATACCACTTCTAACCAGAGGCCTTCCTTCTAACCAGTAGCTCTCAAGTAGGGTGATTTTGCCCCCCAAAGGGTATTTGGCAGTTTGGAGACATTTTTCATTGTCAGAACTTGGGAGAGGAGGACTGCTACTGGCATCCAAATGCCAGAGATGCTGCGAAATATCCCACAATGCACGGGACAGCCGCAAACGACAAAGAATCATCAGGCCCAAAATGTCAATAAGTGCCAAGGTTGAGAAACTCTGCTTTAGGGCACAAGTAATCACAACACCGAACTGGAGGCTTGAGTTGAAGCCAAGAGGAAGGGAGTTGGCAACATGGATGCACCTGCCCTGAATTCCACACTGGAAGAAAAATTTTCAGCCCCACCTCCTGGGGCTAGAATCAGATGCATCATTAACACTAAAGCTCTTCTCAGAGAGTTTGGTGACTGATTCTAGAACACAGAAAGAGCTCTAGTTTCACAAAGAAGAAATCCTGGAAATAAGGTAAAGGCCTCTCCTAACATCAAATCCCAGAGAAACAGCATTGTGGAAACAGACTAATACAATTAAGAGATGCTATTTTGACGTGGCACGTCCACAAGATCTATGATGAGTAAATAAATGATGTCCCTAACTACAGAGGACCCCACGGTCAATCTTGTGCCTCAAGCAGGTTCTCAGGGAGACTGAGTCACTTTATCCAGCTTTGTTTTGCTTGGTTGTACAGGGCACAGCCTGATGTGTTTCTCTCTTTCCTTGGCAGCTGTGGATTGCACCTCCTAATACTCACCTGTGAACGACCACCACGCACGGCTGCCATTCTCGCCTCCTCCTTTGCCAGACCAGAGGCTCCTGGAGCCAATGTGCTTCCTCCACAGTAGTGCCAAGCCTCAGGTAATGCTGCCCTTCTGTCTCCTGCTGACAGCCAGGGCTCTGCAGAGCCTCAGAGGCGGGAAAGCAAAGCTCTCCAGAGGCCCAGTGCTCCCCAGAAGGCATCCCCAGGGATTCAGAGCAGGCAGAGAATTCTCTCAGGGGCGAACTTGCCTCCCACTTAATGGTGGCTCGTGCAAGGGAATGGGGAGAGAGTGGGACAGCCATGTGCAAGGCTGGGCACCAGAGGGCTAACACTCCCCTGAGACTACGAATCTCCCCAACCGCTGGCCCTGCATAGAATCTCTCTATTGCTTCTCCTCGAAGCTCTCCAGAAGCAGCAGCCTGGACCCCCTGAGAACCCCCAGAGTGGGCAGTACATGGCCACGGAGAGGCCATGCTGATTTGTCACTTGGCTGGGTTGATATCAAAGCCATTGCTGTGTTTATGTATGTTTTCTCTCCCTGGGCAGCTCATCGACAGCTGGAGCTAACCACCCTAGTGCAGATCTCACCACGCTCCGGGCCCACATCTATAGACAGGAGCTGCCACTGGGGCCTTCCACAAGCACCCAAACTCAGCATGTCCAAAAGCTCATCTTCTTCCAAACCCGCTCTTCATCCTGCCTCAGGCAATGTTATGTTCAAGCCAGAGTCTTGAGAGCCGCTCTCCACCCTGCCCCACTCATGCACCCAAGCATTCACCAAGCACGGCTGATTCTTTTCCTTGATCTCACTCAAATCCGTTCTCTTCATTCTCCCTCTCAATTCCCACTGCCCTGTCTTGGTCTAGGGGGGTCATCTCTTACCTGAATGACTCAGGAAGCCCCTACTGTTCTTCCTCACTTTCTGGCTCCTGACTCACTATATAGCCCTGAAACCTGACGATATGACCCCATAAACCTGTTGGTAAACAATGTTTCCCTTGTGATTTTCCAGAAACATAGATCTCATCCTACCACCCTCCTGCTTTAAATCTTTGGAAGGCTTGTCCTAGCTTCTAGAGAACTCCAAATTTCTTCATGTTGGCCAGAAGGTCCTATTGGAATCCGGCCCCTCCTTTTCTCTTGAGCTCATCTCTGGTCAGTCAAACCCCAGGGAGAGTGACAATTAGACAAGTCAGTCACAAGGAGAACAAAACCTTCTGCCCCATGGCTTTGCCCATGTGAAAGGTCATCCAGGCAAAAGCAGCCATCCATGCCAGGGAGGCTGGTCAGAGTTGAAGCCTCCAGGCATTGACTCTAAAGGGCAACAGCATTTGCTGCTGGGCCCAGTCCTCTGTTCATGATCCTGCACCCTTTAGGAGAGCATCTTTCAGGATTCCAGGCTCCCATCAAGCTTTTGTCTCTCTCTCTTCCAACCACATCCGAGTAATGGGGTAATGACTGACATTCACTGAGTTCCTACTGTATGTTCCAGGTACCATGCTAAGCCCTTCACTGCCCTGTCTCATTTAATCTTCACAGCATCCCTATGAGGCAGTACAATTATTATCCCCATTTTACAGATGACCAACTTGAGACCCAGAGGTCAAGTAGCTTGCCCAAGATCACACAGATGGAAAATGGCAGCACTGGGACTTATAATCGCAGGTAAGCCCTACACCACCAGGCCCTACTCTTTCTTAGATTCAGGAAGCCAAAGCTGCTTCAAAGCTCGGAATGGGGAGGGCACTCTATAGCACTTTTGTGTATGCTTCTAGCACACGTTAGCAGCTGCTGACGTGGCATCTCTTCTGAAAAGATGTTTTTGCCCCCTTTGAGGATTTATACACCCTGTTTCACGGAAAAGATTCAGAAGGACCTTAGTGGTGAGTTGTAGCTGGGCCGACCAATCCTGGAAGAACTCGTCTTGGCCAAGTTTGGAGAGAAAAGGAGGAAGCTCTACTTGGCCACTCAGATCTCAGAGGCTGCAGGAAGGGAATTTCAGCTCAGAAAGTAACCCCCCACCTGCCCAGAATTGAGTTTATAATTTTAACCTCATTGCAAGGGCTCCACTAGGGATGGGAGGAAGTGTGCTTTGGCATCTCAGAGATGGCAGCTAAGTGATGTGGGTGCTGTGTCCCCTCCAGTGCAGAGAAAGCCTTGTCACCTCCTACGGACAACAGGAGGTGATACCATAGCCCAAAGGATGCTGGATAGGGAGGGTGCCAGGAGGAGTTGTTTAAGAAGGATTGTATTAGACGGGAAGACCTGAACTTGGGAGCAGAGATGAGACTTCACAGATGCAGCTGATTCCTTAAAAAGTGACTCTCTCAGGCTGCCTTTCTCATCCTTGCGGCTGTTCTTCATCTCTTCTGTTTTGGTTTTAAGATCAGTGAAAAATACAGCACAGGTTATTCAGGAACTACCTCTGAGGATGTGGCTGCTTCTTTCAAAGTGGTAACACGTGTTATTCCCCACTCCCGGCACAGAGCAGAGGAGCCGTGCTTGAGGATTGGAGATGGAGGCGAACCTGACTGAGGGCAGTCCGCTCTGGGTGGATGGGTATTCCTGGCATTCAGGAGAATTCTTCTCCCTCAAGACTTATGACTTCATTTTATGTTTTAATGCCTTCTGTCAAAATTTTAAGAGGCTATAATGACTGATGAGAAGCAAGGAACAGGGAAGGATACTCCAGGTTGTGCAAACAGCCCAGACGAAAGTTTACAGTGAACAAGCACTAGTTCAGCGAATGTTGACTGAACACCTACAGCACGCTTCTGGCTGATTCCCAAGTAAACAGAGTTCGGGGCCACATCACTTTTCTTTTTTTCTTTTTTTTTTTTTTTTGTGAGGAGATCAGCCCTGTGCTAACATCTGCCAATCCTCCTCTTTTTTTTGCCGAGGAAGACTGGCCCTGGGCTAACATCCGTGGCCATTTTCCTCTACTTTATATGGGACGCTGCCACAGCATGGCTTGCCAAGTAATGCGTCGGTGAGCACCCGGGATCCGAACCAGCGAACCCAGGGCCACTGCAGTGGAGGGCGCGCACTTAACCACTTGCAACACCGGGCCGGACCCAGGGGCCACATCACTTTTAAGGACACCTTGAAGGCTCTTGCCATGTCTGGCCCCTCTGGGAGAATGAAGGCATGTTGTCAATTCTTCCAACCCGGTGGTAGGAAGGGGCATCTCAGAGAAACACCAGATCATGCCAACCCCTCCCCAACTAGCAGTAAAGCTTCAGAAAAGCCGAGCCCATGACCTGACCCCTGGCAGAGATAGAAGCACATGGAACTGCTCTTTGCTCTTTCCTGGTTCTAAATCCTGCACGTCCCACGCCCCTGGCACAGTCAAACACCCATTAGATGTGATTCTGGCCCTGCTGAGGTCTGCCCAACCTCATTTCTCTGAGACCAAAACACTTGTCCCACAGGCCACCTAGAACCTCTTGCAAAAGAGCCCAGAGGCGGCCCCTCCTTGAGCGTGGTGCTCACAGCAGGCCCTCTGCCCATTTCCACTCTCTACACTCCAGCCTCTCCTTTGAAATAAATGTATTCAATACAAAGGTACAAAATGGATGAAACAGTTGTTTTTAAATGCTGATTTCATGCCCCTCCCAAAGGCACTCTTTTGTTCTTCTGTTTAATTTTTATATCAGGTTGGTGATAACAAACTCTAGGGCGGATTCTTCAAAGGAAACTGATAATTACTAACTCTGTACATTTTATTTTGTTCATTATTTTGTTAACACCTGATTCTGAAAAATACTCCTTCTGAAGGGGCTGGAAGCTGGCATAAAAATTATTCTCACTAAAGAGATTTTTTTTGCATAGAAATAGGTTTATTACCTGCCAGCTGCAGTAAGTGTGTGGGACTTGCTTTGTGGCAGCCAACATCTAGCAAGAACTTTTCCACCTGCCTCCACCTGGCTCCAGGTAAACAAATACCTTATAACCCAAGGGCTGGGTTATATTTTGCTTTGCAGAAACGTACCCATATTGTCCCGGTTGGGATTCCAGGTGGGTGGAAAATAGAAGATTACCAGGGAGGTGGAGTCAAAAAGTGGGCCTCAGGCAGCTCCAAAAAGAGCAACAAGGAGTAGGCTGTCCTAAGGATTGGTTGGGGGTACACACTGGAGACCCCAGAATCACTAAGAGCAGCAGAAGGTGTGTACATCAACTGACTTACACCACATTTATGAAGTACTTCCTATTGGCACAGTCCTTAGCAGAATTCAAATGTATATAAGTAGTGAGTATTGGATATTTCTGGATGCCTCCCAACATCATTAAACCCCCTTTCTATCTTTGGGGAAATTCCCTGGTTTATGACCCCCAGGCCTCCTCAAGGTAGAAGCTGAGATCTCTCTTGCCCACCCATTCCTGTTGCTAAGGTGCAGGCAGGAGATAGGCTTCACCAATCTGACACACCCACACGAGACTTTGATTGGGAAGCCAGTGCCATGAAGAAGTTGGTGGCAGAATGGGGGCTCCCTTCTGCTGAGCACAGCGGCAGTGTATCCAGCTCCCAGTGACAGAGATTCCAAGCAGCATCCAAGTAGCACCCAAGCCCTGGACTCAGTGGCATGAGCACAGTATTTGTGCCTAGGGGTGTATTCTATTTGTGATAGAATCTGGCAACTATTCTTTGCCTTTGCTGAGCCTTCAGGTTTGTTCTTCCAGACCTCTCAGATTTAGATTCTGTGAGTTATCTGATATTCTTGAACAAACTCCTTTTCTGCCTAAACTGGCTAGAATGAGTTTCTGATGTTTGCAACTGGGAAGCCAGACTGTGATCATAGCTCTATCAGCTGCAAATGAGAGAAGCCCAAAGGAAATTTGTCGGATTGTGAAACCAAAAAAATCCAGAAGCATGTAGCTTCAGGTATGGTTAGATCCAGGGACCAGGACTAGCTGCATAATTTGCAAGGCCCAACACAAAATGAAAGTGCAGAGCCCTTTTTCAAAAATTATTCAGAATTTCAAGATGACAATGTAAGAGCATTAAGCCAAGTGCAGGGTCCTTCTAAGTGCAGAGCCCTAGGTGACTACACAGATTGCATGCCCATAAAGCTGGCCCTGCCAGGAGTGCAAACAGTATCATCAGGACTCCCACGTCTTTCTCTCTCGTCCTCTTGGTTCTGCCAAGTCCCACCTGATCTCTCACCTGCCCATGACTCCAGTGTTCCCGAGAGAAAGGCCTTTCCAGATCCACACAGCCAGTTGAGACTCATAGACCAGTTGCACCTACAGCGTGCCCAGGCAGGCTACCTCAAGCACACTGATTAGCCTCATGTCTTCCCTGTGGCCTTAGGTCAGGCCCCCAAAAGCAGCCTCTGAGATGAGGATTGGGGTGCAGGTGATTTCTAAAGGAAGTGCTCCCAGGGGAGACCTGTAGGGAAACGAGGAAGCAGGACAGGGACAGGGAGGAAGCTAAGCAAGGGTGTGATCCCCTGCAGAGACCCTCGGAGGCGGGCCTTGCCTGATCCCACAGGGAGCTTTAGAGTGTGAGTTATGCCTCAGAATTGTCTGGACCTGAGTCAAGGAAGCTGACATTTCAACTCTGCCCATGCGCACCCCTCAGTCATGGATTAAGTGCCACTTCCCGTATGGGTGGGCATGTAAATTCCCTGCTGGCTCTCTGTGCATGTGAACAACGTGGGCCCCAAAAGACAGAGGAAAATCTTCTAAAAAAGAAACTGAGGTGCTAGCTCTTGGAGGTGAACACCAAAGTGGGGGGAGGGGTCTCAAATTGGTACGGGCATTCTGAGATGTGGGCAGAGCACACGCCCTCAATTCAGTGACATCCCAGCACGCTGAACCTACCCACGGCTGCCCTCATAAAATGCTGAAGTACGTGACCCCAAAGTTCCATTGGGAATGTTCCTGTGTGATCGCTCCAGCCAGCGCATCAGGAAGTACCAGGTGATGGGCAAGTAGTAACGATAAGATTATACGTGTTTTTGGGCTTTTATTTACCTAACGTTTTAAAAATTAATCTTAGGCTATCTAAGCATATAATATGACACTCAAATTCCCTATTTTGAAATGAATGATTGCATAGCAACAGTTGTAAAAACTATATGAACTTCTGAGTCTGTCACAAGAATAAACTTTGCACAAACTCTGCTCATATCTTTTGACACCTGCACTTAGTCACAGGACTGCATATTGCCCTTGAAAGATGCATATCATTAGATTCATTAAGGATGGGATACTAGAAGAAAAGGATTAATTATCAACAATAACATATAAATTTTTATAACAGCTTTGTTGAAGTATAATTCACAAACCTTACAATTTCCCTATTTAAAGTGCATAATTCAGTCTATTCACAAAGTTATGCAACCAGCACCACGATCAATTTTAGAATATTTTCATCACACCCATATCCATTAGCTGTCATTCCTCATTTCTCCCCAAACCCTGTTTAGATCTAAGTAAAAAGTAGATAGGGCTGGTGGACCATCCCTCTTGTTCTTAATTTCAGGAACCATCCAGAAAGCCATACAGGAAAGACTAGCTCTGGAAAGTCCCCCATTATTTACTCGTGCTTGGGAGAGGCATGACTTTGGAGTGCCTTTGTGATTGCCAGGCTGAGTGACTGGCGAATCAACAGAAGAAAGAGAAAGGCTGTATTAGTTCAATTAAGCCACGCTAATGAATCTGGCCCTGTGTCACAGTCCAAGAGGAACGTGAGCATGTGCATACATGGCTATCCTGAGAGTGGCAGTCACCTCTGGCACACGAGGCAGAGGTGTGGGCTGTTTCCTTCGTGAACATCTAGGGGATGTCAGGTTGCTCCCTACAGAGGTCCTGCATCTCCAAAATCAAGCTTAGGAATATTGGGGCATTCCTTACACAGGAAGATGGCAATGCTCGTTGAACCAATTTATATATGTCTATAAAAAATTCACCTTTTAGGAGAAGAAAAGGGCAAGTGAACACCCAGCTAAGCATGTTAGAAAATCCTTTAGAAATAAATTGACAACATTACTAAGGGATTCATGTTTGACCAAACATTTTTTTATTCTTCTAACCGAAGCAAAGAGTTTAGAAAAAATCATCTATGAGACCCAAGATTATGAAGTGAATTAAACATATACCTGCATGTAACTTAGCTGCATAAAAATCTTGACTAGAGTGTGGTGTTACCAAGTTAGGTACATTAAGTAAACACTCATTTGAAGACCTTTTCCACTGGAACATAAGAAACAGGCAGTGAAAAGAATACATTTTCTGAACATCATATCGGCCCCATTAGGAGGGCTCTGTGATCACATTATGTGCTTTGTCTTCAGAGACTTCCCTGTCTTTTTCACCCATAAGTAGAAAAAGTCCTCTCCATGCTCATTATCAGGCTCCCGAGCCCGTTCTTTCTGATGTGCCTCCCTCCCTCACTTTGGAGCTCGACTTCCTTGAGATCTGTCATTGTCACCTTTATTATAATGGAGTCTTACGATCCCACTGCTAGTGACACTCAAGGGAGGAGTATTCTGATGAGGAGGGTGGAGGTTCCCAGAGGAGATGTCTGTGATGGAAGTTTCCACAGAGGCTACAGACTGAAAACTCAAGAAGAAAAAGGAAGACTGGTAGGGAGATGGGCATTTTGCCACTCAATTTCACTCCCCTGGTCTCATGCAAGAAAAAGCCAGAAAGGCTGTGGATAGCATCCATGGAAGTGGATCCTCCATTATTCTAGTTGCAGCAGGCAGGAATATTCTCTTCCCAGGCAAAGCAAGAAGAGTCTGGTACACACAGAGGCAGTTGAGTGAACAGGTAGGGGTGATGCATTGTCTTTGTATCATATGTGGACCAAAGGAGCTTAAAACACCGGTGGGAGGAAAGAATTGTAGCTGATTTCCTTTCTCACATTCAATAGAATCTCTGACTCAGTAGTAGGACAGTTAACCAGGCCAATAGAACATGACAGGCTTCTTTCATTCTAAGAAGAGACTAGGCCTCCATGGGTGTTACTCAACTAAAAGGTCAAAGATCAGTGAGTATGATTCTCCCACATTTGGGGGATAGAATTGGCCTACCACATCACAAAAAGGCACCAGAAGTGCAAGAGCAATATTTTTAGAAACACATCTAAGAGATGGCCAAACAGATAGGTTTAGCCCTTCCAGTTTGCCTGCTTTGGCCAAAACAAGAGAATCTAATCAAGTTCAGGAGCAGATGTGAATTGTGTGACTTGTTTAGCATTCTATAGATGAATATAAATCAGATCTGTCTATCTCCCTATCAATCTATCTAGCTATCTATCTTATCTATTTATTTTTGGTATTTTTCTCCCTAAGAATGAACAACTATCAAGGCAAAAATAAATTTAAAATATACACATCAAAGTACTGAGTTGCAGAAGGACCCCACAGATTTATCAAATTGTTAGTGGCACTCTCAATCTTTTTCATTACTTTTTGAGCCTTTAATTAAAAACATATTGCAGTCTTCGGAGAGATTGGGTCCCACACCGTATGAAAATGGCACACAAGTTGCTCTGCCATTTTGAACAGAATAAAACAAAAAAATGAAGAGTTGTGGAAAAGGAAGAAAATATACACTTTCAGCTGAGATAAAATATGGATGGGTTTAGTAAAGTAAAAAGATACAGGGAGGTTATTCCAGATAGAGAAATGCTGCAGCAGGAACCTCTTCTGCCAATATGGGTAGTCAAGTCCAAGTTAAGGGGAAAGCCAAGAGACCCATAATAAAGAGGAAATAGGTTGGGGCAGTGAAATATGACAGTTAGCTCAAAGTAAACCAAGAGTAGTTTCAGAGCGGTGGGTGATTCTAGGAGAGATCATAGCGCAGAAAAGGCACAATGAAGGTAAAAGTTGATGAATATCCACTAGGATAAATTCCAAATGGATTGAAGATATAAATCTTAAATGTTATGAGAAAACATGGAATTCTTCTTCTATAACTTAAAATGGAGGAAAGCATATCTCACCATGACTCAAAATGCAGAAGAGACAAAAGAAAAGATTTATTAATTTGTCTACATAAAAATTTAAACTTCTGAATGGCAAAAAAAGAAAGAGGAGAAGGAGGAGGAGGAGAGAAGAAAACAAAAAAATAAAAAAACCAAAAAGACAAACAACAAACCGGAAAAACTATTGATATCACAAAGAGCTAATCCTCCTATTATAGAGAGATTTTATGTAAATTAGCAATAGGCAAAAGATATGACCATCAGTTCACATAAATAGAAATAAAAATAGCTCAGATGTATAAAAATATGCTTAACTTCACTCAAAAGAGAAATGCAAATTCAAATTACACTGAGATATCATTTATAAAATTCCAAAAGCTTAATGACAGACTGTTAGATTGGGTTTTCCCAGAAGCAGACCCTGAGACAAATCTTTTAGTGTTAAGTAGGTTATTTGGGAGATGATCACAGGAAACCTCACATCTTACTCTGACATCCAAAAACTATCAGATCTTGGTGCCTCACTTGAAACTAGTAGGGAAGTGAGGAGGAAAGGGAAAGGAGTTATGACAGAGTGTGTTATCAAGCCAATTACCAGTATGGGTACCTGGAGCTCAATTGGAGAACTGTGGGAGACAGTGTAGAACACACTTCAGAGTTATCCCCTCCAACAGCAAGAAAGCTGGGTATTTTTCCACCAATTCTCTGACCATCATTGGTTGGTGGCTGCTTGTGGGGAATTAACTCTCAGGCATTTCTGCTCTACCCATCCCCCATGCTCACAGGCAACCCAAGCATGCTTCCTGAAGCCAGAAAGAAGCCCTGGGTCAGAGTTGCAACTGTAGTGTAGAGATGACTGTCTAGAGAGTATGCGGGGGCGCAGCAGCATCTTCTCCACAGCCTCTATGGATGAGCTGCCAGGGAACAGGCACTTGAATACATTGCTGGTGAGAATGGAAATTATTACAACACCTATGGTAATTGGGAGTGCCAATTTGTTATTGGCAATCTGACAATATCTAATAGTGATTCTTCATTCCTGGTGCATACATCCTCTGACTCAGCAACCCCACTTCCAGAAATTTATCCTACAGTTAAGATTTGCACATGTAGTAAATGACATATGTGCAAGGTTATTCATGCAGCGCTATTTGTAATGATAAACTCTTGGAAACAACCTAATGTCCATCAATGAGAAGGGGTGAGTTAAATAAATTAAGGTACCATGAAATGCCATGCAGCTATAAAAGCAAATGAGTGCTCTGTATATTGATGTTGTGAGATTTCCAAGATCCGTTAAGTTAAAAAAGTAAAATACAAGAAGAATATATTCTCTTTTGTGTAGAAAACAGGAGTGGAAGGAAAGTAACACAAGTTCATATTTGCTTATATATGCATAGAGAAACTGGTAGGACACAGAAGAAATTAATAACAGTGTTAAGGTGAAGGTTGTAGTGGTGGTAACTCGTGAGTAAGGTGAAATATATACAAAACGTGAATACATTATTTAATTCAAAAATTTAGAAATGCTGATGGATATGGATATCTGGGGGGCATGGAATTATGTAGCACTGTTTCATCCTATGTTACATATTTCTGATTTGTTTGAATGTTTTACATGATGCATATATTACTTTGCAATATGAAAAAATGGTAGAGATATAATGACTAAATACAAACTAGGGAGATAGATAGACAACAGTCGAAAATAATCAAAACAGAAAAGTTTATCCGACCAGATGCTGAGTTATAAGGAATAGAAAATGACTGGCTGGCTAAAGCAGAAAAAGAATTTATTGGAAGGATATCTGATAGTTCACAGAACCACCAGGAATGTAGAAGCAAGGGGCTCCAAATAAAAGCAGAAAATTAAGGAGGCAAGGTAGCAATACCCACAGAACCATCTGATGAGGACTCTGCTGCCTTCACCCCCGCTGGACCTGGTTCCCTCTGACATCTCTAGGGAAACAGGAACAGGAAGTCAGACCAGAAGTTTCAAGTGAGGCACCAAGATCTGATAGTTTTTGGATGTCAGAGTAAGATGTGAGTCAGGTCACCAGGAAGAAATGTCAAAGCGATGACCCAGAACTGGGCACAGTGAGGACATTAAAGGGAGGAGAGACAGAGATTGGAGGCAGACCTTGAAGAGGACCCTAAGGTTGTGGAGCCCCACCACGCCCAAGGGAGTGGCAGTCAGAGCATTACAGCAGGGGAGCTGTCAGAGAACTCACAAAATGTCCACAACAGGGCCACCTTTAAACATTGGCTGGACCCAGAGAGTGAAAGCCTGTTTATGACAGTAACCAGTCTGTTAAGAAGTCAGATTCCTCTCACCTTTTCTCATGGCTCCAACCCTAGAAGGGTCAAAAATAGCAGCTAAGTGGTGGGGAGGATGTGATGGCGAGAGGAACAAGTCAACTCATCCTCTTTGCAGCCCTAGCTGGGACAAGGAGGAGAATTTTTATCTTTGACTGAAGATAGAAGTGTGAATTAATAAACTGAGACCATGGTTTGTAACTTAGTGACCACAGGACTTTGTTACCTGACAAAGACCAGGAAGGTCATGGGCCTTCATCTCATGTGGTATCTAGTGGTAATGACAGGACCACTCCTGTGGAGAAGGCTTAAGGGGGTGTTGGGTGGGGTGGACAAAAACAAAGTTGCTTTTAAGATTACCCATGGCAAGTCCAGTAAAGCGACAGTTGTGTAGAAAGTGGATATTACTGCTGCAGTCACTGAAATAATTAAATCTGCTTTGGCTTCTTCATGTCTTCTGCTCCAGTTTCAAAGTCCCAAGCAGAAGCATCTGATTGGCTGAGCTGAGACTTCATGCCCATGCCCAGCTGCCATGCTTCATGTTGCCCACAATACTCTACTTGATGAATTCACCTAATCTAGGAAGAGGGTTCAGAAAGTGGACACGCAAAAACTAACACTATAATGGGAGGCTCTGCATTCACTTCTGATGGATATTGCACCCTGCTAACTCCTAGGGGGCGGGGGGAAGGAGAAGAGGATTCCAAGAAGAGCAACATAGACCCTGTCCTCAACAAAGTAGAGTCCCACTATTGTAACAACTACAACAGAAAAGTATCTCACTTTTATCTAGAACCTTACAGCTTAAAAAGCTCTTTCATGTCTATTTCATTTGCCCTTGACAACAACACAGTGAGAGAACTCTCCAGTGTCCAACATGGTGCCTGACACATGGTAGGTATTTAGGAAATGTTTGTTAAACGGATGAGTAACGGAATGAATGGGTAAGGAAGAATTAAATCCAGGGGTAAAAGCACAGGCTTTGCAGTTGGTCACTCCAGTTCAGCATTGCCCAGTGGCACTTACTGTGATGACAGCTCTTTACCTGTGCTGTGCAATATTGTAGCCACATATGCTACCGAGTGCTTGAAATGTGCTAATGAGACTGAGGAATTGAATTTTATTTAATTTTAATTCATTTAAATTTAATAGCTACATGTGGCTAACGGCTACTGTACTGGACAGCACAGATCTAGAGTTCAAATTCCAGCTCTGTTTATCTATCTTATAATCTGAGCAAAACCCTTAATTTCCTTAAGTCTCAATTTGCCCAAACGTGAAATGGGGAAAATAATGTTCCCTACCTCATGGTTGTGATGGTTAAAGGAGATCTTACATGTGAAAGGTAAAGTTCACTGGGTTGTAAAAGGCAAGGCTTCACACCTGGCAGAAGCTCAACAGATGGAAGCCACCATTTGGATTACTGTGCCTCCCACTACCGTTGCTCTTATGCCACTACACAGGGGATGCCAGGACTCAGAGAGGTTAAAGAGCCTGTCCAGGTCACATAGCTAGTGAACAGCCGAGTGCGATTTGCATCTCCTGTTTTCATTACTGCAGTGGCTTTCTCACTACCAAGTTGAGCAGGGGCTGGAATACCCCATATGGGCGCTAAGAATTGTCTGTGCCCTGAAAAATGAGTCTTCCACATATGTTTGTCATTAGTATTCAAATTCATGTCGATTCCACTGGGATTAATAAAACATAAATTTGTTTAAAAGCATTACTTTATAGTAGCTACTTTATAGTGGCATTTTGTCATTATGCAGATTCTTAACACATACGAAAAGTACAGCTATTATCATGTGAACTATCTCAGAATCTTTTGACATTGAAAAGGCATCCTCATCCTCTTTGTTGAAAATGTTGTTAACATCTCCTTGTTAAAACATATTTAAAGAAAGGAAAGACACAGGATACACATACACACACACACAAATTAAATATCAAGAGAAAATGGTGATGCAAGAGATTACACACCCAGTATATACCCCAGGTACACTTGCTAGAAACATGAATGGTGGCATTTACCAAAGGGGGTTTATTTAAAGTCAGTTAACAGAAAAGATCAATGTGTAATTCCCTAAGGGATTCTGCAACAATCAGCAATTATAATAAATGAAGCTGAGTTTAGTTTTAAAAAATGAATTACACACATTCAGAATGGGTGAAACAATGCTTTAAAGGAGATTTTGTGAAAGATTCCAGAATTTTACAAGAGTGGTCCTGAGTGTGGTGAAGCTAACCCAAAAAGTGCCCACAAGGATCCACTGGGATGAGGAAATAAAATACTGCAACTCCTATATTTACTTTTTATCTTAAAAAACTAGACGCCAAGCTTCATTTTTATTTAATATATGCATTGACCACAGTACATGTAAATAATTTAAATAATATACATCTAGAGGGTGCGTACTTAAAATTATTTTACTAAGAAGACTGCATAATTAAAACTCTTTAGGAATTTTTGTTTTAGAAGACAAGCAGCTCAGGATAAACCTGAGGTATGATGTGATTATTAAAAACAAGCCAAAAAATGTATCATCTTAGTTATATTAGTTAGCTTTTCCATGTAACAAACCACCCCAAAACAAGTTGACTTACAAAAACAACCATTTTTTACTGTTCAGAACCTGCACGAGGTCACTTTCACTGACAATCTAAGAATAAGGGTTCTGAAAACTAAGTCCTAGGAGGAAGGGTTGAAGGAACTGAGATTGTTATGCTTCGAAAAGGGAACACAAATAGAAAAGAGGAATATGTGTGTTAGACATTTACTATCTTGATTTCTTACAGCTTAAATTCTAATACAATTTATAGTGGAAGGAAAAATATTTTGAATGGATATCCCTTGAAGCAATAGAAATTAAAGTATTTTTTATTTTTCCTAATTGATTTCATAATTTTAGAACTATATAATTTCAGAGTTCCATTTGTGTGGAACGACACAGTCGGCTGACACAGAAATTACTGGAAAATCCTAGAGGAGATGTATATATTCCAAACTTGTCAACTTTCCTCATTTTTATCAAAGAATTGGCTATTTCTATCTCCTCTTTTTAAAAGAAAAACAATATTGTCTTTTCTTTTGTTTCTTTTCCTTTTCCCCCCAACTCAAATTCTGTAATTGTAAATTCAAAATATGAGCAGATTTAAAAATGGATTACGAAGAAAAAGCTTTAATATAAACAAAAGAAAGATGGAGTAAAATGCATGTCCGTCACTGCCTGAGAAATGGTGTGACAAATGTACTTCCGCATAAAGAATGGTGGTGACTCAGAGCATTGCTGTCCACCTGAAAGGAATATGTGAAATAAAATATATTTTTAAAAAAACCCATACAAACGCAGTGTCCCTTCTGGGTACAGCTGGAACAGTGCTCTGTTTAAATAATTTTACATCTTCTCCTAGAACTAAAATTTCTGCAAAGTGAAATCAAAATACTACAAAAATCTATACATTGTATAAGAAACTAATCTAATTTATTGTAAGATTTAGAATTAAAATTTAAGATCATTCAATAAAATAAATTTTAATAACAGTAACCCTGAAACTTTAGACCAATGATAAAATTTATATTTTTTGGCTTTTTAGCAAACAACAAACTAAGACTTCCATGAAAACAAAAATCGCATTTCCTTCAGTGGCATTACTAGCAGAAAAATCAGAGATGACTATATCCTTACTCCAAGAGAATTTTTTAGTCAAGTAGCTAAAAAAAATCAATCTGTGTATTCCTCCACTTTTTTAGACCCAAAGTTATTTTTTGCTGAGTGGTGAAAAACAGAAAATGGACATTTGCTTCTGGCACTGTGACCTCCTCCAGGCCCCTGTCCATGCTGCCCTGACACAGTGTATTCTTGGCACACACTTGTGATATAATCCGCAACCATTCTCCATAAACACTCAACTTGACAGCAAGTGAGAGTAAAAGATCTCCCTTTCACATCAATGAAGATTGCCACACTACGAACACATTTCCCTCTTTTATGAGATGGATGACTTCTAAAAAAGATTAATTCAGATGGGCAACTGCTCAACACTTATTTTTCTTCTAGCTATACACACGAATACACCAACTTTTGTTTTAAAACCAATAGAGCTCTTAAATATTATAAACTATCTAGTTTTTAAAAAGAAATCTACAGCTGGTCCATACATTTTCCAACTAAGACAGCATAAAACCTCCATGTTTAAAAATGCCATACCCTCCACCTGCGTACATACACACTCATACACATACACACCCGATCCAACTCCACACTTATCCACTAATGACTAAACAATTTGAGATGCATTGATGGGGGACAGGGGGAAAGGGGCTGGGGAGGATTTTTTTTTTCACAACAGGCATGCATAATATTTACTGAATAAGACATTGTGCTCTGTATTTTTTCTAGCATGTGGGGGGAATCATAATTGTATTTAGACTTTATATGGCATGGGTTACTCAGTTCACAGCAGAGGCACCTGCAGCAAATTAATTTGTTGTAGCACATTAATTATCTCATAGCTTCTATTTAGGCTGCAGCTGTTGCTATTATGTTAATATTTTTTATCACCACTGTATACAACAGGTTATGGCAATAATAGAAATATCCCTTTTTTTTGGCTTTCCTTCCCTATCATTTCCATTTTTCTATGTCAGAAGGGAAGACTGAAAGAAATTTAGGCAAATTAAGCCCCAAAGTGCACTATAATTTTCTATTTCTGAACTGATTTGTAAGAGAATGGGTAACTGAAATTAGCAAAGAATCACCCCACACAAAGATGGCGCGTGCAGAATTTGTGAAAGCGAAAAAGAAGACGAAGGAGAAGCAAAAGAGGGACGGAATACTGCAGTGCTGGGGTGGTGAGTGTTTGGATGGGGGCGGGGAAAATGCTGCAGTTTTCATGAAATAATAAGGTGGGGGAAAAAAGGCATACAAAGAGTAGGTTTTTCATTGTTTGTAAAATATAAACACAGATGAATTCTGTCTTTGGTTTGTTCATGCTTTTCACTCTGCACAGCAGGGATGTTCTTAAGAAGTTGCCCTCTGCGAAATTTCACTAAATGGGAACCGTGGACCCTGCATGATGGGATTATAATCACACCAGCCACTCCTTTTACATAATTTTTTGTTTAAGATCCAGTAAGACTCCCTGTTTTTAATATATATAAAGCAATAGACATGTATATGTCGATAAACTGAGGGTTTGCGTGCCTATAGCCTGGTGCAAGCTAAAACAAAAAACCGGTGATACCACATCTACAGATCTCAATGGATTCAAAAACAATATGAAAATTTTTAGCTGACAAGAACATGTCTGCTGCCTGCAGTCCCTGCAATAGCTCACCATGTTGCCTACTAACCAAAAGATCAAAAATTATCGATTTCATGGCGCTGCGTGCTCTGGAAAGAAAAGCTACTTTAAAATTTGCATTGTTTAAGAAATGAGTTAAAAGAAAAGAATCATTTTTTTTCTGAAGACTTTGGGATGTGAAAATGGCTTGTTTTAATCTTACCCATGATTTACTATAATTCTATTATTTTTAGCAGCTGGAGTCCAGAAATGATTTTTTTCGATGAATTTAGGATTTTGCCGCAGTATACATCTGCAGTCCCAGAATCCTCCGGTAAGTTAATCCTTCTTGCGTTGGGAAACGCCTTTAACCTTCTTGTGAATGAAATATCTGCAACCATTTTGAAATTTTTAATAGAGAGGTGTGTGTGCATGTGTGTGTATGTACGTTGGGGGGTATGTCTCCAAAGCATTATTTCTTAGCAATGCAGCGGTAATTGTCTTAGTTCTTAGAAACATATACCTTTGTGTTCTATGAATATCATGGATGATGTCTCCATTGCTTCTCCTTCACACTATCTATGGTAGCCATTAAAATGTACTTTCTTAGTATGGCAATGACTGCTGTGTCAAACCAATGAAGGCCTGGAGAACCCATAACTCCAAGTATGAAGAGTGTTGCCGGCATAACCGCAGTGGCCATGAACAAAACTATCACTGCTGCTGCCACTGCCACCACCATGGCCATCGCCTCCCACCACCTTCACTGCCCCTCCCTCGCTCTGCAGTGCACACCAGATGCAAGCTTTCCACGGTGCCTCTCGGCCGAATGTGCCCAGTGGGTTCCTAGATTACTTCTGTGTGCGAGAATAGCCAACCATGGATCTGACAAGAGGTATTTACAACTACTTAGCCTGTTCAGCTGGAAACAAATCAAAAGATAACACTGAACCCTGAGATGATGTATTGCAAATCAAAAGTCCCAATCCATAAATAGCCCACTTGATGTGCTGCTAAATGAAAAGCTGATCCTGATTATTGTCCAGTGTTTTCAGGTTGTCAAAAAGAAATATTTTAATAGGCCTTCTTAGAGAGTTGGGATCTATTGTTTATAAATGCATGGAATATTATTTAGTCTTACCTTTCTGCTGGGAGAGGATTCTTCCCAAGGAGATTCAGATACCGAGTCCAGAGGAGACCACACCCTCATCTCACTGTTGTCTACTGTTTCTGTTTACGTTCGAGTAGGGTTGATTAACAATTACAATTATACATTAATTTAAGGGACCTAATCAAAAGGAGCCAGTCTTCCATTTCCCTCTCTCTAAAGGAGCTCATTGTCTTAGTGCTCAATAAATGTTTAATTAATGGATTCGATAGAGTTAACTATCCAAAAAGTGAACGGACCTTCTTTACAGTCTGGCTTGATTAATGTTTCTGTAGGAAGTGCAATAACAATCTGGGCATTTATTTCTTTGCCTAGAGGTGATTTAAAAGCATGTGTTTTTGTGAAGGACGCTTTACGTTCAGGTTCCGTGTAGCCCCTGCTTGATATGACAATGGTCTGCTATCATGACAAGCAATACCTCCTCCGCTAACCCAGCTGGAGACACTTTGGTTTCTAGGAACACAGCTTGAAATTTAGAACCATTTGTCTTTTGCAGTTTCACAAAATGGATTAATTTAGGTCACACCCAAGTGGCTGACTCTAGAAGGAAAAGGTGTAAAAAGATAACCCAGTGTTTTTTTATGAAATGTATTGCCCAAGGTCAATTTTTTAAAATCATTTCTACAAAATCACTTATTTCACCCACTCATCAGGTATTTTGATGCTTATATTTCTCGTTGGTTTAATGACAATATCTGTCTTCACTTCACACAAGTTATTCATCTCATATTTTTGATGAGACAATTGGAACAATTTCTGTTTTTTGAGAGAAGCAAATAAAAATTCTGAGCAATTTGTTAAATTCAACTAATTTGTTTTAATGTCACCCAGTAATTCTTCAGTACACTTAAATTTGACAGGAAAAACAGCTTGCTGCGTTGTTGCAAATTTTACATTTCCTTTAATAACATGTGTTTGCTTAAAGTATTATTATAGATTTAAAAATCTTAATTCTAAATTTAGATTAAGATATCTAAATTACAGAAAACGTTTCAATTATTTTGGCATCTGAATAGAGAAATACAAATATAGAAGAGTTTTTTATCTTTTAGAGGTTCTAATGGTGCAAATATTTCTTAACTTGATTTAAGTGTGCCTTATTTAGCAAAAAAAAAAAAAAAACCCAAACATAGAAAAAGGAAATATCCATACAAAAAGAACCTCTAACATTAATTAGTCATCTGATTTTACATTATGACTTAAATCTACTGTATATTCTTTAACTCTGCATATGAGTTTTAAAATTGGGGATCAGTACCTGGAAATGCCATTTTATACTTTTGAGTTTATATTAGAAACAGTGCTTTGATGAAATACCTTTTTCTGTCAATCTGTTTGAATTATGTCCAGCCAAGTTAACCACAACCGTTGGCCACACTTACTTCTACAGAATTACTAGCAAAAATAAAAATGAGAAAGTCATCTTAGACAATGGATTTCACTGAACATCATCGTGTGTGCACTTTTTCCACTGCAGGGGCCCACATGTGCAATAGTGACAGATAGCAGTTGACATTATCACTGTATATAGTAAAATATCTTTCAGGCAGGAAAAAAAATAGAATTATTTAAAGAACAAGTTGGCCCTTAAGTATTAACTATACCGAAAACTACATATCCTACCGCATGAGTAAAGGAGTAAGTAGGTTTCCTGCTTGTATCTATGTATAAAGACCTATTGTTTGCATGCATTAATTAGAGGGATAAAAGCCTCAAGATAACTTTCACTGTTGCTTTTTGTACTCTCTCTATTGTTTTGGAGGGAAAATAAGCATAAAACAATAGGCTAGAGAAAGTGAATCGATCATAATTGTTTCAGCTTTGACAAATGCCAATCTTGCTGGATTACAATGGAGACATTTCCAAGGGAAATGAAGACTCAACTTTAGCCTATTAAAAAGAATTAGAAAATGTTTTTGAAAAACAGAAAATGTTTTAAAAAAATTAAAAGCTGCCTAATCGATAGTTCCTTCCATAAACAACATACTTGGATTTCTCAAATAAGTAATACCGTAGAAATGCACCTTCTCCAAAGAAAAATCCCCACAAAAAGAAAAAACAAACCTATTGATATTTAGTAATACAGTGGAACCAAACACAAATGGACTCTATAAGAATTAACCTAACGGACAGGGCTCTAGAGCTAATCCATTTCCATCAGTCATTTGTTCACAGTAGGTACTCATAGGACTTGTTGAATTGCGGGCTAGGCGCCCACTCCAACGAGAGTTCACAGCCTTCGGGAGTGCGGACAGCAGGCGGCTCGGCCCGGTAGTTCACCCAGGTTCAGGCTGAGCAGCCGGTTAGGATGCGGGATGCACGATCCGGACAGTGGGGGGCTTTAGGGTGGTGAGCGGCTCGGCTGCGAGCCACGTCCTGCAGGGAGTGTGTAGCCCAGACCGCAGCGCCGGCAGAAGCCCTAACCCGCCCGAGTCCCCCGACCGACAGCCGGGCGGCGGCGGCGCCCAGCAGCGCCTGGAGCGGGGCAGGCCCCGACCTCAGCGCCCGCGCCGCCGCCGCCTCGGCCCCGAACTTCTGCCCTCTCAGGACCTGTGCCGACCGCCCGCGCGGCCCCCGAAGGCCGAGGCCGAGATGCAGCCTCCCGCGGGCGGCGGGAAGCGCGTGGCAAGCCCCGCGTCGGCTCTCACGGTTCGGGGCACACGCGGGGCGGGAGCGTCGCGCTCCGGACAGTGGAGGATCCTGGTGCGGCCCTCCCCCCACGCCACTCCGGCCCGCGGGGGCCGCGGCCTGCCCGCCTCGGACTACGGTGCCCTCGCAGGCCGCCCTCCAGCCCCGACCGGCGGGGGAGCCGCAGGGCTCTACCTAGGAGAGCGTCCGGGCAGCTAGCGGGCGCCCCGCCCCGCCCCGGGGCGTTCGGACGGCGGCAGGCGGCTCGGCGGCGCGGGGACTACTTTCCCCCGTCCACCCGCGCCCCGCCCCTTGTCCTCGCGCGGCGGAACGCTCCGCGCTGCGCCAGTGGCGGCAGGATACAGCGGCTCCTGCGCGACTTATAAGAGCTCCTTGTGCGGCGCCATTTTAAGCCTTTCGGTCTGTGGCAGCCGCGTTAGCCCGTCCCCGAGAGCGGAGAGCGAGAGGAGGCGGAGACGGAGGAAGGTCCGAGGAGCAGCTCCGGTCCCCGCCGAGCCGCCACTGCAGGCCGAGGACGGTCGGACTTCCGCGGCGGGAGGAGCCTGTTCCCCTGAGGTGCTTGGGCGCTCCTTTCCTTACCCTTCCGGGGCTGCTCCCGCTCCCTCTTCGGAGCTAAACTTCGTCGCGGGCGCGCGGTCCCGGCGGCAGCTGGAGCCCGGCTCGGCGCAGCCGTGGGGCCCGGGTTGGGGAGCAGGGGTGCGGGCTGGGGGCGCCGGGGAGGCGGCGGGGGCGGGCCGCGCCCGGGGGGGCGGAGGGCGGCGGCCGGGCCCGGGTTCCGGTAGCGCTGCGCCTCGGGGGCCCCGGGGGCGCCGCTTGCGGGGAAGGGGCGCCGCGAGGGCGCGTCCAGGAGCTCGGATGGCCGGTGCGGGGGGCCTGTGGTTTTCGTCCGGGGCTCCGGTCGCTGCCGAGTTTGGGGGAGGGACCCTGCGCCTCGGGATGCGCCGGGGCCGAGGTGGGGGGCGGGGTGGGGACGGGGGGCTCCGCCTTTCCAGCCTCAGCGGGGAGTTGGGGTCCGGTCGCTGGGCCTGGGACGCCACCCTGGGTCCCATCTGCCTTGCGGATAGGGCCAGTGGACTTTCTCTCCAGATTCCCTCTTTCGTTCTTAAGGACGAATTAAGGGAATTCTTAAGAGAATTGTGTTTTTTTTTAACGCCCTGCCTATGTGAGTTTGGCACTGGCGCTTGTTTAAATGGAAGCAACTTTAAACCTTCAAACTATTAGTGCAGACAGTGCGATGCGTCAGTAGGGTTTGCACACAGAAAAATCCCTGTCTTGCACCTATTTTTTCTTGTACCGTGCAGGTGAGGGACAGCGGCGATGTGCAGTGTACTGGAGTCTTCTGGATTTACCGCGATGGGTGTGAGACCCTACTAAAAATAAGAGTTGGGGGGCCAGGCCAACTTGCTTGTTTCTTACCGAGCGAACCTCGGGAATTCAGCCTCTGACTGCTTCGCGAATTTTGTTCGTAGAAATTACTTATTCAGATAGTTTTTATGGCAGCTAAACTTGGTTATCCGAGCACGTTTTCTTTTCAGCGGAGTGAATTTTTCCCTCGCCACGAAATTGGTGAAATGAAATTCAAGCATTGCAGCTTCCTCCAGTGTTTTGTCTGGGGAGACGACTTTGAACAGAGACTTTCGAAGTTCTCACAGGCCGCTTTTGAATCCGCTAAACTTGAAAGCTTTGGCAGTTGGGTGTAGTTGTTTCCTTCGTTTTCTCTTCCCTTTTGGAGGGAGCATTGTTTTATACTTTGCATCTTCCAGACATCTGTGGTCTCCCCTCCCCCCGGAGCTTGTGAGTGGTGAATGAAGAGAGACCGGCCTGCTGGTATGCAGAGGTCGGCAAAAGGAAATCGAGGAGTGGTTTTAGTGAAATGAGAGCTTTGTGTCATGAATAGCGGTGGCTTAGACTAGACATCAACTTGAAGAGACGGCTGTCCTTTGATAAGTCTAGGCTAATGTTTTTCGGATCGCTAAATTATAAAATATTTTGGCATTTAGGAAGCCGTTTCATTATTGTCACTTGGGAACATTCACTACCTTCAGATATCTTTGTGTTAACTTGTTTTCGTCCTAAGAAATATTAGACATAGCTTGAAATGTTACTTACATAATGCCGTTGTTTAGTATCTGCTTAAATTAGTGACAAACTTCTACTTTGGAGGCTTTTTTTTTTTTTTTGATCTGAACTAAGGCTGCTGCTCCATTCATTTTACTTTTTTTAAACTCAAAGTCTCTGGACTAAAAATACCATTAAGGTTTATTTGAGAGTATCGTTATACAAAATTTGATTAATTTGCACCCAATATTCATTACTTTGACCTAGTCTTTGTTCTGAAGGCCATGTACAAGGACGAGGCCCTAAAGTGATTGCAACAGTAACTTGAAAAACTTGCAGAAGACCATTCTAAAGGATTAAAGGAATGCTGAGACTATTCAAGTCTGAAGTCCTTGAGGGGGGAATAAAAACCGGCACCGGAAAGTTTAGTATAGCACAAAACTTACAGTCCTTGTGGAGTCCTAGGCCTGAGATTTTCCTGGAGGCCAGAGCAGTCATTTTAAATAGCTTTCAGGAAAAACCAATTTTTTAAAAATAAGGTGGTTAATAAAAAAGTGAAGCATTTAACAGCGTTCAAGTGGCAAGAAGCATTCGAGAGTTTTGTTGCTTATGAACTAATTGCTGACTACTTCCTTTACCAAGATTATGTAGAAAAATGTGTATTCCAGTATTAAAACTTATCAAACCATGAATTGAGCTTTCTACTGTGATGACTGAAATAAAACTTGTCCATATAAATAAAGTTCTGTATGCTTGTTTTCATAGACAGTTCCCTTTGCCCCCTCCCCAAATAGGAAGGAAAACATGAAGTAGGCAGATTTGTCTAAGGGTATTGAGATGTGATGCTTAGGAAAACTATCTGCAGATATCCTTTTTTATTGTTGGGAGGGGTGAGAAGAGGAGCATAAGTATTGTTGAAACTAGGGACGTGGAGAATTCAAGTTTGAATGTCACTCTTTTATAGTTATTATAAGTTAGCAGTGAAATAAAACCCCAGAAATGGACTACATAAGTATAGTTAGCCAAATGAAACTTTTATGTTATTGAAATGAAACAATTCATCTGTCCAGTTATAACATGATTTTGTTTCTCTTTCGTGGTTTACTAGTTGCTGATAATCCATAATTGTAGATGAGTAGGTGGTAAATTTTAAGTTTGTACTTTGAGCTTGGTTGGAAGCACACTTGATTGCTAACCCAGGGCAGCAAGTTTGAATGCTTTTCGAGCAGGACAAACTTCTAATAAAAACTATCAGCAACTCTTTTGTAGTGCTACATGTTGACTTGTGACATTGTTTTTGAAAACATTACTGTATTCACCTAGTTGTTTTCTTGTAGCCCTCTTTTTATTGGGAATACAATATCTTTGTTGAAACAGCTTGACTGAAAACATTTTTATACCATAAAAGTAAATAATAAATATAGACGAGGAGGCTGCTTCTGATTAGTCCAGACCACGTAGCTATTGCCTCTTGTACCCTCGTTGAGAGGATACTGATTGCAGAATCAGTTCTCATTCTTTAACAGACTATTGTTTATGTAATACTATTGTAATTGTGACTGTGATAGTTAACTAGGTTAATAGGCTAAAATAAATATATATTTCTCAGATTTCACAAAAGGAAAATAACAGTAGTCTCCCCTTACTTGAGAAGAATATGTTCCAAGACCCCCAGTGGATTCCAGAAACCACGAATAGTACCTAATCCTGTATATACTGTTTTTTCCTATACATACATCCCTATGATAAAGTTTAATTTATAAATTAGGCACAGTAAGAGATTAACAACAACTAAAAATAGAACAATTATAACAAGATGCTGTAATAAAACTTAAGTGCATGTGGTCTTTCTCACAATATGTTATTGTATTGTACTGTACTCACCCTTCTTATGATGATGATGTGAGGTGATAAAATGCCTACATGATGAGATGAAGTGAGGTGAATGAGATAGGCATTGTGATGTAATGTTAGGCTACTATCGACTTTCTGACCAAAGTCAGAAGGATCATCAAAAGGATCATCTGCTTCCGGACTGTGGTTGAGGACCATGGTTGACCGTGGGTAACTGAAACCAGGGAAAGTGAAACTGTGGATAAGGTGAGACTGCTGTGTGTGTGAGATTTGTGTTGCTTGAAAATGAGTAGGAGTTAATTCGTATAGTTTTTCATCACTTAAACTCAGGAAAAAGGTCTCTGTTTCCTCTGTTTACTTAAGAAAGCTGCTTTTGTGTTTCATGCAAGACTGAGCTTGACTCAGGTTTGAAACCTAGATCCATCTGTTGAGGCCTGAATCCTGCTGTCCTTGAAGTATGTATATAATCTGCTTTCTCCCTAAGGAAAGAGAAGCTCTTAAAAGAGAAAGTCAATCACGTTAGGAACTCCTTTTTAGAGTTTAACTACCTTTTGAATTTGTTAATTGTGGGCATCTCTTCTTTTAAGAGACATTCCCACTCCCAAAGTCACTCTCAAACCTGATTCAGCAGAGAGAGAGTAGTGTTAGGGCATGTTTTCATTGCACGCTTTGGTCATGTTGAGTGCCCTCCAGTGGATATAATGTAATGCTTGTGATTTTTCCCCCCTAGCAAGTTTGTTTGTGTGGAGTTTATTTATGAATAGTTCTCATGAGAAAGCACCAATCAAGAAATTGTTTGAATTTTAGAATAATTTATTCATATCAATACTGCTAATTAAAAGGTTGGCTTGAGAGAATGTCATCTCAACCAGTGTTTGCAAGAGACAGGTGAAAGTTAAATTAGGGATTACATTTTAGTTAAGTCACTTTAAACAGGCAGTTCTGTTTAAATATATCGTAATGATAAACCAAAAACTCAATATAACAATTTGGGGGTAAAAGATCGTAACGTTTAGCCATATTAATGAATTAGAGAAACAAATTCTTAGAAAAAGTTAATGAAGAAATGAATTGTCAGTTTATCTAACATCTGTTACATAGTAAAACATGAGTAAGTGCTCAACTCAGTTATATTATCAAAGAATATTATGTCTGTGTTAGGAACTAGATAGAAACTAAGCCAGTTGAGTATATGTGAACTCGAGAATATAATGCCCTAGTGACTATGGGTGTCATTTTGTATAGAGTTGTGGGCTATGATGATAGTCCACAAAATATCACTATACTGATATTTTGCCTTTTAAAATTTTCACTAAAAACCTTTCTCCATGCTCCTGTGTTAAAGTTCTTGCTATTTCTATTAGTGACATTATTTTCTGAAAATACTTGTTTCAAATCAGGTTCTGATTAGTAACAGAAATTCTGAAGCCTATTCTAAATTATCTTTTGGAAGTCAAACGGTCATTTTATGGAAAATTCTCAGAGTTTAGAAACTTATTTTTTCCTTTGTCTTCCATAATGGGTGGTTGAAATGAAATTAAAAAGTTGACAGAGTAGGGAGGGAAAATGACAGTATCACTGCTCCACTTTGCTCTTGGAACTCAATATAATTTTGTGGAAACATTGATAATGATTTTTGACTATTTAAGAAATGTATTATTGTTATATCTAATTTTTTTTCTAACAAGAAGACCTCAGTTTCATGTAAATGGTGATTTCAGAATGAATTGTGTTCCTTCATAAAGGATCATATTTGGAATTAGTAATGTCCAAGTTGATGCTTAGTATTTGCAGCATTTTCTCTCTATAGGTCAAATAGCTTCTGTTCTAATTTTCCAAGATTTTGATGAGCTATAAGAGTAGATTTGAAAGTTCTTTTAAAAATTATGTACATAAAGCTTACTGAGAAAAACGTCTACCTATTAGGGACTTAATTTATCTCTTGAAATTGGCAATATAGCATACAACAATTTGACATTCAAGATATGTGACTAAAGTAAGATTGCTTTCACAAGCCATATAGGTTGGTCTTACATTACAGTGGGAATGACTGCTCAGCGTCTCCAGGGCCAGGCAGGTATAGGGTAACTGGGGCACTGGACTAAACAAGTTGGAGAGCACATGTCCCATCTAAGCAGCCATCTTCAGCAGCTCCAGCCATTATGTGGGAATATAGTTCATGTTATCACATCATCTGACTCTTTTTTTCCTAAGAGAAGCAGGACATCTAGATTAATGTGCATCCCTTGATTTGCACATGTTGGTGAATGAAATTCATGTTTTAAGATACTATTCAGCACAAATTAAATATAACTATTAGCAGGCTACTGCCAGTTTGTAACATCTGCAGTAGTGCCATTTGGAGTACAGTTTTTTTTTTGTTGTTTTTTGTTTTTTTGTGAGGAAGATCAGCCCTGAGCTAACATCCAATGCCAATCCTCCTCTTTTTGCCAAGGAAGATTGGCCTGGGGCTAACATCCGTGCCCATCTTCCTCTGCTTTATATGGGACGCTGCCACAGCATGGCTTGACAAGCAGGGTGTTGGTGCGCGTCCGGGATCCGAACCTGCGAACCCCGGGCTGCCGCAGCGGAGCACGCACACTTAACCACTGTGCCACCAGACCGGCCCCTGGAGTACAGTTTTTTATGATGATGATTATGCTAAGTGACTGAGGATAATATGATTCTGTGGATTTCTATTACTTAAGAATTAAGATTGTTAAACTATTAGGTTCATATTTAGGTATTTGAAAAATGCCTTGTATCAATGGATTATAGATTAGGAACTTAAAAGCATGTTTATGTTATTAACTTGTTTGTGAAATCTGGGAAATCCACACTCTCAGGTTTAGGAATTAAGATGGTTTGGGTCAAGGAAAAGGAGGAGAAAAAACAACTTGATCATTACTTGATCATCTTAACTATAGATTTTTAAAGTGTAGTTTTAAAAGAAGTCTCAAAACAATCTCTGAAGGCACTTAAAATGCTGGACAGATTCTGGCTGTATATACACAATCATGCCAGCCTGAAATTTTAAATCATATCCTGGTTTTTGGCCAAAGTCTGCATTTCTAAGATAAACTATTATCAGACTAGATCCAAAACTGAAAAGCAAAGTTTAGATGATGAAAAATTAATTAAATATAAGTTTTACTTAAATTAGTGGCATACTGCTATTTGGTCAGAATAAATTTCTGCAGGCAATTAAATAGATTTTGGTTAAATCTTTTACTGCTAAGGCAGAGTTGTTCATTTCTAAAGTTTGAAAAGTTGGGTGTTTAGTCTTCAGACTACATGTTTAAATGGCAAACTATGTCTGGACTGAAAATGCAAAACCATAAGCCAACATTGGTTTTAAAAAGCATCATCTGAAAATAGTGCTGTAGGCTGCATTTGTTTTTATATGATATGGTGTAGAATGCAAGCAAAACTGATCAGTGGACTTTTCACATAACATTTATCCCAGAGATGCTTACCCCCTTGCCTATGCCACAATCCCCATGTAACTTTACAGAGCCACTATAAAGTTTCCCTTGTAGTATTCCAGAAATTTCCTGCCTCTGATTTCTTTTGAACTTGTTGAAAAGACTCTCCCCCTCCTCCAATAGTTTGAAGAGTGTCAACAGCTGGATTATGCTGGGGTGAAACTGCTTCATAGAACTTCCCATTTGCTCCCGTATTTATTTCCATCTCTTAATTTCCTCACTAATATTCCTGTGGTTTTACTTGCGATGTTATAATTCACATGTTGCTGGACTGATTTTCCTTTTAACTGATTTGTAACAGGTGTGTTAAACAATTAGTTAAAAAAATTAGGGGTGGGGGAGATGATATTTTTAAACTGTTTAAGTTCTTTCAAGTTCATCAGTCCTCATGGCGTACAGATCATATCCGTGATTAATAAATCTTATCTTGAATGCTGGTAGCTGATCTACCTTGGAAGTAAAAGATGTGCAAAAGCTGAAAGGTTAGTTTAATAAGTTTCTTTTATTAACAGATATTGCTATTATGATAGCAAAAATAATTGTGATATATATATACATATATACACACACTATTGTACATTAGCCATATAAAAATATGAGAAGTTAGATTTACTGCAAAATTTCTTGGGAGTGCAATTTGAAGATGGTCTTAAATGATTGTAGTAATTTCTTGCACTGAGGGGTGGTTGTTGTAAACTGACCCCCAATCCTGCTGCCCCTTTTTTTTTTAATATAATTAAGTGGTTTGGGGGTAAGGGTGTAGGGAGTGAGTCTGTCTGTGAAGTTTTCCATATACTAGATGAATGCCACATGTATAAGGGAGGAACAAAGGTTTCTTGGAAATATTTTTCAATCCAACTATGGAGGTTTCCAAGTAGAGTTCCATTCCCCTGTGTAGAAAGTGCTGACATAGACACTTAAAATCTTTTCTGAGCTACTTGAAAGAATGTAGCCATGTCAGATATTACTTATACCTAATAGTTCATTAGATACAAATGTAGACACTAAATGTTACATAGGAAACATTGTATGCTGACAAAGCACTCTTTAGATAGTTTCATAAATTTAGTCTTTCTGGCATTTTGCTTAATTTTAAAGTTTGTTTAGTGTTTTTTTGTGTGTGTGGGAGGAAGATCAGCCCTGTGCTAACATCTGCCAATCTTCCTCTTTTTTTGCTGAGGAGGACTGGCCCTGGGCTAACACCCATGCCCATCTTCCTCCACTTTATATGGGACGCCGCCACAGCATGGCTTGCCAAGTGGTGCGTCGGTGCACGCCCGAGATCCGAACCAGTGAACCCCGGGCCGCCGCAGCAGAGCGCACGCACTTAACTGCTTGCGCCACCGGGCCGGCCCCAAGCTTGTTTAGTTTTTAAGCCCAACTATATTATTAATTTTTTTATTTGCTATCTTATTTCTGTTGGAAAAGCCACATGAGAATATGAAATAAGGTTTATATTGTTCTAACTAATAGTTATGAGTATTCTCTGTGATCCATTCATGTAGTAAAACTGTTATTTTGTATCTGATAGTTGTCCTCTGTAGGTCACTATTTCCTGCCTTAATTCTGTCGTTGTTTCCTGGGTCCTCAATCAGAGTGCCAGCCATTTTATTCCCCATAGAATGAGAAATAGGAGGCTAGAAAGTTTAAGAGATTAGAAGTCTGGAATACCAGAAGATTGGGAGTCACTTGTGAGACAAAGTAATGATTGCTAAAATGGTATTGTTGATAAATAGAAGCTGGGAAATACTAAAATTGCATTCTTTTTTGTAAGAATACTTATTAATCATGCCTGAAGAATGCCCTGACTAGATGCTAAAAGGCCTCAGGTTTTTCTTTATTGCCATTTTACCCCAGATCATATTACATTTCTCTAGAAAGCTCTAAAACAGAAAGACTATTTAGTCTTCTCTTTGCTCCTCAAATTAGTCCCCTTTCCCCCATCAGAAGCTAAGCAGGAACTCCTGTACCTTCTTATCATCCATCTGCATGAAGGGTCCATCTTTATAATGGAGGAAGTATTATATGCTGGTCAGAGGCCAGTCCTGACACACGGCTTTTCAAGGACTTTGTTCATTTAGTTATACCTCACTCTTCTGTGTTACCCTTATCCCTCCAGATTCTAATCCCATTGCTTTTTTTTTGTCTCCACCTCTCACCTTTTATCATCTTCTGAAATCCAGTCATTGTGCCTTCTGGAACTCATAGTCATCAGCAAATCCCTTTTATTCTCAATCTATTCTGAGAATCTTCCTTCTCTTTCTTGCTCCAGTTGTAACTGAGCCTCTCCCCTGATAATGCTACTTCCCTTGCAGCTCTCTCAAGTTTTCCCTTCTTGCACACCTTTTACTGCTGAATCAAGAGTCTTTGTTCCTCATGGTCACTTCTTGACCCTTTTTTCCCAGAACTTCAAGCTTTGACTCTCATGTCATCAAATTATATCACTCACTACCCGTCTTTATTTTAGTCATCTACCAACTTTCCTGGGTCATTTCTCTCCTTCCTTGAACACTTTATTAGCTCCTGGCTTACTGTCTTCTTAATTTGTCATAATTCTTGGTGATACCAGTGTCGGTGTAGAGCAGTGCTACTCAAAATGTCGTCTGGGCTGTGAACTGTTTGTATCCAGTATGAATTACGATACGGAGTTCGTGCCAGAATGTAAATCACCTATGACACTAAGTTCACTATTTAGTTCAGTTCACTTGTGTGTGTCTGTGTGTGTGAGTGTGAGTGAGAGGAATATCAGCCCTGAGCTAATATCCGTTGCCAATCCTCCTCCTTTTGCTGAGGAAGATTGGCCCTGGGCTAACATCCGTGCCCATCTTCCTCTACATTATGTGGGACGCTGCCACAGCATGGCTTGACAAGCAGTGCATTGGTCCACGCCTGGGATCTGAACCTGCGAACCCCAGGCTGCCAAAGTGGAGCACGCCAACTTAACCACTACGCCACCGGGCCGGCCCCTCAGTTTACTTTATTTGTAGCAAGACTTTTTTGATGAAGGAAGCAGTATGTTGCTTTATAATCTGGCATAAGCTCCTGTGGTGTTGTGGTCTGGCACTTTGAGTAACATTGATGTAGAGGATGCTTCCCATATTCTGGCCTCTTAGTTCCTTCATTTCTTCTCCAATTGATCTTATTTTTCACTCTGATTCAATCACACATTCTCACTGTCATATCCTAGAATACCTTGTCTTTTACCAATAACTTCCGCCCTCCCCAGTCTCATTTCAAGTGTCCCACTCCCTTATTCCTGTAGTAAATACTTTCAGTTCCAACAGCCCTTCAGCCCCACTGGAATGTACAATCTATCTATCCATCTAAGCTTTTCAGTATCCCTCCCCATCACTTCTACCCAGCTGAAATTTCACATTGAATCACTTTTTTATATACATTGTCAACAGCCTTGTCCCTTCCTGGCTTCATGCCCAGTGGTCCCTGGTCTATTAGTTCACCCTCCTTTATGACTATTCCTTACTTTTTTCTCTCTTCTCAAACCTCCCAACACCTCCTCCCCTGTCCTTACTCATCTAATGCTGTAGCTTTCTGTTTTCATTAAGCATATTGAATAATTGGAAGAATTCCTGCACATTTCCATATCTGTGACTGTGCCCTTTACCTTGTCCTCTGTCACTATGGGTGAATTGTAATCTTCCAAGATAAGGACAGCCTTTTGTCTTGCTCTCAGGAGTATTACTCTGTTATTCTCCCTTCTCTTGCATCATTGGTTTTTCTTTCTCTACTGGCTCTTCCCATAAGCTTACAAACATACTGTTTATCCTACTAAAAAAAAAAAAAAACAACTCTTCTTCCTGTCTCCCCTTTCACTCACTACCCCAGTTGCTTTTCTTTACAATAAAACACCTTGAAACAATTCCTTATATGCACTCTCTCCCCTTTTCTTTTGAACTCCTACCAGTGACTACCATGTTACAAATTTCCAGTTCTCATCTCACTTAACCTATTAGTAGCATTTGGCATAGTTGCTTGAAAAACACTTTTTCACTTGGCTTCTAGGCCACCAGGTCTGCTAGCAGGTTTTCTTTCTACCTCATTGGCAGTTCCCTCTTAGTCTCCTTTGCTTTTTCTGTCATCTCTTAACTCTATGTTGGAGTGGCTACAAGTTTAGTCCTTGGACCTCTCCTTTTTCAGTTGTCTCATTGCACTTCAGTCTCATAGCTTTAAACAGATAGTGTTTAATCTATTTGCTGATGATTTCCAAATTTATATCCCTAGCCTGGGTTTCTTCTCTGAACTCTAGATCCTTATATCTAACTATTTTTTCAACATTTTAGATGTCTAAGAAGCATCTCAATTTATCTAAAACTGAGCTCCCAATTTTCCCTAAAGCTGCTTCTCTTAGTCTTTCCTAAATGTGACTCTAACTTTCCAGTTACTCCAACTTAAAACCTTGCTGTTCTTGACTCATCTTTCTCTCACACCCCATATCCAAACCCTGTCTGCAAATTGTGTCTGCTCTCCCTTTAAAATATATCCAAAATCTTTCTCACCATAGCCATGCCATCTTAATTTTTTGCCAGGCTTACTGCAAAGGCCTTCTAACTGGTCTCGCTGCTTGCATCTTTGTTCCCCTTAAATGTACTTCTAACACAGTAGCCCTAGTAATCCTTTTAAAGAAATAGATCATGTAACTTTTCTGTTCAGAAACCTCCAGGGGCTTACCAACTCATTCAGTAAAAGCACAAACTCCTGCATGTTCGAACCACTGTCTTTATTACTTATTACTTTTCTCCTCTCACTCCTTGTCACCCATGCTGCCCTTTTTGTTTTTCCTCCAGTTGGTCAAGCATGCTGCATACCATGGCTCACTTCCTCACCTCCTTCAGGCTTTTCCTTGCCATCCTGTTTAAAATCTCAGTCCTTCTCCAACTTCCTATCTCCTTGCTTGTTTTATGTTTCTCCTTAGTCCTCATCGCTGTCTAACATAATAGATATTTTACCTTTTTTTTTTTTTTCTTAGCATCCTAGAACATAAGCTCCAGGAAGAAAGGGATTTTTGTATTTCCTTCACTGCTTTCTCCCCAGTGCCTAGAATCATAGTACCTAGTAGTTGATCGATAAATATGTGCTGAGGGAATGACTTTGAAATCTTATCACCTCATTTGGGGTCATTCCTAGTAGCATACAAATGTATTCCAGACCTTTGCGAAGATGGTTTCTTCTTGTCATCTATGGCTCATGTCAGATAGCACTTCCACATTGAGGTCTTCCCTGTTCACCCATTTTTATTTTGTCGTATTATCCTCATTTATTTGGTTTGTGCACTTAATTATGCTCTGAAGTAACATTTGTTTACTTGCTTGTTCTTTTCACCTCTCAGAGTCTTGTCCTGATTTTGCATCCCTGATATCTTCAACAGTGTCTGGAAGTAATAGGTGCTCAGTAAAGGTTTGTTGAATGGGTGAATAGTCTAGAATTGGACAACTCTTTTTTCCCTCCAGCTAATGCCCCATTTATTTTTCTAATGCCACATTTATTTTTCTCCTATGGACATGGTCTCCACTTTTCATCTCCCATTCCAGTTCATGTTCTGCTTTCATTAGTTCAGTGAGTGTGCTCTTGCTGAGCTCACTATTGTACCTCCATGTTGACCAATCAAATGGATACTTTCTAGCTTTAGTCTTGCTGGACCACTCAGCATTTGGTGCGTTTTTTTACTTTCTTCCTTCTAGAACAGTAATCTCCAGTAGAACTTTCTGTGATGGTGGAAATGTTCTACATCTATGTTGTCCAGTGTGGTGGCCACCAGTTACATGTAGCTGTTGAGCACTTGAAATGTGATGATGTGACTGGAGAACTAAATTTTTAATAAAATTAAATTTAAATGTAAATAGTTGCATGTGACTAGTGGCTACCGTATTGGACAGTACAGTTCTAGAAGCACTCTTCTCTTTTTTCTTACATTGCACTGAGCTCAGTAAGTATCACAACCTAATTACTCAAGCCAGATGTCTACCTAGGACTCACCTTTAATTCCTCTCATCTACCGTAATTTTTCTCATTTACTGCAGCCAGTCCATCAACAGAGCCTGTTATTTCTACCTCCAAACTATTTCTCCAGTCTAGCTACTTTTTATGCCTAGTGCTACTGCCCCAGCCTAAGCCACCACTGTTTATCACCTGGACTATTGCTATAGTTGCTTTACTGGTTTCCCTTCTTTCTTTTTGTCCCGTTTCAGTTTTTTCCATTATAGCCAAAACCATCTTTTAAAAACTCAAATGGGATCTTGTTCTTCACCTGCTTGTAACCTTGCATGGACTTCCAGTGGCACTTAGAATATCAAGTGCATTCCTTACCAAAGGCTAGAGAGCCCTACATGTTCTATTTTCAACTTCATCTCATTGCACTCACCCTTTCCCACTGTATAATTGAACTACTCTGTCTCAACGGTTGGTTGGTAAAAAGATGATCAGGTCTTTCATGACTGGGTTTTTGCACATGTTATTTCTTGTTTCTGGAATGTTCCTGCTCTGCTCCTTACATGCTCTTTGCATCCTTTTTCAGCTCTCAGCTTGATGGCTATCCTCAAGAAGCTTGTGGCCACTCTAAGTAGGACCTTCCACTTGTCCTTGTGTCATTCCACTCCCTTCTGTCTCATGTTTCTTAGTTATACACTTATCAGTCCTTGTAATTGTTTGTCTCCTTATCAAGAATGCAAGGACATGTCTGTTTTAATCACCACTGTATACCCAGAATCTGTTACACCTTCTGGCATGTAGCAGTTGAATAAATGAATGAAATCTATACATACATTGCATTTATGCTATTGATATTGCTGTGTCCTGGAACTATTGAGTACGTAAATGAAGGAATTGTGGGAAAGCTTTCTTGTGGAATAGAAAATCTCTTTTGATTAACATCACAATTTGGTAAATTGAGAAAACAAAAAACAATATACCAATGGGGCATTCATGTATAGCTCCAGGTTATGACTCATTTGTTGGTGTATTTTTGGATTCACAATAGAACAGAGATTTAGAGCTGTTCCTTGAAGTTCGTTGTATTGAGATAAGTAAAGCAGTCAGATTTCTTTGAAAATAAATGCTTCCTAGCTCACTTTATTTTCTGTAATATTCTGCTGCTCTTCCTAAATATGAGAGCCTCATAATTATGAGACCTATTACTATGGTAAGGCTGTCAAAGGCAGCAAAATGTCTTTCTGTTTGGGAGAGTAACATAAACTTGATATGCGTGGTGGGGAACAGAAGGTTGCTCAAGATTAAGTAAGAATCTGTGTTGTCTTAATGAATAGAGGCTTCTCAAGGAGCTGATGCGAGGGTTACTCTGTGGGGTCAAGTGTGTTTTGTTGTTTTTTGTTAACTTGGGTTACTAATTAATTAATTGGTTAATGTTATACAGAGTTGGATCGTATGGTTTGTCTACAGCTGTAGCCCTTTGCTGGGGTTAGTGGCGTCTGCATGTATGTATGACACTTTAAACAAATAAAAAAATATAATTCCAAGGTCCTCTCCCAGCCCTACTGATAGAAAACCATGGGGATGTGAGCCTAGTCTTATGTATTTTTTAAAGTTCCAGGTTAGAACTATTGGAAAGATCTGATTGCCAGTTTAAAGGGTTCTTCAAGCAAGCCTGGAAATCTGTATAGTTAAAAAAGATTTTAAAAGGCCTGTATATGTTGAGTTCAAATTGTGGATTAGCACGTGCCTGGTCTTAATGACCTTAAATGTTTTCCCGAAATAACTGGTCTTGATATGGCTTTCATAGGTCATTCGGTCCAGGTTCATTTTCCACACAACCTATTTTTGAAGATACTTATGGGAAAAAAGTGTGTGACCTCTCTTAGTAACCTGTTAACGTACTTAAAAACTCTTTCTGTTATTGGTTTTCACATTTAGGTGTAATGTACTTAATTAAAATGTAAACTCACTTGCCTTTGGTTTGTTCTCAGTGAAAGTATGTAATAAACAGACGAGGGGTTGGCCAACGACTGCCTGCCACCTGTTTTTGTATGGCCTGAGAACTCAGAATGGTTTTTACATTTTTTTATGGCTGATGAAAAATCAAAAGAAGGATAATTTCTCATAACACATGAAATTATATGAAATTCCAATTTGCAATTTCCACAAATAAAGTCTTATTGGAACATAAGCACACTCATTAGTGTGCGTATTGCCTGCGGCTACTTGTGCTCTACAGTAGCAGAGTTGAGTAGTTGGAACAGAGAGCTTATGGCCTACAAAGGCTAAAATATTTACTATCTGGCCCTTTACAGAAAATGTTTGCTGACCTCTGTTCTAGATGAGATGCAGTCTTAATAAATGAATCCTTCATGTTCCTAAAGGCACTTAAGAAGTATCTTAGGTTGTATATAGTTGCTGTTGGCTATCTAAGCCTCTGTATTGTATGTTATTTGTTCTACTGTCTACTTTTTGAACATTTTTCCTATTGGCACATTCAGTCCATCAAATATTTAAGAGATTAATATATGCTAAGCACTTTGGAAACAGTGAAGAACTAAACATGCAGTGCTAGCCATCACAGAGTTGACTTATTGATGTTTTTTTCTTTTATTTTTTTTTAATGTGAGTGTGCTTGATATGGTGAGGAAGGGAAACTTGTAACAAGTGGAGAAGAGGAAGGTTATTGTTATGGGGTGTAAAGCAATGCATTACATTACTTTTGGAAGTCGTTGAGCCCCTGCCATTAATTCTGCCTATAGCCTGAACCTAGAGATTAACATCTGGAAACTTTCTTGAAGTAAAATCCTCCATTTACTTGGCATAATATACTCATGTTTGAAAATTCTGCATTTCTTGTCAGTAGTAGTGCTATCTAGTTAGGGGAAGAGTCAAAGTATGGACTATATAGTGATTCAAATCTTAGAAATATTAATTTTTTTTGCTGTGGTCACTGTTCAAAGAATGTAGTTCTTTAGTGTTACATATGATACTTTTATCAAAATTACTAAGCCTTCTCTTGCATTTATCTGCAACATTGATTATTAAATATTAATTGTAACTTTGGGGTGGTGGTAGGATATATGATTTGATTGAAAGGGCACATGACTGAGCTAAACAGACCTGGATTTGAATTTTAACTGAATAGTTTATTAGCTACACTCGTATTTTTAACTGCTGCTAGTTACTTTTTTCATCTGATAATTTGGGGAATATTGTCTACTTTATGAGGTTGCTGGGAAGATTCAATGAGATAACATTAGGCTCAGAACTGAAGTTGCCAGGTATTTTAATTATGCTACCTTGTTGAGTATGTCAAGGGCAAAATTAGATATTTACCTGGTATTACAAGGCAACATCCTAAAATTACACTGTAAAAAATATTATTTAAAACAATATAAGTGATTTAATCAGAACTCTGGCATTATTTCGTGATGCAGTTGATTCTTAGAATACTGCCACTTTAATAGAATAAGAATTGAATGAAAATCTCTATTAAATTACTAAAAATAGGAAATTAATTGATATAATGAAATAAAATGACACTTGCATAAATATCAAAAAAAATGCAATAAGTTTGATTTCCTTGCTTTTAGAAAACATAGGCACTTTTTTCTTTTTTTTTTTAGCAATTTGTTTTTGCCTTAGGATATCAATGGTTGGCTGAGTAGTTTCCATGTTTCTTTTGCAGAAAGTTCATTTTATAGACCACTTAGCTCTTATGCTTAGAAACATTTCCTTAATCCTGTATATCAGTGTTTGGCTAACATATAGTGGGGCTAAATGATTTGAGATATTTTCTTGGACAAGTATCATTTCTAATACTAATGTATTATTTCTATACATTTGCTTCTGCAAATGTATGTAAAAATACCTATAAAAAAGTATGCAAATGATTTGCCTATTAGATATATGTTGAATATTTTTTCTTTGTACTCTTTTAATAGCTACTTAGTAATCCACTACCCCCCTCACCTGGATGATTTACTGTAGCCTCCTAACTGGTCTTCCTGCTTTGCTTTTGCCCATCGCAGTTTTATTTTCCCTTGGGAGACCAGAGTGAACTTTGAAAAACCTAAATCACAGATCGTGTTACTCAGTGGCTTCTCAGTGCACTTTGGATTTTACTCTGCATCCTTATTGATCTGGTCCCCACCTCTCTTCGTGGTTCCCTGACTTCTAGTTTCACTGGTGACCTTTTAGTACCTTTACCAAATAGCTCATTCTTTCCTTTGCACTTGTTCTCTGAATGGAGTGTTCTGCCCTATCTTACCTGGCTAGCTCCTCCTCTGTTCAAATCACCCCCATCACCAAGTCTTATCTAGAGTAGCCCTCTTCTCCCACCAGTCACTCTATTCCCACCTTATTTATTTTCTTTGCAGTAGTTATCCTTAAATTGTCTTGTTTTTATTGCTTAATTCTGTAACAGTAGAATGCAGCTTTACCAGATATATGACCATGCCTCTCTGACTCTCTTATTCACTGTTATTGCAATGCCAGTAACATAAAAGGTGCTTAAATATTTGTTCAGTAGATGAACATATATTCCGTTTAATGGATAAATTATTTTTTATTCGCTCTCTTGTTGATGCACATTTGGGTAATTTCCAGCTTTTTCTCTATGAATGCTTCACCGTGCAGACCTCTTGGCATGATTCTTTGAACACATTTCTGTTATAAAAATGGAATTTTTAAGTCAAGCGTATTTACACTTATATTTAATGGATAGTGCTAACTTACCCTCCTAAAAGTTTCAGCCAGTTTAACTATATCCTTAACAGCAGTGGGTATCATTAATCTTTTCAATCTTTACCAGTCTCGTAAGCAAAAATAATAATAATAATAATAATGTTTTAACTGAAATGCTGATACGTAACTGTTTTTTTATTTTATTTTCATTCCATTATTTTTGCTATACAAAGTATAGAGAATAATGTAGCAAACAGCCATGTACTCACCACCCAGATTGACAAATATAATTTTGCTGTATTTGTTTTACTGAAAAAAAAAACAAAACACAAAAACTGAGAAGTTGAGGCCATCTTTAATACCCTTTTCCATCCTATTCCCTTTGCCCCCAAGTATTAAAAAGCTGGTATGTTGGGGGCCGGCTCCATGGCGTGGCGGTTAAGTGTGCGCGCTCCGCTGCGGCGACCTGGGTTCGCATCCTGGCCACGCACCGAGGCACCACTTGTTGGGCCATGCTGTGGCAGTGTCCCATATAAAATGGAGGAAGATGGGCACAGATGTTAGCCCAGGGCCAGTCTTCCTCAGCAAAAAGAGGAGGATTGGCATGGATGTTAGCTCAGGGCTGATCTTCCTCACACACACACACAAAAAAGCTGGTATGTATTCTTTGTACTTTTACTAAAGTGTTGTTTACTGAAGTGTTGTTTTGTTTTTTTAACTGGTATAAAATTATATTTGGAAATTATAAAAATGTGCCTGTGATAAAGGCTATTCAGTATATACTTTCAAATAGCTATGTTTTAAAATATCAATCTTTTTGGTTGCTTATGTTAATATAAGCTGGAGAAAAACAGTGTCTACTTTTTGTAGTAATTTGTTCTTAGAGTGAATAAAGTGAAAGTTTGTTTTAAAACATTCTCTTTTTTTCCCTGAAGGATCAGGACTATTTTAGGATTGTGTCACCAAAGATTCTGTGTGAAGTTACTCTGGTGAGACTATAATATATGGTAAATGTAAAGGATATTACCTTAATCTAATTATTTAAATAGTAAAATCATATTCTCTGACATACAGTTGGCTTAAATGTGCTGTATTAATGATTATTCAAGGGGCTTCTTATGCATAACATATACATGCACTCCATAAAAATATAACTGCATCAAAAATCTGGCAAGCCAAAAGTCTACATGTAGCCAAAAAAAAAAAAAACTTCAGAATTTAATCTTCTCAGAATTTAGAAAAATTTGCAGGGTGGAATGTTGATATATACATTAGATGGGTGACATAGTATTAAAAGTTGTCTGAGATAAAAATCGATGCTGATAAGCCCTTGGCAGGCTGGCCACTACTGCAGTGCCTTCTGTGAAAATTCTATCAACTTATCCTGCATCAGTATTTTGGAGCTATGTATCAAGGCCTTAAAAGTTCTTACCCTTTAACCCAGTAGTTGAAGCAATCCTCAGGTGGAAGAGAGGTGGAAGAAATTAAGAGAATTATTTATATGCAAAGATGTTTGGCATTGTCTGAAGAGCAAATTAAATGGGGAAGGACAGACTATTCAAGAATAGGAGATATAGTTAAATTATAGTATAGATATATAATACAGTATAGATGATAATATTTTATAAGGGTCTACAACACAAGGAATTGATTTTTATATTAAAAGAATACCTAACAGTAAGTTTCATATAATACCAAATATATCAAAATGTCATTAATTGCATATCATTATTATGGAACAACAGAGAAAAGTTTTAGACTAGGCATATATTATTTTATGGATGGGGTAGGAAAGATGGTAAAATGAAGGAAGAAAAGAGATCATTTGGCGAACATCCTATCCTAATTTTTCCTAGCCACAGAGAGTTCATATTTCTATTGGCCATTTTTATACCTACATATTTAAAGGTAATACCAAGGGCATTAATGTTAGGTGTTTTGGAGGAGCAAAAGTGTCATTAGATGTTTGTGTTTTTATTGGCCAGTCTAGGAATACTCTTCCCAGAACACACACAGTTGAGGAGTAAAAGCAGAAGGGAAGTTAGAGTGAATTGTGACTTAAAAAGTGTTAGTGTTGAATGAAAAGTGCTAGAACAGGAAGATCTTTTTAAATGGCGAGGTTTTAGTGACAGTTAATAAAAATGCATATATATGTGTTTTTAGAATTACAAAATAAATTTTACTAAGATTTTTTTTTAATCCCTGAGGATATATCAAAAGTTTATCATGCTCCTGAAATAGAGTTCCATGTTCTTACTTTAAAACAATAAATAATTGACTTTGGTTCTTCCAGTACAGATCATTGGAAAACTGAATTGTTAGCATGAACTGCTACTATAAAACTGTGGTTTTATAATAGATCTGCTTTATTTTTAGATAGCAAATTTACTCCGAGTTAGTAATACTCAAACTTTTTGAAATTTAAGGTAATTAAGATAATTTCGTCCTGATGGGAACTAGAGAAATAACTTGACTATGAAATCTATATCGTGTCAAGAATTCTCATGTGGACTTTGACAAAGGCCACTTAAAGTACAAAAGGTGAAGTAGAGGCTCCAATGCTCATTGTGAAATTGAGTATCAGCTAGTAATGCTAATCTTTTGTATTAATATTGTGGTATGTAAGAAAATACCCTTTTTTATAGTCACATAAGGTACTAATGGATGTAATTCACTTTAAAATCATTCTGTAGGAAGGCACAAATATGGCACGATATTAACAATTGTTAAGTATAGGTGATGTGTGTGTTTAATTATATAGTGTGTCTACTTTTCTGCATATTTGAAATATAATAAGAAAAAAGAAAAACCTAGCATCCTTAAGTGGTCCTATTAGAAAAGCTGAAGGAAAAATTACTCATAGTAATACTTTGAATCAGCTATGGTTCAGGATGAACTCCCTACTTAGAAATTAGTATATATAAAGATATTTATTTTTCTAAACCTTTATAGAGTTTAAATCAGAAATAGCAAGATGAATATTGAGATATTCTTTACAAAATACGTAATTTGAAAGATTATATGTTTAAATAGCAAAAAGAAAAAAAGGAAGGATGCATGTGTTCACTACCGCATTAGTCTGGATAAGTTGGCCATCCCCCAGCACGCTCGTCGTCAAAGCACTCTCCCCCCTTTAGCTTGATTGGTGCTTAGTAGGCTTTCCCCATTTTTGTTTCTTATAATTCTTTCTGAAATGCCTGTTAGTTGGAGCTTTGATCCCCTGGATCGATCCTCTTGTTTCTTCTTTGGTATTTTGTGTGTCTTTCTCCCTTGTGCTCTAGGAGTTTTCTCAACTTTAGTTACCTATTGAATTTTTTATTTTTATTTATTCTCTCCAATCTTCATGAGACTAATAAATTGAAACATTCTGTTTTCTTCCCCAGCCTACTCCTATTTTTAAGTTTTGTTTCTGTGGAGTCAGGTTTTCCTAAGTGTTTAGTAAGCCTTGGTTGATTGGGGGCTCATTGGGCCCTTAATGATTGGCAGGGCGTAGTGGAGGGGAGCCAGCCCTTGGCCTGAAAGCTCTGCACAGAGGAAGAATGAGGAAAGCTTTCCTTTTGTGCAAGATTCTGCCTAATTCTGTCTAGACAGTATATTAAATTTCTTTAGTGAATAATTTTCAGATTTTTGGTAAATTTGGATTTGTCTGCAGAGCAGTGTAGGGGTTAGTTGGTATATAGATCCCCATTTTCACTTACATTGCAACTTTGCTTAGGTAAATCCCCATTTTCACTCCTACTTTTTACTTCTCTACCTGCTGATTGACGCTTGCCCTCCCTCACCTCATAGGGTTGCAGTGAAGAGCAAGAATAATTTTTAGGTATGTTGCATAAATTTTAAAGTGCTATAAAAAATAAATAGTATTGAAAAGTCCCCAACATACAAATGGATATAGTAAGTTTGGAACATGAACTTGCTTTTTTCCATAAAATCGTTATAAATCATGGTCAAGTTTCAGCCCACATAAACAGATTTTATCCAATAACATGGCTAAAATGTTTTGCCTTTGCATCAACAACAAGGAAACAAGACTATAAATTTTTTTTCCTTGAAGCCAGGTATATCAAAGAAATTCTTAAATAGCTGCACAGCCTATAAACATGACTAGTTGGTTTCTGGGCCCTGTGGCATTGGCCAAAGGAGGAGCTCAGTGTAGAACATGTTTTAAGTCCCCTCTCCCAGAAATATACGGGGGGCTGGAGTGGAGAACTCATTTTCCAGCGAGGTGGAAAAGTAGCTAAAAGGGTAGTCATAAAGATAGGCAAAGGATACAAGCTAAAACACAGCATCAGCAGACAAAGAACCTGGGTTTCTTCCAGCATAGTGTTTATTTCTCAAAGTGTGGCCTGCAGATCACTACTTGCTGCAGCATAGAATGTTCATTTAAAAAGCAGGTTTCTATGCCCCACTCTAGTCCTATTGAATCAAAACATTAAACACATAATCCTGCTTAGTAAATTACTTTAAAATATAAGATTCTTGTTGACAGGAATCACCTTTACTATTTTCTGTCCTTCATTTTGCCTTGTACGTAAATTGTCGATTGTTTCTACTGTGGACCCTGAAACAATTGTATCCACAACTCTTGTCAGCTTTAGGTGTCAAGTGATCTTTGTGATTATAAAAATCCAGTGTTGGAAGAGCAATTTTAGGAATAATCAACACATGCTTCCTTTACATAGAGCAAATAGGACTTGAGAGTGCAGTTTCCAACTTTATTACATGTAATAACTCCTTTGTACGTTGACAGAAAATACAGTTCACACTTAAATATCTTTGTCCATATCTTTGCACATTGGTAAACACTCAGTGTGTTAATTTGTAATGCGGGATGAGCTTGTTTAGGGGCAGATTTTGTAATAAAGGAAATTTTGTTATTAGGAATAGCTAGAGGCCGTGAGCCCTTAAACCCAAACTATTCATTTGTGAATAGTTCCCTGTGATTCAGTGTTTTCCTGAACATATATTACACAATGAAGCCAAAAATGCAGACATAAATTAGATGCTAAGATTTGTAAATATATATGAATGATTAATTTTTTTATACTGATCAAAACATTCCAGTCAATAAGACTTGTATTTATAGTAAATCATTGCTATAAAATTGAGCTTAGAAAAATTTTACTAAAAAGGTGCTTTTAATTTGTGTTGCAAACTTTTCATTTGACAAGGAATTTTACTTCTTAGTAAAAAATGTAAAATCCACTGTTCTGATCCAGTCACCTAAATCCGCTTTATGATGGTATTTTAGATGGCATCATATTATATCAGAAAACAATTGACCTGTTTAATGAAAACTGGTGTTTTTTAAATCCCATTGGACCCTCTGCTGTCCAAAGAGGACCTATGAATTTTTCAGTGAGAGAAGTTGAAAAGAGAGAGGCCTTTTGGTACTGAAGGAAGAGCTGATTGTCAGTAGTTTTCTTCCCCTTCCCTGGCTTTCATTACTAGAGTTTTTCTGCTTTCTTCGTGGTCTTCAATAATTGTGCTTTTTGGTATCGTTGAATGTCTGTAATTTATATTTCTACGAAAAGAGGTGCTTGTTAAAGAGTAGTTTTCACTTACAAGTTCAGCAGTGATGGAACTCTGGATGAGGTGTCTGGAGGAGACCATGAGGTCTGCATTTTACTGTATCACATGGTAAAAGAGGGTATAGGGCTTTTTGTGGATATAGTCTATGGCGTTTAGCAGGCCATCCTAGTATGAGTATTAAAATCAAATTAATTTTAAATTCTAATGACTATTGATTAAATCTTCTAGGGTATCTGAAGTACACCATACAGCAGTTTTGAAAATCCTGCGTGGACAATGGCTACCCAAGGTTTGTATCATAAGTCTTTAGTTACTCAATTGGGGCTCTGCTTCTTTGCCATTAACCCAGTCTGGCTCAGATCCCCCTGCTTTCCTCTCTCCCTGCTTACTTGTCAGGCTACCTTTTGCTCCATTTTCTGCTCACTCCTCCTAATGGCTTGGTGAAATAGCAAACAAGCCACCAGCAGGAATCTAGTCTGGATGACTGCTTCTGGAGCCTGGATGCAGTACCATTCTTCCACTGATTCAGTGAGTAACTGTTAGGTGGTCCCCCAAGAGTGTAGATATTTCATCACTGAGCTAATCCTGGCTATCATTCTGTTATTCTTGGCTGTCTTTCAGATTTGACTTTATTTTTAAAAATATTTCTATGGGTCATATCACAGGTTTTTTTTAAATTAAGATAACATTTCCATGGTAGTAATGCTAATGGTGCTTGATTTTTTTAGCTGATTTGATGGAGCTGGACATGGCCATGGAGCCAGACAGAAAAGCGGCTGTTAGTCACTGGCAGCAACAGTCTTACCTGGACTCTGGAATCCATTCTGGTGCCACTACCACAGCTCCTTCTCTGAGTGGTAAAGGCAATCCTGAGGAAGAGGATGTGGATACAACCCAAGTCCTGTACGAGTGGGAACAGGGATTTTCTCAGTCCTTCACTCAAGAACAAGTAGCTGGTAAGAATATTTTTGCCTTACTGAAAGTCGGAATGCAGTTTTGAGAATTAAATAGTTATTCTTTTAAAGTTAGTGTGTAAGAACTTAAATAAAATGGTGTGGTAAAGAAAAAGGAGTGATTGCAATGTCACCTTCACCATTTAGGGTAGCAAATATTCAGGTGAATGCTGAACTATGGATAGTGAGTGTTGAATTTACCTTTTCCAGATATTGATGGACAGTATGCAATGACGCGAGCTCAGAGGGTACGAGCTGCTATGTTCCCTGAGACATTAGATGAGGGCATGCAGATCCCATCTACACAGTTTGATGCTGCTCATCCGACTAATGTCCAGCGTTTGGCTGAACCATCACAGATGCTGAAACATGCAGTTGTAAATTTGATTAACTATCAAGATGATGCAGAACTTGCTACACGTGCAATCCCTGAACTGACAAAACTGCTAAATGATGAGGACCAGGTAAGTAATGACATGGCCAGCTTTTTAATCTGCTTTGAAAGAAACTTTCAAGGAAGTAGTTTCAAAATGTCTGCCTAGTATCAGTATTTGAAAACTAATGACGTCTCTTAATTCCTATACATTATAGGTGGTGGTGAATAAGGCTGCAGTTATGGTTCATCAGCTTTCTAAAAAGGAAGCTTCCAGACACGCCATCATGCGTTCTCCTCAGATGGTGTCTGCTATTGTACGTACCATGCAGAATACAAATGATGTAGAAACAGCTCGTTGTACTGCTGGCACCTTGCACAATCTTTCTCATCATCGTGAGGGCTTGCTGGCCATCTTTAAGTCTGGGGGCATCCCTGCCCTGGTGAAGATGCTTGGGTAAGAAAACATGGTCAGACTGCTCAAAGCTAAGAAGGAGAAGAGTGCAATCACAACATTTCTGATGAGGGTTTTTTCTTCTTCCCAGTTCACCAGTGGATTCTGTATTGTTTTATGCCATTACAACTCTCCACAACCTTTTATTGCATCAAGAAGGAGCTAAAATGGCAGTGCGTTTAGCTGGAGGGCTGCAGAAAATGGTCGCCTTGCTCAACAAAACAAATGTTAAATTCTTGGCTATTACAACAGACTGCCTTCAGATTTTAGCTTACGGCAATCAAGAAAGCAAGGTAAAAGAATTGTTCTGAATGTAGGTGTCATGGAGCATTGGAGACCACCAGTGTCACGTCCTCCTGTGGACTCGTGCAGATTGATTGTATGCCTCACCCTTTGTATGTATCCTAGAAAAGATGGACATCTCTATTCTTTTAAACATTTGAGTGTCTATATGTAAAGCACTGTGCAAGGTGATAGAGATATAGCAGGCAAGCTTCTCTTAGAGCTTTCATTCTTGGGTGGGAGATAGACACTGAAATAATAGCCTAATTACTATTTAATGCATGCGTTAGGAGGAAGTACAGGGGCTCTGAAAGCATGTGAGTGAACCAGACCCTGTTTCGAGCATTCAAGGAGACCTCTTGGAGGAGGTGACAGTTGAGTTCAGCTCTGAAGGATGAGAAGAGATTGACTAGGTGAAGGTCAGGAAGAGGAAATGGCATCTTTGAAAGTCCTGCTGAGGAAGGAATATAGTGAGTTTTAGAAATTCAAGAAATACAGAGTAGGGAAGAAGAAAAGTTTGAGGTGAGACTATTGAGATAGGCAGGGCAGATCCTGCAGGGTTTTGTATAGAACATGTTAAAAGAGCAATGGGAAGCAATCAATAATTTTCAGCGGAGGCATGAAGTGTTTTTAGAAAATTTGTTTTTAGAAAATTGGGGTAGAGTTGGGAGATAGAGGCATCCAAGGAAGTCAAGGGCAAGAATGAATGATTATTTTATGGTATCTCTTTTTAAGGTGGATATGATTAGGAAAAGCAAAGAGCCAAATCATTAGGGGTTTTAAGTGCCCATTCTGGTTTAAATTTTCAACAAATCATCTTTGATATAACTTTCGTATCTGGGCATTACTGTTGCATACCGACATGGTTTTTTTTTTTTTCCTTTTTGCTATGATCAGTGTGGAAAGAAGAAAACTGGCCCAGAGTTGATATATTCTTGGTAGGACTGGGATGCCTATATTTGAGTGGAATGCTGTAGAAGGAGGGGTTAAATAGGGCCCTAATATGGGGGTCTGGGTAATGGGGTTCAGGAGTACATTTAAGCCAGTGGCAAGCTTGCTGAAATTTTTGTATAATAAAATAGGTAGGTAATATAATATGACATTTTTCAGGCATTTGACCAAGCTTCCTGACTAACAATATATATACGTGTCTTGTAGCTAATCATTCTGGCTAGTGGTGGACCTCAAGCTTTAGTAAATATAATGAGGACCTACACTTACGAGAAACTACTGTGGACCACAAGCAGAGTATTAAAGGTGCTGTCTGTCTGCTCTAGTAACAAGCCAGCTATTGTAGAAGCTGGTAAGTATGTGTGTCTCTATTCTGAGTTCTCATGTGTACAGCATCTGCAGTTCTAATTTGATTACCTTTCTTAGGAAAAGGGTAATAGAACTTGACCCTAACAGGCTGAAAGTAAGTGGTCCTATTTAGTTTGCAGGCAAGATCACATTCAGACAAAGTATGTTATGCTTGACACCTGCATTGGTGCTATGTAAGCCTAATTTAGGCAAAATTCTTATTACCCATCAAAAATGTTGGCTAATACTTGGCTTGATAAAATTTGTTTTTAATTTTGGTTTTGGGCAAACTCCCAAGATTTGCTTTGCTAACAGACTTGTGATTATATAGGTGAAATTATGTTGCAATAAATTTTATTAAAGTACAATTGTATGTAGCAAAGTGATTCCCTTGATTTGTTAGTGGATGCTCATGAGCAGTGTTCTGCACTGGTATTCTGTATTCTTGTTTTGGTTTTTGCTGAGGAAGATTGGCCCTGGGCTAACATCCATGCCCATCTTCCTCTACTTTTTTTAATGTGTGGGACGCCTGCCACAGCATGGCTTGATAAGTGGTGCGTAAGTCCACGCCTGGGATCTGAACCTGCAAACCCCGGGCTGCCAAAGCAGAGTGTGTGAACTTGACTACTACACCACCGGGTTGGCCCCAATATTCTGTATTCTTAGTGAACAAATGGTCTAAAGTGTAAAACAGTTTTTTCTGTTCCCTGTAAGTATTTTTAATGAAGCAACTTGTATGTGGTAGTTTATATTGTTTTCATGTTGGTGACAGAGGGAAGGAATAGATGGTCCACGTGAGGGCCTCCTGTTTTTCTGTCATGAAGATATAGTTACTCTTCAACTACCCAGCATCCTTTCTCCTTTCCATAACCCACTTAACAGCATTTACCTGGACTCTCAAACCAAGCTTCAAATCAAAACTGGAAGAGGAAAAATATAAAGGCATTTAATAGAAGAAAATATTGGGAGTAAAGTGTAGGGTCGGTAACAGCTATTTTTTTCACTAGTTGAGAGTAATTTTATTTGAGAAACTATGAGAGAGAGGGGGATTATGATTGCCCAGGATAGCTGCTGGCAGTGGGACAATAGGCATGGGAACAGAAGAGTGTGGCTGAGTTCATATAGAACAAGGGGATGTAAATTCTGCTAGCTATTCCAGAAATATCTGGAGTGCTTGTGAAAAATACAGGTTTTTAGACTTATTTAATCAGAATCCCTGGAGTGTTGAAGTTACGAAGGTCAGTAGGTAGCTGGAAATGTATGGGAGTGGAGGCCTAGGAATCTTCATTTAAGAAGTTCCCCAGGTTATTCTTATGTTGTTCTGAATTTCAAGCACTGTAACAAGCACATAGTATACACTGGGTAACAGAACATGTATGCTCCCTATATTTATTCTTACAGTCTGGTGAGGGTGACAGAAATATGCAAAAAGATGGGGTGATTACAAATTGGAATGAGTGTTATGAGAGAAACAAACAGCAAATAGTGATACAGAATTAATGGGGAGAGAAGGGGCTTCCCTGAGAAGGGGATGTTAAATGGGATTGCAGGATGAAAAGGCACCTACCTAGTATCTATATGAGAAGTAGGGATTCAGCACTTTCCAGGCAGAGGAAAGAAATATCATGTGCTATGTCCTGAAGGTCGGAAACAGATTGTTGAGTTCTAGGTGCTGAAGAGAAAGTCTGTGTAACTAGAACTTAGTGAGTAATGGGATGAATAGCCCAGGATGAGACTGATGAGCTAGGCAGGGCCATTTCATGCAGGACTTTCTAGGCCCCTGTAAGATGTTTATTCATGCTTTATTTCAGCTTTTGAACCATAGATGTAGAATACTGAGGTCAGTTTGGAATGCTAGGTAGGATCCAAATTCTGAAGGGTTCCTTAAGGTTATCGTAGAGAGTTTGGCCTCTGTCTTATAGACAATGAGAAGCTATTGATGGTTGCTGAGCAGTGGCATAGCATCACAATGGGGTGTTTGGAATATTAATGCTGGCATTGTATGACAGTTTGAATGACCAAAGGCAAGCAGACCAGGCCACTGAGATGTGTTACCGGCTTCCAGGAATGAAACAGTTTGGTATTAAAAATAATATGGCAAAGGATGAACATTTGAGACTTCTGAAAGAATTCATAGATTGTAATAATCTAAGGGCTAAAGGTGCAACTAAAAGTTGTTTGCGGTGGAGAGAACATTGGTACCATGAAGATAAATGGAACTACCAGATTGGGTTGTTTAATTTTTGGAACAAGATAATTTAGGAAGCTGATATATTCAAAGTGACTAAAGGGTCAGTAGGTAGCTGGAAATGTATGGTACAGGAATGCAGGGGAAGACTGGGGTAGAGATTTGGGAGTTGCCCTCTTAGTGTTTGGGGGTTGTGGCCACAGGGAAGTGATCTGGGGGTGGGCGGTTTGCCTCAAAGTCATCTGCATGGGACTTTTACCCTAGACCTGCTGAATCAGAACATGTGTGTTTTTAAAGTCTCTACAGGCTATTCTGATGGGATAGGAGGGAGGGAATGAAATCTGTGAGGGAGATAAGGTAGAGCGGAATCTAGTCATTTAACAAATACTGAGTATCAGCCTGTGCAGGTCACTCTATTAGTAGCTGGAGCTCTATGAAGAAGGAACCAGGTGGGGATGATCTTTGTCTTGTAGGGGAGATAGACTTAATTAATAGTTGTGGTAAATGCTATGAAGGAAAAGTACAGGGTGCCATGAGAATTATAGCAAGTAGACCTAACCTAATTTGAGGCAATAAAACAGACCTGAAAAACCGAACACGGAGACAAGGGAAGGTCTCTCTCACTGCATTCAGAAGTGATTTCAGTAGGAGAGAGATGGGGAGCCAGTAGGTGGGGAATTGAGCTTCCATTTCGACTTTTCTGCCAGTGTAAATGTCCTTCATTAGGGTCCTAAATGATGGAAGGTTGTTTGCTTTGGAGCACGTTTCGGAGTCAGTACCTTTTATACAGTCCTTGGCAATAAGCATTCCAGTGCCTTCTTTTTGGATTCTTACCCAGGAGTTTACATAGCTCCTTCAGGTCTTTGCTCAGGTGTCATCTTCACACTGAGGTGACTGAATTATCCTACATAAAATTGTAGCCCCCTCCCTTGTCTTGTGTAATTTTTTTCCGTAGCACTTAACACCATCTGACATACTACATAGTCTTAGTTTATTAATTGTATATTTGTTTATTGTCTGCCTCCAACTAGATCATGAGCTCTATAAGGGTAGGAATTTTAGAATAGTTTGCTCACTAATATAGCTCCAACTCAAAACAGGGCCTGGTATTGAATAAATATTTTTGAAATGATTGAATGGGTGAAAGGAAATAAGTAATAGGAATATTACCTACAGGGGGGCAGTGGAGATGATAAAGGCTATTTCCACATAGGGAAGGAACAATAGATATTTGACAGAAGTTGTCACTAGTTGAGGTGAACTGGAAAAGAAAAGGAAACTGAGCAGCATCCTAGAAAATGAAAGGAAGTAAAGGACTTAGATGGAGGGGATAAGCCTTAGCAATAAGGAGGGTCACCCTCTAAGACTAGAGAAGGCACTTAGTGTTTATAGGAATTGCTAGCTAATGGGCATTGCCTTATATCTTTTTTAATTTTCTAGGTGGAATGCAAGCTTTAGGACTTCACCTGACAGATCCAAGTCAACGTCTTGTTCAGAACTGTCTTTGGACTCTTAGGAATCTTTCAGATGCTGCAACTAAACAGGTAAATTCTGCGTAAACTGGTGCCTTGGTGATAAGAATCAAGATGAATACATACTGAGCATCTGTTTTTATCTCCATAGGAAGGGATGGAAGGTCTTCTTGGGACCCTCGTTCAGCTTCTGGGCTCAGATGATATAAATGTGGTGACCTGTGCAGCTGGAATTCTTTCTAATCTCACTTGCAATAATTATAAGAACAAGATGATGGTGTGCCAAGTGGGTGGCATAGAGGCTCTTGTGCGTACTGTCCTTCGCGCTGGTGACAGGGAGGACATCACCGAGCCTGCCATCTGTGCTCTTCGCCATCTGACCAGCCGACACCAGGAAGCAGAGATGGCTCAGAATGCTGTTCGCCTTCACTATGGACTACCAGTTGTGGTTAAACTCCTACATCCACCATCCCATTGGCCTCTGATAAAGGTAAATTGTCAATCAAAGTAGAAGGTTGCAGAATTGAAAATGAACCACCTCTAGCTATTGGATGGCAGTCTAGGCATAAGGGATTGATAAGTAGGAATTCTATTTCATAGTAAATAGGAAGTATGGCTGGGATGGGGGTAGGGTTCCAAAGTGTTTGTGTAGTCAGTGCTACTTTCAAGTGATACCAATAGATTTGGTGTGGTGGGAATTTTAGGCTAAGAAAATGATTTTGTTGAGTTGTATGCCAGTTCTTTATTCTTCTTTCTTATCTACAGGCTACCGTTGGATTGATTCGAAATCTTGCACTTTGTCCAGCAAATCATGCACCTTTGCGTGAGCAGGGTGCCATTCCACGACTAGTGCAGTTGCTGGTTCGTGCACATCAGGATACCCAGCGCCGTACTTCTATGGGTGGAACCCAGCAGCAGTTTGTGGTAGATAAATCTTAATAGTGACACCTGGCTGTTTAAAAGTAATGCATAAATCCATAGGATCCTGAACTTATTTGGTCCTTGGCTCCTTCCCTTCTCCTTCCTGCCTGAAGAGCTGCTTACTAATGGCTAAAAAAACTAACATGCTTCTGTGGCTGCAGAGAAGATAAGGAATAATGTGGCCCCTAGAGACATCTCCTTGGACACGTTTGCATCGTCAATCTTACAGAGGGAGTTGGGCATGTGATTTACCGCTGTGGGGTTAGCACTTCATGTAGTGTTCTCATTTAATCTATACAAAGATTCACCTCTTTTAGGAAGTAGCAGAGCCATAATTTGAATCTAAGTTTGTCTGATTTCAGAGCCTCTTATCCCCCACTACAACATGGTTTTTACCTATAAATACTTAACATACCCTTTACTGTCTCTTCCAGGAGTGGTTTAAACTATTTTCGCATACCCAAGAATACCAACAAATTTCAAGAATAAGCACTAGCATTTCTGGAATTTGACTGATAATCTCAGCCTAAGGCTTTGATGTCAAGTTTGCAATCTTAAAACTAACTTCATTACAAGTATCTAAAAACATTTCTGATTCCTCAGAATTTAAGACAGACCTTCAAAGAGTTCTCTCTTATTTAATTAGGTTACTTTAGAAAACAAAGATGAACCCTACTAGAATAGATTTTGGGACTCCCTTATTGCTAGCTATTAGGTATATGCACTCATGAGGGGGCTTTGGCTTTCTCTCTTCATTACTTTTGGTATTGGCCCATGTCCATAAGATGGCTTAATAGAAGCAAAGAGTACCTTTTATTTTAAATTTCTTCTCTAGGAAGAAAGGAGTTGTTATGTCCTTATAAAAATCAAGTTGTTTATAAAAGTTGCTAAAAGTAGAATCATAACATTTTTAAAACTCAGAAACGGGGAAAGCAGACAGTACTATTTTGCAAAAAAGCTAACTTCTTTCTCTCATAGAGGCTATCAGTTGAATAGTCTTGGAGGATTTTCTGCTAGTAGCTCAGTAGAATTTTAGCAGTTGGTGATAAAACTTTGCTAAGTTTTCACTGCATATACATAGATGTATGAAAGTAGAGGGAACATATGAAAGAAAAACATTGACATAGTCTGAGCATTACTTTCCCATCTTTGTGTATCCTTTCTTTATATATCCCTTTTACCCAGAGTGGTTGGTGCCCTCACTGTAAGAAAGTTATCTTTGGGATTCAGAGGTGTATCGAAGCTGTACTTCACTGTGCACAGCACTGTGTATGGGGGAGGGATGCTACTTGAAATTAGTGCTGCCATGAGGCCCCCTTTCAGTGACATTCAACTTAATGGAATCCTCCTTCATTCCTGTACTAATTGCAGATTCTGGGGAATTTGGGTGTATAATGTGAATAACTAGTCTAGTAATTGGTACTCAGAATAGAAAGCCATTCAACTTTATAAAGTTAGGTGAGGGAATGCCCTCTTTGTTAACTGTGCTTCTTTTGGTAGGAGGGGGTCCGCATGGAAGAAATAGTGGAAGGTTGTACTGGAGCCCTTCACATCCTAGCTCGGGATGTTCACAACCGAATTGTAATCAGAGGACTAAATACCATTCCATTGTTTGTGCAGGTATGTTGGTTTTAAGTGAGGTGTTCTAGATTTTGTGTGTCCATAATATTTCAGGATTTTAATAATAAGCAAAATTTCAGGAAATTAGGGACCAAAATAGGTGCACCAACATTTAAATTTTCATCTACGATCACCATTTATAAAATGACAACACTGCCCATTCCCCCTGCCACAGTACGAAAAGTAGAATCTCAATGTGTAATGTCCTTCGAGTTGAATACATTTAATTTTATGAAAATTCCCTTCATTATTCTTGGGCAGTAGGGGAAATATTGGGAAAAGAGCCTTAAGAAGAGGGTGGAGACTTTATATTCCACTTTTCAAGGTGCTCTGTTTTGGAAGGAGGAGTGCTGGTCTGGGTGCCAGAGCACAGACCTCCAACCACCTCTGGGTTTTCCAAATCTTAGCTCCACTAAAACTGTCTCTGAAGAAAGGATTTATAGCTAAAAATATTCTAGAAAACCAGTGCTCCAGAGCATTAAAAACCCTAGAACATAAATTTTAGAGAATATGATTTAATACAAGTAGTGTGAATGCTGCTTACACTCTGAATTGGGAATGTTTGCATCACAGTGGGGTGCTTGCCTTGTTTTAACTTTAGATTTAATTAGGTTTTGTTTGTGGGTGTTTTTTCCTTAGCTGCTTTATTCTCCCATTGAAAATATCCAAAGAGTAGCTGCAGGGGTCCTCTGTGAACTTGCTCAAGACAAGGAGGCTGCGGAAGCTATTGAAGCTGAGGGAGCCACAGCTCCTCTGACAGAATTACTTCACTCTAGGAATGAAGGTGTGGGTAAGTAGAAAAGGAACCAGAGCTTTTAGCTGGTGTGTTCAGCGAAGCCTAAGCTTTTCCTCAAGGGCCCTTTTCTCCCCCGTCCTCTCTCAGCAACATATGCAGCTGCTGTTTTGTTCCGAATGTCCGAAGACAAGCCACAGGATTATAAGAAACGGCTTTCAGTTGAGCTGACCAGTTCTCTCTTCAGAACGGAGCCAATGGCTTGGAATGAGGTAGGCAGTGTGAGCACATTTATTTGGTTGTTTGCTAGAGCAGGTAAGGCAGTTTGTGGTTTCCCTTCAAAATACATTTATTTGCATTGACTACGTCCTTGGCTTGAATATTCATCCTTTATGCTATCTTAGCAACTGCTCTGAGGAAGAACAGCTTTAAACAGCCTGTTCAAAACAAACAAGTTATGCTGCTTAACATTAGAATTCATAAGGGAGGTAGATGAAAAAGTTATCAGGTTAAAGAATATTTTTCAAAAGGGTGTAAGGAAAGAGGCAGTGTAGTTGGAGGTCAATTTATTGATACTTGTTTTTAAATGCTCAATTTTTTCATCTACTTTTCTGCTTCAATTTCTATGTTTGTCTTCAGTATTTATCCCCAGTACAGAGTTGTTAGTTGAAACATTTGAACCCCCCTGAAAGTTTATTCAAGTATGGTACATATAATACAGTGGATTATATTTGTTGAATGAGTAGAAAGAGATCCTATATATTGTTAGGTGGGGAGGAAAAAAGCAAATTGCCAAACAGTAATGTATTAGTTGGGTTTTTAATAGGCAATCTTAACATGTTCTAACTTGAGCTCTAACTTCCCCACCCACCCCCTTCCTCAAACCTATTCCTTTCATAGTCTCCATCTCAGTTAATGGCAACTTTGTCCTTCTAGCTGCTCAGGGTAAAAATCTTTCCTATAATATATCCTGTTTGTCAGCACCTCCTGTTTGGGGTAGACACTGCCTGTTTTGTTTCCAGTTGTATCTCTAGCATCTAGAACAGTGCTCTGGCACATAGTAAGTGCTTATATATATTTGCTGAAAGAATAAATTAGTGAATGTTTTTAATACTATGTGCAATGAGAAAACATGTTTCTCTAGGTACCAGTGGTTAGTCTTTGAAGAGTGGAGTTGGAAGTATTTCTGTATTGTACACTAATGTATTTTGAAGTAATTCTGTATTTTCTAAGTATTTCTGTAATATTTGAGTTCTTTGTTCCTTTCGTAATCTGAAAATAAAGTATACTTTCTGAGAATTTTCATTTTGCTTCTTGTACCTGTTTATCTAGACTGCTGATCTTGGACTTGATATTGGTGCCCAGGGAGAACCCCTTGGATATCGCCAGGATGGTATGTGTCTCATATTTCTCGATTAACTCCAGATCAAGCTAAAGTTCCAAAGCTTTATCAAAAGAGCTGGTTTGCTCATTTGGGAAACCAGTGTTGGCAGGAAAGTAGTGGCAGCAATTAAAGGCAATTCTTAAATTCCAGAGTCAGCAGCAGTATCGTTAATGGAGCATAGGGAATTCTGAGCCACACACTGAGCAAGCAACAGGATCACACCAGCAAATATGTGTCACTGCTGCCAGGCCTCTGCAGTGCAGGGTGTTATAAGTCACCTGGCTTTTTATTCACTTTTCTTTGTCAGAGAATCCATAATACCTGTGTCTACAACCTACCCAGGAAGTGAGACTATGAGAAACTTCTGTCCCCAAGCTCAGATCTAGGGTATTTACATAGTTGTATTTTCAGAGTTTTCTGAAAAGCTAATTCAAATTTGGGTAATAGAGATGGAGCATGGGGTAGGCCAGTAACAGCTATAACTATTCATCTTAAATTTATAATCTTAACTGGTTTTTCCTAATTACTAAACCACCAAAGCTCATAAGGTTCTTACCTTGACAAGATATGTAAATGTCAGCCCTTAAGATAAAACAGGAAAAGGTTTAATTGGAAACAGTATCTTGAGTTTTCTCAGTACTTTTGTGGGTATCTCCTGGACTTTTCAACAGATAGATTACATCTGCCGGACCTCCTGTTATTACCTTTATCTCCTACCCATGACTTGATGCCTAGGTGGTCATGCGTAGTAGATTGCTGCCGCTCCTCCTCAGGAAACTTAGGCCTCTGCCTGGGTAAATGCAAACATTCAGGGGTAAATTGATGGCGTGACTAGAACCTGCTCATCTGCCTCTGGTGGAAACAGACTTGGTCTGTGTAGCCTCATGGGTGGCCTGGCACTGGATAATTACTTGGCTGAAGAAAGCTAGATGTTGAAAAGGTAGAAAGCAGTGCTTTCTAACAAGTGTGCTGTCCTTGGATGCCCCTAACCTCAGTGTTAACTTCTACGTCTTTCTCCACTTTTTCTCTCCTTTGCCCATTTTGTCACCACCCCTGACACTTCTAGATCCCAGCTATCGTTCTTTTCACTCTGGTGGATACGGCCAAGATGCCTTGGGTATGGACCCCATGATGGAGCATGAGATGGGTGGCCACCACCCTGGTGCTGACTATCCAGTTGATGGGCTGCCAGATCTGGGGCATGCCCAGGACCTCATGGATGGGCTGCCTCCAGGTGACAGCAATCAGCTGGCCTGGTTTGATACTGACCTGTAAATCATCCTTTAGGTAAGAAATTTAAAAAGCCAGTTTGGGTAAAATACTTTTACTCTGCCTACAGAACTTCAAAAAGACTTGGTTGGTAGGGTGGGAGTGGATTAGGCCTTTGTGTAAATCTGCCACATAAACAGATACATACTTTGAAAGGAGATGTCTTGGAACATTTGAATGTTCTCAGATTTCTGGTTGTTATGTGGTCATGTGTGGAAGTTATTAACTTTAATGTTTTTTGCCACAGCTTTTGCAACTTAATACTCAAATGAGTAACATTTGCTGTTTTAAACATTAATAGCAGCCTTTCTCTCTTTATACAGCTGTATTGTCTGAACTTGCATTGTGATTGGCCTGTAGAGTTGCTGAGAGGGCTCGAGGGGTGGGCTGGTATCTCAGAAAGTGCCTGACACACTAACCAAGCTGAGTTTCCTATGGGAACAATTGAAGTAAACTTTTTGTTCTGGTCCTTTTTGGTCGAGGAGTAACAATACAAAATGGATTTTGGGAGTGACTCAAGAAGTGAAGAATGCACAAGAGTGGATCACAAGATGGAATTTATCAAACTCTAGCCTTGCTTGTTAAATTTTTTTTTTTTTTAATATCTGTAATGGTACTGACTTTGCTTGCTTTGAAGTAGCTTTTTAATTTTTTTTTGCAGTAACTGTTAGTTTTTTAAGTCTCTCGTAGTGTTAAGTTATAGTGAATACTGCTACAGCAATTTCTAATTTTTAAGAATTGAGTAATGGTGTAGAACACTAATTCATAATCACTCTAATTGTAATCTGAATAAAGTGTAACATTGTGTAGCCTTTTTGTATAAAATAGACAAATAGAAATGGTCCAATTAGTTTCCTTTTTAATATGCTTAAAATAAGCAGGTGGATCTATTTCATGTTTTTGATCAAAAACTTTATTTGGGATATGTATGGGTAGGGTAAATCAGTAAGAGGTGTTATTTGGAACCTTGTTTTGGACAGTTTACCAGTTGCCTTTTATCCCAAAGTTGTTGTAACCTGCTGTGATACAATGCTTCAAGAGAAAATGCGGTTATAAAAGTGGTTCAGAATTAAACTTTTAATTCATTCGATTGTGTCCCTTTTTTTTCCTTTTTATTAAGTGGTTTATCAGGGTAGTAAGTTTGTTCAACTCAACTTCATCATGAGGAAAACACATAGTGAAATAAGTTGTAATGATAGAAAGAGCCTTACTTCTAGATGGGATTGTTGCCAAGTTTCTTTAGCACTTGGCCCTGAGTTAAATTGCACCAAAAAGTGTTTCAGCCTTGAACATGGTGATTGATTTCTGAGCTTGTGTCAGAGGAGAGATTCTACCATCTCCAGCTGAAGGACACTGGGCTTACAGCCTGTGGCCCAAGGCCTGGCCTCTTGCTGTGGTCATGTGTATAATTTTGCCCAAGTGACCAAAAGCCACCTCAGTTCAAAGGCATCTAGCCTTTGGGCTACATAGAGCAAAACTGAAAGCCAGATAGCCATCCTCCACCCCAAACACCATCAGATTGTTTCATTCCATTAAGGTAATAATGAATTAACTACCTGGATTGGGACTTCAAGCACCTTAACATAAGTGTGACTCATTTGGAGAGGGGAATTCCTTCAACTCCACTTTGAACTGATAATTAAGATGGTTTAAGTGTCAATGTTTATCTGAAGATAATCAGAGAGACCCAGAATGGGCCTTCTTCCACACTGTCTGCCAGATGATCCTGTGATCCTGGTGGTGGGTCTGACAAGCTTAGTTCATCCTTTAGGGCAGAGTTAGTAGACCTGTTAAGACTTGTGTTTTGGTCTTTGAAAGTATTTTGTGCTTAGGAGAGCTGATTCTGATTTACTGTGTATTTTTATTATAAGATCATAACTACTAGGTAAATATATATTCAGTTCCTTTTTGTTGAAGATCAGCTTCATCTGGGAAGGATCTTTTGTGAAAGCCTCAAATTCTTCACTGTGATCTGAAATGTAATTGGGATTGAAGAAATGTGTGTACCTGGTGAGGTGGTCTGTCTGTAGGACAGACAGAACCAAGTCACTAGTGCAAGAAGCTTAACATAACCATAGCAGGGTGTTTCATTTAAAGAACTTTTTTAAAACTAGAAGATATTTCAGAGCTTTGCCTAAAATCATAGTTTGAAGTTCCATTTAAAAACTTAATATGAAAGTTAATCTGAGTCAGCAAGGTGGTTCTGCATTGTACTTAGAAGTACAAAGGGCCAAGAATAACCAAGACACTTGTGGAGAATAAGAGAGGAAGACTTGCTCTACCAGCTGTCTTGTCTACCTATAAAGCTAGAGGTAGTTAACACTTACTGGCATAGGGACAGAAATACAGATTAAGGGAACAGAATAAGATATAGACATAGACATTACTTTAGAGGAAGCACTGGAGGTCAGTGTGAAAGTGAGGGACTTTATAGTAAAGGTGTGGAACTGACTAGCCATATGATAAATTGAAATTAATGCAGGAAAAAAAATCCATGACCAACAAAATATCAAAATTTTAAGTAAAAACAGGATCAGTATTAATGATTTTTATTTTGCCTCAAGCTCCAGTATGGCTTGGTGTAGGGGACTATGTGACAGCCCACACTGGAAGCCCATGTGTCCAATAATCACTTTATTATACAAGAGAATGGCCATACTGCAGTAGAAAAATGACAGCTTTACATACTACTACAGGTATATCAAATATAATATTGAACAAAAGCAAGTCACAAATGCATGCCATAGGACTTCATTGATCCAAAAAAAGCAAACTTATTCAAGGCCATCATCCTTGGATGGTAAAACTAAAAAGCAAGGGAGTGATTAGATTACTACAAAAATCAGAATAGTGGTTACCTGGGAACGGAGGTACATAGGACATTTGATCCCATTGCAGTGGCCACCATTGAGCTAAAGAAAAGCTTTTCCATGTTGGAGCAGATGTTCTAGACATGAGGCTTTGATCTGATTATTTGAATCTTTGACAGTGCAAGATCTTGAGATAATTATGCTCTTTAATTCTTGTTTTGATTACTGTAATAAACACAAAATATCTGAATTGTGCTGTTTGGTGTATAAAGCAAAGAGAGCCAAGTCAATTGACTGGAGTTGTTTTGTTCTAGTAGGCGAGAATCCGCCTGCCTTTCCTTGCTTTTAGTGAATCACCAACCAAATGCAACTGCAAAATTATGGGGAGAATGAGGATGGGGCTGAAAAGGTAGTGCTTCCTTTTCCTTATCCATCAGCATCCTATGTGCCTGTGTGGTGTCCACTCTACCTCCCCACCCCATGAGACTCCAGTAAGTTAGAAGGAGGTGATAGGCCTCCTTTACCACCTCCACGTCAAGCCCCCAGTAAGAGGCCAGAAGTAGGATTTAAAAGGCCACTTTTCGTAGCGGTTAAGTGCGTGTGCTCTGCTGCTAGCGGCCCAGGTTCAGATCCCTGGCACGCACCGACGTATCACTTGTCAGGCCATGCTGTGGCGGCGTCCCACATAAATTGGAGGAAGGTGGGCATGGATGTTAGCTCAGAGCCAGTCTTCCTCGGCAAAAAGAGGAGGATTAGCATGGATGTTAGCTCAGGGCTGATCTTCCTCACACACACACAAAAAAAAAGCCAGTTTTCCTTCTAGGTCACATCGGGACTCCACACTTCCCTGATCCGCCCTGATCCTTGTTCTAGGTCATGGCTTCTTGCTTCTTGTTCCCACACTTCCCTCCTCTCAGCCCTACGGAAGCTTGAGGCTGTTGAGGCTTCCTAAACTTTGGGTAGTCTTGTCCCCACCCCACTTCAGATAGCTCTCCCAAGGGGCCAACCCCTCCTTCTTTGGGCTTTTGTAGCTTCCCTCCTCCCACTCTTCCATACCAGTTCCTTCCCCAGCCCCTGCATATATCCATATATCAGATTTAGTTCTCCATCATATTTTTCTGTTGCTACGAGAGGGAGAAAAAAGGGCATCTTGCTTCAAGTGGAGGCAGGAGAGACTCAGTTCCTCCTCTCACCTTAGGAGCCTTAGCCACTAGAGCCCACAGGGATAATGGGTGCCTTGCATTCACAGAATTGACCTGAGAACCTCATGAGGTAATATGGGAAACATGAAAAACTAGACAAGTGCAAAGAATTGTAAGACAGTAAATTCTGTTGCTGCATCCTACAGACTCACCTCCTCATCTGCCCCAGATGATTATCAGCTCCTCTCACAACACCTGTGACCAGAGTCACCCCCAAATGGCTCTTCACAGGGACAGCTCACTGGACACCTACCCTCAAGGTGTAAGTTAAGGCAAGGTCTTGAAGCTTTGGGCCTCCTGTTAGTGGAGGGAAGGAAAGAAGGTAGCCCTGCGTAGCGACTCACCTGGTCCCCCCCTACTTGCTGCCTTGCTTTACCTCCTGCCTCTTCTACTTCAGTGACACCGTCTGTCCCTAGAGAGGCTCCGCCAATGGGCTGTAGCCAATTAGCAAATAGCTGAAGCTTGGAGGTGGTGGAAAGGGGAGGTGCCAGTAGGGGAGTGCCTGGGTCTGGCCCCTTGCCACTGCCAGAATCCTCAGAGCTCTTGATTAGGGAGCCAGGGGCCAGCTCTTCTCAGAATTGGAGCCAGCCTGGGAAGCCAAATACAAGGGTATGGGCATCTTGCATGGGGAAGGCAGGGAAGGGTTACTGCCCTCAGCCTCCCTCTGCCCATCCACCCAACTTGCTTATGTCCCTGCCTCTTAGCTCATTGGGACTGGGGCTGCTGCTGTCCATCTGGCACCTTTGTGAGAATGACAAAAAGGATCCCCTGACTCCAGGAGGACATAGCCTCACACCAGGGTGCAGGCTTGGCATGGGCTGGCTTTAGTGGCCCGGCACTCTGGACTGAGCACCCTTGGCAGGGCAGTAGCCCTGCTTAGGAACATCATCTCCTTGCCCTTTGCCTACTTAGATATGCCTTGCCTTAAACAGACAGTGCTGTGGGGCTCATGGTCAGGAGTGGTCCACTCAAGAAAACAGTTCTGGAATGTTAATACCTTCGTGTTTTACCTTAAACAGCAAAGATTCCTCCCTGCTCAATTGAAAAGGGAAAAGAAGAATCTTCCACTGCTCTGAAATACCTTCTGGGAGGACTCCAGGCAGGCCCAGAACTTTAGGGTGGTTCCCCTAAGAAGTGAATAAAGGGAGAGAACAGATTTCCTGGGAAAGCAGGGAGACCTGGGCCTGTTCCAGCAGGCCAAGCCAACTGGAGCTGAACGCCAAGCCTCCGGCTGTTCCATTGCTTACTCCACCCCCACCCCCCCTTCCCAGGACCACAGGCAGATCCAGCCAGGCCAGAGCCACATGGGGGCAGAGCCTGGTCATGGGCACACCATCCTGCAGGACTTAACATGGGGCTTCCTCACCATGGGCAGTAAATAGGCTATGAGAGATCAAATGAAACGGCCTGCTCCTGGGTAGGACACCCTCTTATACCCCAACTATTTACAGCTGAAGCTCTGGACACCACTGTGAGACACACGGGCTCTGGAGTCAGAGTCCCAAGTTCAACTGAGCAAGTGGACTGGCTCCTCTGAGCTTATCTTCTCATCCATGAAATGAAGCTCAGAAGGCCTGCATTACAGGTTGTGATCAAATAAGGTAACTGACATACATGCCTTTGATGGAGATGGGCACAGAGCTGCTGTTTTCATTATAAAGCCACGTGGAAGTCGCAAACTACCCAGATCCCTGTGGCAGAGTGGGAGCTGTTGGTGATAGCATGACCAGCTTCCTGTGATGCAGATGGGGCCACCTGTGCACTCACATGGATACCACTTCTGCCTGTCCCATCCATTCCACCTGCACGGCAGCTGCTGCCTGGAACAAAATCCCATCTAGGCTTGGGGCAGTGTTTATTATGGGGCAAATCCCCTCTCTAAGAACCACAGAGCTTCTGGGGCCGAGAGAGGGGGAGCAGCTATTGATTGGTCTAGCCTTTTCATTTTGCAGATGGGGAAACTGAGGCCCAAGAGAGGCCAGGGAATGGCCTCAAACTTGCTTACCTGGTTCAAGCTGCCCAGGACCCACCCTACCTTCCAGTCCAGATTTAAGAATAAGCCTTCCTCAGTACAACAGTCCCTATGCCTTTCTGCAGTGTCCACCAAATACTTTCATGGGCTTGACTCTTACATAGGAGGTTCTAAGGGCATATGTGTGAGGGAACATAAAAAGAAGCTGGAAAGGTTTCAAGGATATAAGGGGGTAATTGGTAGAAGTTGAGGGGACAATTCTACCTTGATGCCATCATCCCATCTAGATGGGCATCTTCCTTCAAGGAAGCTTGTGTAGCTTGAGCGTTTTGCATTCCTTTAGGCAAACTTTTAACTACCTGAGCCTGTTAGTGGAGTCTTGCCCAGTCTTCCCTAGGATTCTTGGAATCAGTTTGTCCCTGAAAATGAAGAAATGCCAGGTAGGTAAAAGTGGGAGGAAGACAAGAGGCTAAAACGGCTTCCAAAAGCTTGCTCTGGAGCTGCAGCTGGGAGAGCATTCATGCCTAGTCCCACCTTTTAAATCTTCGGAGGAGAGACAAACGTTTACAGGCGCCAGCAGGCTGAGGACTGCGGTTTATCATCCAGTTGATTAACACAGGCAGCACAGGCTTTAGAGGAGGCCTACCCGGCCCACACAGAGAGGAAAGGATATTCTGAACAGCTAGCAAACCTGGGGTTCCCGGATGGATCCCATAGGAACTGAGGAGGTCTATTCTGAGTCAGTTTTCTAGGGCCCAGAGTTAGTGAGAGAAGCTCAGCCGGAAGGTTCTGGGTTCAGCTGACTTTATTACGCCCAAATGCAGCTGTAGGTGGCCATGTGGCGAATGTGTTTGGGAGCCGACCTTGTCTTTGTAGTCAAAAGTTGGTGCCATAGGGCAGGCTTGTGCCAAGTGCCTTCTTGCCTAGTGTCCAACAGCTTGGAGGATTTCCAGGGCCAAGGAAGCCACCGCAGTGTCAGCAGATGAACTGTGAGAAAAATCAGAGTAGAAACACTTTGACATCTCCAGGGTATAAATGCCTCCTCTTTCAAAGGGGCTGGCCTCTCTTGCACCTGAGGACCAGCTGCTTCCTAGAGCTGCCCCTGTGCATCATCATCTTGAGAAGCAGAAACAGGATTCCCAGGCTCTGGGGCTGTGAGGTGAGAACCCTTCAACCCACAGACCCAGTGGGGCTCAGAACTGGCCATGCCAGCACCCCTAAGCTAGGCTGAGCTCCTGGCCTCCACTCCACGTCTGAACCACCTTGGGCAGGTACACTGACGCTGAGCTGTAAGGGCAAGCTAGCAGCCAGGCCCTGCCCGGGTCCTGCAGTGGGCCTGCAGCTGACTTGTGTGAAATGGCAAAGATCCAGACCCACTCCAAACACTGACTCTCCCTGTTCCATGTTGCCACTTCCTGGCCAATCAGCCAGGAGCTTTGGGTTTCTTATTCTCATAGGTGTAAATGTGCAATTAAGAGCTTAAAATGGAAACTTTGTTACTGGAGCAAATTGTTTGAGACACATTTAAACCTGTGCCTTAACAACTGTTAGCAAAGAAAAGAATGACACACAGCAGTGTGCCTTGAAGTATAAAATTAGCTTGTGGCACACTCTTGATACACAGAAATAGAGCTGTTGCCAAATAACCAGAGATGGGGGTGCTGCATAAAAGAGGTGGGTCGCAATTGAACGGGGCTGTGGTCAGGAGATGGTGCCATGCATTCCTGCTCTGTGCATCAAAGATCCCGAGGGACGGCGGGAATGCGTTTGAACTTGGCCTGCTCCCGTCTGATTCCAGGCTACTCTGGTGGAGTCATGCTGCCCACCCTGTCCACCAGAGCAGCCCCAGAGGGCCCAGTGACCGGTAAAGAGGGCACACCAACCTCTGGCAGAGCCACATCAGAACCGAGAACCCTGCCATCCACTCAGTCTTGGTCAACATAAGAAAACCTTTTCTTGTTGGGCCATCTGAACAAGCCCAAACAAGACAACTTCAGAGCAGCAACCGCCCCACCCAACACACAATCTGCCCAGTATAGACATTTTAGTTCCTGGAGTGTTGGGTGGGGGTGCAGAATAGGCCACCAACTTCATGGAGCACTGAGCCTTGTTTTGACATATTTAGTCCAATTTTGGGTCCAGCTCTCCCAAACTGGTGCAGCATGAGGATGTGCTGGCTTTGGCCTAGAGGCAGATGGAGGACCCTGCTAGGTGAGGAGTCCCACAAAGGCAGGCACTTGGAGAGGAAGGCTCTCAGGAGCTATCCACTAAACCCCACTTCTCCCAGTGGCTCTCCCATTCCCTCCTCAGCATAAATCTGCTCAGAATGGCTTCATCACGCTGTCTGCACAAGGCCAGGATCCCTGGGGATGGACATCACAGGCTCTTCATAAACCAGTCTAGCAGAAGGCCTGGGGCCCAGCCCGTGGAGTTGCTGTCCATGCCTTACACCACAGGGGTTCAACAGGGTGAGAAGGGGCCCTTCCCATCAAAGTCAGCCTGTCCTTTTCCTTGCCTCACAGGAACCACGGATAAGAACCTATTTCTTTGGCTTAAGCTAAGAGGAAAGGGGGTGGGGTAGGCCAGGAGATGGTGTCACCCTCCCCCACCCAGAATTAAAGGTAAAGTTAAATGCAAAAAGGCTGGTTGGAGCTGAGCCTTCTTCACAGATTAACCTTCTCAGCAATTCCTCAACCATGTATTTTTCTTCAAATTAATACTAAACCTAAAACACCAGGAAGCAGATTTCACAGAACACTGTGGTTCTGAAAACAGAAGCTACCAGGAAATGCCAGGCACCATTCCATGGCTTGCATGCCCAGTGAAGGCCACGTACCCCTTAGGAGGTGTGGCCTTCTCCCCAGGGCGGGGAGAGCATCTGGGGCTCAGGGGACTGTGGCCACCACAAGCTCTGGCCACCTCCCTCAGCTCTGGGGACAACAGCCTGAGGGAGGAGGGGTGACTGCATTCACTGAGTCATTAGTCAAACCTCCCAAACCCCCACCACATGCCAGGCTCTGGTGCTGTCATATGCAGTGAACCATTAAATGGCACCAGCTGACTGAAGGATGGGCACCTGGGGGCAACTTGCTCTTTATCCCATGCAATTTTTCTTTGGTCACTTGGCACTAATGTTTTAAATAAACTAAGACTTGTAAGCCCTACCCCCACCACCTGCTGCCACTTCTCAAATTCAGGGGGGGTGGGAGGGGTGTCATTGTGGGATGAACCCTTCCTGTGGCCCTCACTCCACCGAGCATCAGTGTCACTGTGGGGCTGGCTAGATGCTGGCTCCTACCTTCACAGTTTGTAACACTCCTGGGTGACAGGGCTGCCCTGGTCTCTGCACCTCAGTTCTAGGACCTTCTAGACATATTGACTGCAGAGCTAAGGACTGGGAGGCTGACCTAACCTCACACTCCCAGATTCTGGGTGTCAAATAGTCTGTTCTGTAGGTTCCAAGCTTTCCCTCTGAAGATCTGGCCAAGGAAGGCAGCCTGGAGCTGTAGAGTGGGCTGAGCTGTGGATTCTGACCCCAGCTCTGCCCAGACCTCCAGACCATCTTCAAGGTGGTGGTAATGATGCCTCTGGCCTAGGTTGCTGATGGGGGCATGTGTGGACAGGCATCTCCCACCTGGTGTCCCCTCCCACCTGATCATAATCCACCCCCTCCCCATCTCTATTCCCTATAGATGGGAATATTGCCTCCCCTAGCAGGACTAAGACATTCTTCTTTTCTCCTTCCCCGTTTACCCCACCACCTGCACAGTGGGGATTCCCAGGGGGCAGAGGGGCAGAGTGGTCCTCATGCTGGGAGGGATCTCAGTGGGCAATGACAGGCTGGAAGGTGGTGGTCCCTGGTGTGTAGGGGGAATGGGAGGAGAGGAAGGGAGAACAGAATGGCTCAGTGTTTGCTGAGCCCAAGTAGACAGCACTGCTCCTCCTGGACCTACTTACCCACCAGCCGGGGCCAGCCACTCCAGAGCCCGCAGGAGGCTGCCCGCATTCTTGAGGCTCTCCAGGTGCTTCTCATTGGATGTGATCTGCAAGGGAGGGAGAAGAAAGTGGTTGGCTGGCCCATCCCTGACTCATGCCCCATTGGATGGGCACACCCTGAGTCTCAGGCTACCTGTGGCACTGGGCAGTGTCCCCTGAGCGCCACCCCCCCAGGGGGCTGCTGACCATGGGGAAAGAGGCAGACAGTGGTGACCCTTGGAGATGAGCACGGAGGAGTCCACTGGGGCTGGAGATGTGCCACGTCAGGATGGGGTGCCTCTCATGGGTCCCTCAGGAGAGTCTGTATTCGGAAGCCTGAACTTTCCAAAGCAAATTACAAGTGAGTGAACTTTCCAGTTGTCAGGGCCAGGACCCAGTGGGTCCTTGTGTCCTTGGGGCTCTGAGCCCAACACAATCTCTTCATATGGACAGAAAGATCATGATTCTGGGTGCCTGGTGATCTGGGGAGCCCGAGAGAAGAAATACTAATAACCAAACCAGAGTACACACCCCCTTCCTGGAGGCCCCGGGAAGTGTGCCCTTGCTAACTGCCTCAGTCCTGGGAGAAACAGGAAGAACACTCAGGCATCCGTGACTCTGCAGCACCTATATGCAGAATCATAAATTCAGGGCTGGAAGGGTCTCGGATGGGTATTGACCCAGCCCGGGCTTCCAGAAACATCCTAAGTCAGCCTCTCCATAAAACAAGTCCATGTCCTGCGAGGCAGAGAAGAGAAGGCTTTAGAAATGAACCTTGATTCTAGGATTAGACTTGCTCCTCTTAATTCACCATTCATGTCCTATTTTTATCTTTGTTATTTTAAAAATATTTTGTAATAAACACTTGTACAGCACTTTGCATTTCAGAAGGCTCTGCAGTTTTCTGTACTTTTCCCATTTATTTTCAACAGCCTCACCTTGCAAGGTAAGCATGTGGTGTGTTTTACAGATGAGGTAACAGAGGCGTAGTGAGATTAAGGGCCACTACACTACACGTGGAACCTGATCTTATCCCCACCGTGAAGCTGGAACCAGGCTGGCATCAGTTGACCCCACTGCTCAAGTGTTCTGTCTTTCCACTTGATATAGCAACCAAGGCTGCATTATGATCTCCCTGGTTCTCAAGAAGAGGCTGAACATTTCTTAATCAATCACTCATGGCGATAGGAAGGTCACGGGGGTAATTAAACTTTAATGTGGACTCTGAATTACATGTGAATGGATTTGCACCTCCACTGAGATCCTATCCCACTTCCTGAGTGTGCCAGAGACCAACTGCCAGCTCAACTGCATCAGGTGTGATTTCTGCAAAGATTTGCATCTTAAAAGAGCTGCATGTAAATTTGTTCTGAAATTACACACAACTTGATGAGTTCAAAAGGCTGCTGTTTGAAAATGTCAGCTGTAGTTCAATTATGTCTGAAGTAAGCACAAACTTATACTGACAGAGTCTTCAGTGAGGATTCCCACCTGATTTTTCTCAAAACTGTGCCTCATACAGCTCAGTTGACCTACATCCAGACTCACTGCCCTGACCAGCCCTACTGTGGCATTGTGTGTAGAGAGAAGGAAATCACCCCAGGAGTTGCAAAGAAATAAGACTATATTCACTCACAAGGCTGGTTAGAAGGTGCAAATAGAAAAATACAATGAGAATTATGTGATCAAAGGAAGGGACCAAAATAGCATCATGTGCAGCTGACATAAATGTAGGCATAAACAAAGCCAAAAGAATTAATTGAAAATGATGTGATTTGGCCACTTAACTGAACTCTTGCTAACGACATCAACTGTTGTCCTGTATATAAAGATGAGTTAATTAGAAAATAAAAATTTAAAATAATATCAATCATAGGTTCTAGTTCTGAGTAAGACAGAGAAAACACATGCCACCCTCTCTCTCCCTCTGAATGCAACTATAAAACCTGAACAGAATGCCCAGGACAGCTATTTGAGAACAATGCAAAGTAAACAGCAGCAGGCAGATTGGGGAAGGACACTGAATTCAAAGCCCCACCAAATTGGTGGAGAATTTTACCACTTCTTTCCCTCCAGTGTAGCCCAGCTTGAACTCAACAAATTCAAACTCAGAAGTGAGCACTATGGGGCAGAAGAGAGAGCTCCAGAAGCCAGGCTTGAGGAATGGGAAAGGAAACTCCCAAGAGCTCAGAGAGTAGATGCAAATCCCCAGGTTTTTCCCTTTCCTTTTGCTCAGTGCTCTTTTGCCCTAGGCCCCAGGCAATTCTGTGGTGGCAGTGGTGGCAGCAACAGCAGCCAGCAACAGGAGCCTGCAGCCAAAACTTTTTTCTTTGTCTATTCTCCCAATGTTTGGCCCAGACACGACAATTGTGGAAGTAAGCAGTTTATGGCCAGACAGAAAATGGGAGACGCAGGGAACCAGAAAGTATAAGGAAAATAATGAATAGAAAAGAGCTCAAGAAAGCAACTCCATAAAATTGTTTATGAACTCCTAGGCTCACCCTCAACCTGTGCATGCATGGAACTGATCCACATGGCATACCAAAAACTCAGAGAACTGAGCTAATAAACCTCTGCACAGATCCCAGACCCACCCCCTGGAGGATGGACACACAAGATAGATCCAAATAGCATTGCAAATGCTTTGAAACTGACCTGACATTGAAATTACACTTCCAACCTGCAGCCTGAACCTAACCAACATAATTGCTTGCTAAAACAAAAGTATCAACATTCTCTGTAGGGTTTCAACAAGGCACAGTGTCTCAGAATATAATATTTAAAATAGCCAAAATAAAATCCAAAATTGCTCAGCATACAAACAACCACAAAAATCTCAACTCACATGAGAAAAGACAATCAACAAAAGACAATAAATAATAAGGTGACACAGATCATGGATTATCTAACAAAGATTTTAGTGTTATAAAAATGCTAAAACAAGCAATCACTAACACTCTCGAAACATGCATTAAAATAGAATGTAACACACTTGAAACAAGTATCAAAATAGGATAGAATAGTATTAAAATAGAATAGAATGTAAAAAAATAGAATAAATAAAGGAGAATCAAGTGGAAATTTTAGAACTAATAATATAATAATACCAAATTTTTTTTAAAAACCACAATGAATGGACTCATTAGCAGATTGGAAAGAGGCAGTGAACTTGAAGACAGATGAATAGAAGTGATCCAATCTGAGCAACAAAGAAAAAAAAGTTGAAAATACAAATGTGCAGAGCCTCAGGGACCTGTGGGATAATAACAAAATGTTTATGTCATTGGAGTTCCAGAATGAGAGGACAAAGGATGAATGGATGAAAAGGTATTTGAAGAAATCATAGCTAAAACTATTCCAAGTGTGATGAAAGACATAAACCTACAGATTCAAGAAGCTGAGAAAATCTCAAACAAGATAAACCCAAAGAATACACACTCAAACACATCATAATCAAACTTGCTGAAGACAAAGAAAGAATCATGAAAGCAGGCAAGAAAAAAAAAAGGTGCATTACTTATAGGGGAAAAATGATTTGAATTGCTGTGGATGTCTCAATCACACTGAGGTCAGAAGAGAGACCCAACATTTTTTAAGTACCATAAGAAAAGAATTATCAGGGGCCAGCCCGGTGGCTTAGCGGTTGCGTGCACGCGCTCCGCTACTGGTGGCCCGGGTTCGGATCCCAGGCATGCACCGATGCACCACCTCTCCGGCCATGCTGAGGCCGCGTCCCACATACAGCAACTAGAAGGATGTGCAACTATGACATACAACTATCTATTGGGGCTTTGGGGAAGGAAAAAAGGAGGAGGATTGGCAATAGATGTTAGCTCAGAGCCGGTCTGCCTCAGCAAAAAGAGGAGGATTAGCATGGATGTTAGCTCAGGGCTTATCTCCCTCACAAAAAAAAAAAAAAAAAAAAAAGAAAAGAATTATCAGGCCAAGCCCCAGTGGCCTAGTGGTTAAGTTTGGCGTGCTCTGCTTCGGCAGCCCAGGTTTAGTTCCCAGGCACGGACCTACACCACTCATCTGTGGCCATGCTGTGGTGGCAGCTCACATACAAAAAAAGGAAGATTGGCAGTGGATGTTAGCCCAGGGTGAACCTGTCTCAGCAAAAAAAAAAAAAAAAAAGAAAAGGAAATAATTATGAAACTAGAATTCTATATCTAGCAAAAATATCGTTCAGGAATTAAGGTGAAATAAAGACATTCTCAGATGAAGGAAAACTAATAGAAGCAGAACTTCTCTAAAAGAATTGCTAATGGAAGTTCTTTAGAGAGAAAGGAAATAATACCAGAAGGAAACTTGGAACATTAGGAATAAAGGAAGAGCAATAGAAATCATAAATATCTGTGTAAACATAACAGAATATTCTCTTCCTTTAAAATATGTTTGATGGTAGAAAAGCAAAAAATATAATATTGTCTGATGGGGTTTTCAATGTATGTAGATGTAATATATAAGACAACTGGAACACAAAGGGGGAAAGCCAAAGGAACCTATAAGGTGGTAAGATTTCTATATTACAACTGAAGTGGTAAGATACTGGTTATAAGTAGTCTGTGAAAAGTAAAGTATTTTATAATCTCAATAGCAACCACTATAAAAAACTTATATAAAGAGATAGTAAAAAATACAATAGATAAAATGTAATACTAAAAAATATTAAATAGCTTAAAAGAAGACAATAAAGAAAAAAATCAAGAAAATACAAACAGAGGGGATAAACAGAAGTCAAATAAAAAGGCAGACTATATCCTAACATATCATGAATTACATTAAATGTAAACAATCTATATGCAGCAAAGAGATTTTCTGAATGATTATAAAAATGTACCAACTGTATACTGTCTACAAGAATCTCAATTGAAATATAGTGAGATAGGTTGGTTAAAAGTAAAAGGATGAAAAAAGGGATAGTATATCAAATGAATAAAAAAAAAGCTAGAGTGGCTATATTGATATCAGGCAAAGTAGACTTCAGAATAAAGAAAATTACCAGGGATAAATAGGGACATAACATTTTGATAAAAGGGTTCTGTCACCAAGGAGATGTGTATGCATCTAAAAAGAGAAGTTAAAAATACGCAAAACAAAAACTGATACAGCTGAAAGGACAAACAGACAAATCCACAATATAGTTGGAGACTTCAAACCTACTCTCATAGTAATACATAGGGTGAGTAGACAAAAAATCAGCTACAGAAGAGTTGAACTACAGCATCAACCAACCGGATCTCACTGACATTTGTAGAACACTAAATCCATCAACAACAGAATATACATTGTTCCCAAGAATCCAGGGTAACATTCACCAACGTACACAATATTCTGGGTCATCAATCAAATCTTAACTAATTTAAAAGAACTGAAACCATGTAAATTATATTCTCTGATCATAATGGAATTAAACTAGAAATCAATAACAGAGAAAACAGGAATATCATCAATCACTTGGAAATTAAACAACACACTCCTAAATAATCCAAGGATCAAAGAGGACATTCCAAGGAAAATTAGAAAATATTCTTAGCTGAATGAAAATGACTATTCAATATATCAAAATCTGTGGAATGCAGTTAAAGCAGTGCTTAAAGGGAAATTTATACTGGTAAATACTTATATTAAAAAAGAAAGGTCTCAAATCAATAATTCAAGTTTTCATGTAAAGAAACTAGAAAAAGAAGAGCAAAACAAACCCAAACCCAAAGAAGGAGGGAAAAAAGAGCAGAAATCAAGAGTAATGTGATAAATGAAAGCCTAAATATATCAATATTCACATTAAATGTAAATTTACCAAATACTACAAGTAAAAGACTAAGATTTTCAAACTGGATATAAACAAAATAAAACACAACACAACTACATGCTACTTACAAGAAACATACCTTAAATACAAGGGCACACAGAACAATTGAAGGTTAAAGAAGAGATAAAGGTATGCTACACAAATGATAACCAAAGAAAGTTGGTGTAGCTAATATTAGACAAACTAGACTTTAATGTAATAATCAAAACTAGAGATAAAGAGGGACACTTCATATTTATTAAAAGATCAATTTACCAGGAAAATACACCAAGTCTAAATTCTAAATTCACCTAACAACAGCCTGAAAATACATAAACCAAAAAATAATAGAGCCAAAGTGAGAATCAGACAAATCCATAATTATGGTGCGATACTTTTCAACCTCTCCAAGTAACATGCACACAAAAATCAGAAGGAACATAGAAGTTTTATACAAGATTAACAAACTTGACCTAACTGACATATATACAAAAATTCAAGTAACAACTGCAGAATATGTATTCAAGTGTGCATGGAAAATTTTCAAAATACATTATATGCTGGGTCATAAAGCAAGTTCTGACAAATTTCAAAGATATCAACCTAACAAAATGTGTCAGGATCTATAAGCTAAAAACTACAAAATGCTGATGAAAGAAAAAAACCTAAATAAATGGATATACTATGTACATGGATTGGAAGACTCAATATAGTAAAGATATTAATTCTCCCAAAATATAGGTTTAATGCAATTCCTATCAAAATTCCAGTAGGATTTTTTGTAGATATAGAATAGCTGATTCTAAAATTTGAATCTACAAATCTTAGGAACTAGCACACCTAAAATAATTTTGAAAAAGCAGAATAAAGTTGAACGAACCATACGACCCTATTTTAAGATTTACTATATAGCTACAGTAACCATGACTCTGTGGTACTGGCAGAGGGACAGACACATAGATCAAGGAAATAGAATTGAGAGCCCAGAAATAGACCTACACAAATAGTTTCAAAGTTTTCACAAACGTGCAAAAGTAATTGAATGAAGGAAAGACAGTCTTTTGAACAAATGGTCCTAGAACAAACAGATGCCCATATGTAAAGACATGAACCTAGACACATATCTTACACCCTATGTAAAACATAATCCAAAATGGATCATAGATCTGAATGTAAAACATGAAACTGTAAAACTTCTAGAAGAAAATACAGAAGAAAATCTTTGTGACCTTGAATTTGTTGATGAGTTTTTAGATACAACACAAAAGCATGATCCCTGAAAGAAAAAAAATTACATATTAAATTTTATCAATATTAAAAACTTTGCTCTTTGTAAAATACTGATAAGAGAATAAGATAAGCCACAGACTGGGAGAAAATATTTGCAAATCACATACCTGATAAAGGACTTTTATTCAGAACATATAAGGAATTCTTAAAATTCAGCAAGAGAACCAACTGAATTTTAAAAATAGGCAGAAAATATAAATAGACATATCACCAAAGAAGGTATATGGGTGGCAAATGAGCACATGAAAAGATACTTAATATCATTTGTCATTAGGGACATGCAAATTAAAACTGCAATGCAATACCACTACATACCTATTAGAATGGCTAAAATACACAATTCTGACAATAACAAATGCTGGCCAGGATGCAGAATAACAGAAACCCTCATTTATTGCTGGTGGGAATGCAAAATGGTACAGCACTTTGGAAGACAGTTTGGCAATTCCTTATAAAATTAAACATAATCTTATCCTATGGCCCAGCAATTACACTCCTAGGTATTTACCCAAGAGAATAGAAAACTTATGTCCACACAAAAACCTGTATGCAAAAGTCTATAGCAGCTTCACTCATAATCACTAAAAAGCAAAAGGAACCAAGATGTTCTTCAACAGGGAAATGGAAAAACAGTAAGGAAAACATTCATGCATTACTTGGTATATAGGTCTGACTTGATTTTTAGAATGAGATATTAGTAAAGATAAGTCTGGGTAATTTTTGAAAAGAGTTTTAATTTGCCTTGCTAAATCATTTTGTCCTATGACGCCAATTTTCTATAATTAGTCAAGCTTGCAATATTAGGATTTCAAGTGACTCCTTCTCCTTCAGAGTGAATTACTCCTTTCTCCCAGAGTTTGGTCTCCTCTTAGGCCACTGAAGGTTATAAATGAAGATGGAAACCAACCTTCTTTTAGAAACATTCCACTGTATCTACCAATGTGGCCTTTAACTTTCTATTTTCTTGGTACTTAAACTTTCTTAAAAACCCAATTGTGGGTCTGCTCAAAAGTCATCCCACCTACCTCTCTTTTGAGCTATCTAAGCAGAGAATGTTTTGTGCTCACCGAGACCTATAGAAAAATCTCCTTACCATCCTGAATGAGGTAGGAGTAAAAGTGACACTTGTCCACTATGACACTGAATTCACGGCTATGCAACTGTTGGCAAACTTCTCATGGCTGTGATTATAATAGTCAAGAAAGAACATCGCAGTGAGTCTTTAAGAAAATAAATAATGCAAGAGGAGACTGGCGAAGAGTGTGAACACAATACCTTCTTCTGCAGTTACAATTTTCATTACTAGCAGTCAGTTAATTCCCATAAGTCCAGACAAGCAGACTCCATTTTATTTTGCAATACTGTACTACAGCAGAGGTTCCTGGACCTCTAAGAGTCCATGAGTGGATTCATTATTTCAAAACATCAAATGGCAGGTGTCCATTTCCTGCAAAATGAGTCATGCCTGCCTCACATTTCTCTGCTTTATGCTGAAAATATATCAACCAAATGTGGACTGCTAGTCATTATCTCATGCTGCTAAGACATCTGACTGGTAGCTGTGTGGCTAAAATCAATCTAAATGGAAACGTGAATTATACTAAATACATGCAGTTCACCTGGTAGACAGGGATCATTCAACACATGGGGTCTTTAAGGGAAAAGTCATTTAAAAGTTGGGAATTTGAGCTTAGAATTAAGATCACCTCGGAAAGATAGTTCCTCCACTTCTGTTTAATTGAGGACATATACAAAAGCTGATAATGTGCTTTGGGTAAATATGCTACTTTATTCAGTCTTCTGCTATAGTCGCTTTAACATGGCAGTCTGTCAGTTGGCATTCATGCATCACTTGGTATAAGCAAAACATTGAAAGGAGATGCTAGTGTCCTGCAGAATCATCCCTCAAATTCCCTCCCAGGCTCACGAATTATAAGGTAGTGGCTTTATACACAACACCCTGCAGGACAGTTTGGGTTGACTCTTTTCTTCAGCTTCCCAAATGCAAACTAACAAAAGAAGCCATCTCATGCCTCCACCCCATGACGGCAGGACCCTGAAGTCAGCCATCCTCCTCAGTTTGCAGGTGAGGCCGTGAGAACAGAGAGGACAGTGGCTTGTCCGGAGCAAAATGGCCATGGAGGGACAAAGCCAGGCCTGGTGCCTACACTCCTTATCTAAGGCCTTAAAATACATGTAATTCAGAATGTACTTTTATTTTCTATCATCGTGGCATGTGATGAATTAATGCTCATAAATATGACTCACAGCATCATCCTCAAGAAGCTAATAAAATGCTCTGGTGCAAGCTTCTCTATTTAGAAATGGTTTTGGGGATGGAGAGAGATTTGGCTGTAACTGAGTCAGGTGTAGGCAGGCCGTGGGACTTTGTTTATGGGTGTGTAATGATACATACATCTATATCTTCAGTGATCCTGAATGCGTGTGGCAAAGTGAAGCCAAGGTAACTTTAGTATTCTAATCCTGAGTTCCTCTCGACAGGCCCAGGCAACACTGACAGACCAGAAACAAAATCAGGAGATGAAACTGACAACAGTGAGCGCAGCCCAGGTGCTCCTTGGTGCTTGTTATTACAGACACACACCTCACACAGGGGAGGATTATTTTAATTCCGTGGCCTTCAGATCTCATAAATACAAGTAAAAACAAGCAGGTAACTATGACAACTCTACTTCAGAGAGTTTAAATTTCAAAAATAAACCTGTCCATCCAGCCCCTTTATTTTGTTCTCTTAACATATACTTTCGTCTTCTCTTCAGCTGAGGTTTTTGTGTTACTTCAAAGCCATTTCTACCAATTACGTATCGAGACTTGCTATACCCTTGCCATCAGACACCAGAGTGAAGTCCGTGGAAGAAGCTCTGGTCGGCGTGATGGAATCTGGCAGGTCCTCCCCTACTTTCTACCTGGTGTTGCAGTGATCATTCCGGGTCTCTCTGGAAACTTCTCGAGCTTTCACTTTCAGATTAAAGCAAGACTATATTAACACATGCTGCTCTGAACCCAGGCTCATATGCCCATCACGTCTTCCACGCGATGCTGAGTGCATTCGGGGCGGAATGGACTAATTCTCATGCACAGCCTTCAGCTGCCTCATGGCATCTGTGCCTTCCCTCGAGTCCATTTAGAAACTTGATGTTCCTCAACAAAAGCAGGTGGGGCCCATTCTGACCAGGGCTGGTAAGCAGGGGGATAATCTAAAAGAAATCTAGAGGTATCCCTAAGGATTCCTGTCGGTGGATCTGCTGATCACCAAGGAGTGAGGGGGTCCAGCTGGAACCTACACTGGGGCATTTCAAGGGAAGAGACAGGCTCTTGCAGATGAGGCAAGCCTAGTCACAAAGCCTTGCTCCCCTAGAGTTGGCCCAGATCCCCATGAACACAGGTTCTCTGGAGGGGACAGAGATATTACACTGAACACCCTGAATGGTATTGGCATAAGCAGCACCATCTGTGGGTCTGGGTAGACCACTATGGAGGCATTCTTCCATGCTCTGCGTGAAGCCCAGGTTAGCTTTAACTCACTGTGAGACTCCAGCAGCATTGAGGCCTGGGGAAGTGGTGGCATCTGGAATATAGTGATTTCTCAAGTTGAAGAAGGCTGGGGCAGCAGAGGAAGAAAACGGCTGACTACCTCTTGTTCGAGAGCACCCATGCATTTCCAGGTTGCATACCCAAGAAGAACTAGGGGGAGAGAGGGAGTGTGCATGGGGCATTAGCAGGTGTGTGTGGGCACAGCTAACAAAACCTAGGTTTCAGGTACAAACTGTTGGGATTCACCTTTGTCTACAGGACTAATTGAGCCAAAAGGCCTTGGAATAAAAAGAGCTTGGGATTTGGGTCAAGAAAGGAAACTAACATTTATGAGTACCCACTATATTTAGGAACAGAGTTAAAGTGCTTTCAAATATATTGTCTTTTTTTTGACAAACTTGAAAAGTAAGTATTACTATGCTCATTTTACAGAATAGGAAACAGGCTAACAGGGCTCATGTGACTTGGCGAAGGTCACCTGGCCAGCAAGCAGTGGCACTGAGATATGACCCAGTCTCCCCAACTATAACATCTGTGCTCTCTCAAGAGATCACTCCATCCTCACATATGCCTCTAAGCACCCTGCACAGCTATTGGCTGACTGGCTGATTGGCTGATTAATAGTAATAAGTGACTGACTGACTGATGAAACAATGTTTCACTTGTAGCTCCACTGCCTACATGCTGGTGACCTTGTGTGAAAGCTTACCCACTCTGTGCCACTGTGTGGGCCCCCCTTGTAAATTGCATGGCACCCTTTGCTCCCCACCATTGTTGCTGTTGATCTTCATCATTTCCAGTGGGAGCAAGGATCTTAGACAGAACCAGGAGTTCCAGGTCTTGACTGAAGGAGTCTGGATCCTACGTACTGTCCAGTAAACAGTTCCTGATGTGGAGACCACCACTCATTGGGCAATTTCTCTCAGCGTCTGGCTACCAGAAGGCTTTGCACATCCCTCCTTGCACCCTTAGGTGGAGGTCTGTCCTTGCTAGTGATGGCAAGTGAATTAACAGTTTGCTGGGTAGCCATCGTGGACCACTGTCTCCTGTTCTCTTCACAATGACCCCGTGAAGAAGGTCCTCTAGAATCCCACGGTAGAGATGGGGTGGTTGCAGGTCAGTAGTAGAGCTGGAATGGAGACTCAAATATGGCCGACTCTCACTATTGCCCCCCTCAGCCCAGTCACCATGCTGCCCTTTGCCTCCCCATAAAGGTCTGGCTGCAGGAGCACCCAACACAGAAACAGAGCTAGTGTCTCTGTGGGACAGTGACGAGGACAGTGATGCCTCTCATTAGTAATGAGGAGGCTGACATTCTGCCATGAGGAGGAGCCAGCCCCAGCTTCCAGGAGCCCAGGTCCCTGAAGGAATGGCTTGGCTTGCAGTGTTTCAGACAGCAGCCTCTAGAGCTGGGGTCAAAGTGCACTCTCCTCTCCACTGATATTTCCAGAGTTGGAAAAGCAGCAAGCAAAGGAGGATGGATGGTAAACAAACATGGGAATCATCAAATAGGATGGGCAAACTGACTTTAGTGAGAACACAACAGTGTGGAAGGATTTTCTTCCTTGACCTTGCTTTCCTCCTCCTGGGGTCTATATGCTCCTCAACTTGGCCAGACACCTTCATTCTCCTCTCCTGCCCAAACTCCTGACTGTACCTGGGGGCACCTGCTAAATCCAAAAGCCAGGGAAATGACCTGCTGAGGATTTGGATGTTTTTCTTTTTCACCCCATAAGATATAATTATTTTCTAGAAGAAAATTATCCATATCTACCTTCTTCATTTTATGCCAGCCAATTCTCTCAGCTCTCTGTGGGGCAGTAAAAATGCCCTTATTGCTTAGAAACTGTTCATAATTACATCAGTTTCTGGCCATTAAATCCACTAAGTTTAAAATGTTGAATAGAATATAGCTGGTTTGGGAAATCTTTCAGGCCTGATCCAACTAACTACAACAGCCAGTGAGGAAAAAGCAGTTTTAATTGGCAAAGAATTATGACTGTGGACCTCTTGTGGATATAAGAGTAAACTAGAGGTTGGCCCAAAGAAAGTTCTCGTGAAATACAAGATCAGGTCATAGTGTTTTCCCCAGAGGACCCAATCCAAGTGCTTTTTCTAAAGGCAAATGTGAGAGAATAGATTTCCAAGGCAGCAGCACTGGGATGTCAACCATGGGATGCGGCTGGAATCATTTCCTCACAAGAGAAAATATTCAAGGTAGTAACCCTGGTGTGATTTGGTAAGTGTGAGAACATGGGTTATAAGAAGTGAAGAACTGCGTGTGTAGATATTATGTGAACCTGATCCATACAAATCTCAGCCGATCCTTAGGAATAGTACCTGGGGTCACAATGAGGTGTCTATTTGACAATGGAATCTCTGAATGTGTAATGTGGGGGGTGTGTGTGTGTAATGGCAGGGCTTTGAAGTGGGAAAGAAGTACCTGAGAAGTGGCTTAACAGTGCCTCTTTCCAACCCTTTCTCTGAACTTTCTATTGGATGTGGGGGAGCAAAATAGAGCGATGTCAGGTCAAAAGGCTAAGCAAGCCCCACAGCTTCCTTCCTTCCTCCATTCCTCACTCCACCAAGTGACGACACTGCTGCTGGTCACCAACGGCTCTGCAGTGATGCAGCCATTATAAATAAGGACATCAGGAAAATGCTCATAATGTAACATTAAGCAAAATACATAAAATATAAAAACACGTGTGGAACACAACCGCAATTACATGAAATGAGTATGGGTACATCATCAGTTTGAGGTCTCCAGTGTTATAAGAAAATTACCCACCCAATCCTCACTCCCAAGGCCCGCAGTCCCTGAGAGGCAGGCAGAAAAGAAGTCACTATCACGCACAAGACGAGTACACATGAAAAGCTCTTTTGGCAACTGTAACAGGTCCTACAAATATTAGTTGGGATGATTCTGTGGTAGAGAAGACAGGGTGTAATGAGCACCTACTGTATGCTGGACCCTGTTTAGATTCTGGGGATATAATGTAGGGAGGGTGTCAAGTCAGAGCTTCCACTGTGAGAAATAATTAAAAAGTAAACAGAATAATTTGAGATAGGTATCATGAAGAAAATAAAGCAGGGGGAGAGGAGAAACTGTGGTGTGAGGATGGTGGCCAGGACAGCCTCCCTGAGGAGAAGACACTTGAGTTGAGGATGGAATGAGAAGCAATAACTAGCCATGAGACTATTTGGGGGATTTGAACTCTACAGAGGGGCAAGAGCAGCAGCCACACAGGTCCTGAGGTGGGAACAAACCTGGTGGAGATTGGGAGGCTGCAGAAGCAGGGACCAGCTGGAGGCAGGAAGCCAGCTAGGAGGGACTGTAGAAATGGTCCCGGTGGAGGCAACAGGGACGAGGGAACCACATCCAAGAACTCACCTGACTTGATCCCTCCTGCCCTCCCTTCTACTGAGCTTTCAGTTAAGCCAAGACAAGACGCTGCCTGGACCTGCATCCTCAATGGCAGACACGACACCTTAGTGGGGGTGTAAGGCAGCAGGTGACTGTTGGGGTGAGTGTGCCAAATGAGCCAAGCACTGACAATCCTTTTTTGTAGGGAAAGTGTCTAAACAGTTCCTCTCCGGGGAATGAGAGAAAAGTCTACATCCTAGACTTCATGATATGGAAACGGAACCCTTGAGATTTCTGTCAGAAATAAAGTAGCTCAAGTACTCTTCAGAGAAGAAGAGTAAAGGTGGGCATAGAGAGCTTAAATCTGGAAATGGGTAACATGATTACATATTAATTCTCAGAGTGCAGGGGAGATAAACTAATTGACAATTATTAGTAATCTTTTAAACGGATTTATCAGATGAACATTTTATTTTTTGGTAAGCAACCACTTTTTAATACATGGTGAAATTGTCACCTAAATGACTGAAGTCTTCAACTTCTTTCTGAAACATGTCAAAATGTGGGGAGAAAGTCAGTCGATTACGGCTGGTTGTCATTTCTGCTCATGATAACATGCTCTGTTGAGCAGAAACACCTCTGCTGCTGTGAATCCACTGAATTCACAAGTATAAAAGGGAGACTTGGGAGATGTCATGGGGTTGGAGCCTAGTACCTGGCCTGGACAGGCCCTCAGGGAAGCCATGACAAAGGACTCCAAAGGCATCAAGTTGGGATTTGTAGGGTGGGAAAGATGGCCTCAGGGATTGAGGGACATGAGAGGTCAAGGTGACCAGGCCTGGAGAATGGGCCAACATCCTGGAATCCTCAGTCTGGGCTGGGCCCTGGACCTCCACCTGGAGGCGGGGGTGAGAAGCCACATCAGGGCCACTGGGCAGATCTGCAGCCACAGGTCGCCACAGCCAGCACAAGTGTGGATGCAGGGAGTGGCCCACTTTGTGAATGATCCACATGCTTCCTGGGATGGCTCCCAGAGGCAGGTGCCTCCATGAGATTCACCATCACCTCCACAGCCTCCTCAACATGTGTCAGAACAAGGCTAGACACAGTCAGGCAGAGCTGGTGGGGATCCTTCAGCTAAGAGTCTACTCATTGCCTCTTCTGCCTCTTACTAGTGTCCTCCAAGCTTTACCTCAAACTTCTAGGACTCTCTAGTGAAACACTGGGGGCTTCTAAAATTTCCTCAAATTGCTAGAATTGGGAGGAAAATGAAATAGAAAAGAAAATTAAAGCACATTTGGTTTACATGATTAAAGCCATCAGGCACCAATTAGTCAAAATTTAGGCCAGATATTGACTGCTGGACAGCTGAAAATTCCCATGTTGGCTGTTATTTTTGTTGGGGGACTTGATCAAATACTGAGAAACTCTATTTGGAAACATTTTAGTAATGACCATTTTGAGAAAATTAGCAGCCCCTTTGAGACATCTTGCCCTCCCCTCCCTCAGGCCAGACCATAGTTTGAGGACATTCTTTGTGAGGCCTTTGAGAAATGCTGGCTCCAGGAGGAGGAAGGGGGTTCATGAAATCCCTGGATTTTCACCTCAGAGAGACAGGTCAGCTGTCAGCTGACCCCAAAGCGTCCATTAGGCACAGCTGGGTGGTGACAAGGAGCTATGTGTGTGTGGTGGTGGTTTTGGGCTTGGAAGACTCCCAGGAGAAGTCTGCTGACCCAAACATTCCCTGCTCTGGGGCGAGCCTGATGGACCACACAGAGCTGAGCAGAACTGGTATGCACAGGAAACAACTTCCTGGACAAGAGTCAAATTGGCCCTGGGATAAAATTAACTGAAGCAAGGTCTCAGAGGCTTCCGGGGCAACATCAAAGAGCCTGGATATTCCTCTATAAAAGGCTTTGGCAGGCTGAGTTGGCCAACCTCCACAGGCCTCTGCCCCTCATCCTTGTGGAGACCCAATGGGGGAAGGGGTGGATGGGGGTGAGGAGTGGCTGCTGCTGGTGACAAGACAGGTTTTAGGGTCCTGGACTCAAGGGAGTTGTGACCACCACATGGCAATCACTCTTGTGGCCTCCTTCTGGGTCACCCTGGGCACTTAAACAAACAGGATGCCAGACCCTTGGTCCCAGTGAGTCTCTAATGGGTGGGTCAGAGGCTCTAGAAAAGCCTCAGGTTAGCTGCAGACTCTGCTCACACTTCTCTTTAGAGCAAAGAGGAACACAGAGAGGGCCTTGTGGAGTTGAGATCCCAGAGCTCTGAGACCAAGAAAGACTCTCTCCCAACCCAGGCGAGCTATCCTGGGGGAATTCTCAGGAACGGGTGGTTTCGCCACAAACAGGCTAGACCATTGTTTCTCCACATGGTCCTTAATGGCTCATAATACAATGTCAGGCCTCTTGGAAGCCTAAGAGCACATCTAAGATGAAAACCATTCAGTGATATCAGATGAGGTAGAGTACTAATGACTTACAAGTGCTTCATGAGCCCCATTCAACTGCAAAAGTATCCTTAGAAGATTTTAGAGGCAGGAAAATAAACTGAGACTGAGAAAAGGATTTCACTAGAGGGGAGAAGGTGGAACTCCTAGTCCTCCTTCTAGCTAAAGAGCTGCTATACCATTCCCCCCAGTAGCCTCCTCTTACTTCCGTGGTCCCTTTACAACCACTCTGCTCTGGAATCAACTTACACAGAGCAAAGGCAGTGCTAACAGGAGGGTGGGGCTGCCTCGACATCTTCTAAGTAGACAATGTAACCCTTCTTGCCACCCAGCCCATGTGGCCGTGTGTGTGTGTGTGTGTGTGTGTGTGTGTGTGTGTGTGTGTGGAGGGGGAGTCTTAAAGTTTTTTAAAACTTAGATAGACACACTTATCCTGAAATGGGAAACATGGCAGATGGCAAAAAGGTAGAAATTCTACATACCTATAATTTCTACATGACTTTTAGGGCTTAATTTGACAACAGCCATAGTGAGAAGTCCTTTACATGCATTACCGCAGTTGACCTCAGAGCAACATGGGTCCTATGCTACTCATTTTCTAGACAAGAAAACTGCCACCTTGAGAGGCTAAGTGACAAGCCAAGGTCTTCCTGACTCAGAACCCTTGATCTCAACCATCAAATGATACTGAGAAAAAATGAAGGGGCCTTCAAGTCAGGAGTGTGAAAAAGTGATCTGTAATACACAATAAAGACTACCTGCTCAAATAGGGAGTCCAGAGAGAAGAGGTGAGGAGGAGGCACAGCCAGCTGGGGAGGACACAAACCCCCAACAGGAGAGGGTCTGAGGGTCGGGACTGGACATTCAGGTTCGGTACTCACTTCACCCTCATACTCCACCCAGCCGAGGGGCCCTGACCTTAGAGCAAGCCCTCCTCTCTCCACAGGACCCAAAGAATCGCCCTGTGCTTTTGTGGGGTCTCGGTCCTCAGAGTCAGGATGGATAAACGGAGATCTCGAGCCCCTTCCCATTCCTCCCTATCTCTCTTCTAGCTTCTGTCTTCTCTGCGTCTACAGAGATGGGGAGGAGTCACCGGCGCTCGAAAGCTCAACCTCCCGCCTTCCCTTCTTGGATCCAGGGGAACCTTGCAGCCACATTCTGTTAGTAGCTGGTAATGGTAGGAGCTAGCATGTATTGAGTGCTTACTGTATGCCAGGTACTATTCTAAGCACTTAGGAATGAATTAGCTCATTTAAGCTTCTAAGAGTTAAACGCTATTAATGTCTCCAGTTGTATATGAAGAGATTGTGGCACAGAAAGGTTACATTTCTAAGGAAGTTATTAAAAACCTGAAATAGATCAATTGAAATTTAAATCCAAAAAATGACAAAATCTGAGAATAGAGTGTATTTTTAGTCTTCTATTCATTTTTGTATTATTAAAACAATTGGTAAAAATTATTACAATAACTCTTTCTTTCTAAACATAACTATCTTCCTAAATTATTTCTTTTTAACCATCTATATGACATGTAGTTTTTACCTAGTTGATATAGGGTTTATCCGTTTTTTACATTTTTCTATGTCCTTCTCTCTTTCATTCTGTCTTCATATATTAATTTTAACAGCTTTATTGAGGATTAATTGACATGATAAACTACACAAACAAGTTGTACAATTTGCTAAATTGTACATATGTATACAATTGTGTAGATGGGTGAAACCCACAGCACAATCAAGATGGTGACTATATTCATCACCTCCAATGGTTTCCTCATGCCCATTTGTAATCCCTCCCTTCCTCTCCTTCCTACTCCCACCTCTATCTCCAGGCAACCACTGATCTGCTTTCTGTCACTATATGCTACTTTGCATTTCATAAAATTTTATATAAATGGAATCACACAGTATATATTCTTTTTTGTCTAACTTCTTTCACTCAACACAATTACGTTGAGATTCATCCATGCTGTAGCATGTATCAATAATTCATTCCTTTTTGTTGCTGAGTAGTACTCCATTGTATGGATATAGAAGTTTGTTTATCCCATCACTTATTGATTAACATTTGGGTTGTTTCCAGCTTTGGGCTATTACAAATAAAGCTACTATGAACTCTTATACATTGCTGGTGGGAATGCCATTACCACTTCTGATGATCTTCATTCCTTTGTGTAGATACAGATTTCAATCTGGTATCATCTTCCTTCCATCCGAAGGGCTTCTTGTATTGCGGGTCTGCTGGTAATACATTCTTTCAGCTTTTGTATATCTGAAAATGTCTTTTTTTGCCTTCAATTCTGAAAGATATTTTTTGCTGGATATAGAATTTTAAGTTGACAGTTTTTCCCTTTCAATACTTCAAAGATATTGCCTCATTGTCTTCTCTCTTCCATTGTTTCTAAAGAGAATTATTTTTATCTTTGTTCCTCTGTATGTAAAGTTTCTTTGTCCTCTGGCTGCTTTAGAGATTTTCTCTTTATCACTGGTTTTGACCAATTTGTTTATAAAGTGCTTGGTTTAGTTTTCTTCATCTTTCTTGTGCCTGGGGTTCATTGGGCATATTGAATCCCTGGGTTTATAGTTTTTTAACAAATTCAGAAAATTTCCACAATTATTTCTTCAAATATTTTTGCTCTCCCCCCTTTTTTTTCAGGGACTCTAATTACATATCTATTAGGCTACCTGAAGTCATCCAAAAGCTCACTGACGCTCTTTTTTCTTTTTTCATTCTGTGTTTCATTTTGGAGAGTGTCTGTAACTATGTGTTCAAGCTCACTAATTTTTATTCTGCAATGTCTAATCTGCTTTTAATCCTATCCATGTATTTTTCATCTCAGATATTGTTGTTTTCATCTCTAAAAGTTCTATTTAGGTCTTTTTAAAAATATATTCACGTCTTTGCTAAACTTTTTAAGCATATGTAATACAGTTATAACAACATTTAACATCCTTGTCTGCTAATTCTAACATCTGTTTCAGTTCTGGATTGGTTTTGATAGACTGTGTTTTTTTGCATCTTTGCATACCTTATAATCTTTGATGCCAGATATTATGAAATTTACCTTGTTGCTTGATATTTTTTTATTCTGATAAATATTCTTGATTTTTGTTTTGGGGTGCAGTTGAATTACCAGAAACATTTTGACCCTTTTGGGTCTTGCTTTTTTGATTTTTAGGTGGCCACTACGGAGGCAAGACTTTTCTATGTAGTCTACCCCACGTCACGTGAATCATGAGGTTTTCCAGTTAGGCTGGTGGGAACACTATTCCTGGCCCTGTATGAGCACTGGCCACTGTTCCCTTTAACCCCTTTAGACGGTTCTTTCCCTGGGCTCACACACATGCACTGATAGGTATTCTGTTGAATATTCAAGGGGGACCATCTGCAGACCTCCAAAGTTCCTCTCCATGCAGCCCTCTCCTCTCCAGCACTGTGTCCTGTGAACTCTAGCTGCCTTGGTCTCCCTGGACTCCCAGCTCTGCCTCCTCCACTAAGGGAATCTTCTGGGCTCCACCTCAGTTCCCCCTCCACATGCTGTGGCCTGCAAACTCTCAAGGCAGTAAGCTAGGGTAATCACAGGACTCACCTCTTAGTGTACTGTCTCTCAGGGATCACTATCTTTCACTGCCTAACGTCCAGTGTCTTAAAAACTATCGTTATATATATTTTTTCTGTTGTTGTTGTTTCAGGCAGGATGGTAGATCTGTACCCTATTACTCCATCTTTCCCCAAAGCAGAAGTCCTCATGTATTAATTTGTAACACTTATATGCCCAAAATGTATCTAACCATTTCTCTACTGTTGGATACCTGGAATGTTTCCAGTTTTTCCCTTTTTGTGCACATGCATTAGTTGGCAGTATATTTTAAGGTTGCACAGCAACACAGACAGCCAACAATACACTGAAGTTCAGTCACAGTGGTAATATTTTTCTTCAAAAAGCATAGATTAATTACCTTAAAAAAAAAAAGACCTGGGGACTGACTCATGGACTTAAAGATGGGTGGCAACCAAAGAATATTAAATTATTATTCCTAAGAATATTTTGGCACAGATATAGCCGAATTAATTATAGGCCTTGCCCCAGAATACACGACTCTAACTATATTGAATCAGAATCAAAATTCTAGTGGGCTCAATTCCCTGCACTGCACTTAGATTTCTGAAACCTCAATAAGCAGTGCAGTCAATTACATCCCATGGAGCTGTGTTCCAATGTGATACTGCTCCAATGTGTTGGAATTTCTCTGAGTCCTTTATCTCATGGCCGCATGTGTCTAGGACTGCTATCTGCGTGGTGGTAGGAAAGGTAAAGGGTGAGGGGAAAAGATGTCTCCATCATAGCTACCCAACTCTGATAACCTGGATGTAGCACTCTGTCCACTAGTAACTCTGTGTGGGGATGCCTGAGATGTCTGTGTTCTGCTGAGACCCGTGTTCCAATGGGGCCGAAGTAGAGTGAACCAGGTCACCCTACAACCCTCCCAAGAAAGACATGGGCAATCCGGCACATCCTGTGGTCCTGGTGAACGCCCTGGGAGAAGCAACTTCTCTACTACTTCCTATAAGGAATATTAGGACAAGGATGTGACAAAGCAGAGTTACTGATGTGTCATTTGCTATTTCGGCTTCGGGGATCATTAGGTCAGTGATCCCCTGTTACAGAGGAGACCTGGGAAGTTCTCCTCTTCACCTCATGCCAAAGAACAATGTAATAGCACTTTGTAGGAGGTTACAGTAAAGCACTGGTATGCTTTTGAAAGTATTAGTCTTATTTGACCTGATATTTAGGTGATTTTGAAGCAGATCATTAAGTACATAGAAACAAAACATTAGATCAAAAGATTAAACTTAAAAAGAATGCCTGTAAGATCAAAGCCCCTTGTTCATCTTCTCTTGCTGCAGGAGTGTCTAGCAGAGGGAGAAAACATTTCTATTGAGAAATACTCTTTTCAAAGAAAGACTAGAATCAGGCTTTAAGAGGATGGCCAAAGGGTGGAGAGAGAAAGCGTGGGGAAATGTCAGTAATGGCTTTCAGAGTAAACCTTTCGGCTACTAGTCCAGACAAGTTGGTAGATCTGTCAGATGTTTGAACGCTCATAAGAGAACAACCCAGCTGCTACTGAACTTGCTCAGAATCTTTCCTAACATCTGCAGTGTCCAGGGTGACACCATGTGCCCAGGAAATGTGTGGCTCTGATATGCCCTCCCACCAAGACTGACCCAGCTGCTGCTGCCATCGGTCCCCAAGCAGAGCAAGTGGTAGTGAGCTGTCCTCACTGGGCATGGGCTTTGCCACAGCTGTACTGAGAAAGGGACACCAATGCAGAAAGGATCAAGAATCAGCCCCTTTCCCAGCCTGATTGCAGGATTCCACATGACAGAATATGTAACAGGTGAGACTGCTGTTGATCCACAGGGGCCTGGCTTATCGTCTAGGGGAGAAAATGAGCTAGAGAAGGTGTGTCTATGAATGGCAGACACCTGCCCCAATGGCTGACTTCAAACTGTGTGGATTTCAATTGACTGGGTTAATTCTCTTATTCTCCTACAGCTGTCTGATGACAATAAGTGTAGAACAGGCTTGGCACCATCCGTCCAACCTCAATTTAACAAAGGACTCCTTTCTCCCGACCTCTGAGGAATCCCTGTGTTCTGGTCACCTGGACCTTCAAGCTTGCCCTCCAGGGCAGCCCTTCACTTCAGATCTCATCTGAGTTCTCAATCTGTCCCAACACTCCAAGTTTCGGACTGTCCCTTGCTTCTCTGGACTATCCCAGGTCAAAGCTCCAGCCCTTGCACCTTTCCTCAGCTGAGGGAGGAGGTCAGAGGATAATAACACATGGTAGAAAGAGGATAAAAGCTCAAGACAGACTGCCTGAAAGGCAAACGTCAGAGCCGAACAACTCTTTGTCTTCATTCTTTCTTTCGAAAGAAAATGACAGAAATTTGACTACATAAAATCAAAGTCCACATGGAAACAACCAATATGAACAAAATCAGAAGATAAACAATAAAGAAAATAGTTGTGACATATACCACAAAGGGCTCACTTCTCTCGTAAAGAGCTTCTACAAATCAATAAGTATCGGGTCAATTCAAAACAAAAAAAAAACAAGGCAAAAAATACAAAAATACAGCTCACAAGAAAGGAAACTCACAGAGAGTTTCGACAGGAAATTGTGCTTAATCTCACTTACAGTAAGTAAAACACAAACTAAAACTACAGCAAAATACCATTTCCACCTATCTGATTGGCAGAGATAAAACAAGTGGGGACGAAGTGGGAAAGAAAGTTAAGCTACCATTTGTGTGAAGGGAGGAGGAGAATGGATAGCCAACGCTGACTTGTATAGCATAAAACATCTCTGGAGTGACATCCACAACATGATAATACTGGCTGCCTCCAAAGAGAATTTGGTGACTGAAGAATAGCATTGGATGGGAGATTGTTGACTCTATATTCAATCGATATATTATCGATTGAAATTTGAACCTGAGATTGCCTTAAAGCTGAACACATTTTGTCAATATCTAGGGAAAGAAGATCTTTTCTGGGACCCCATTTTGATGACCGTGCTGATGTGCCAAGTTGAATGAGAGGCTCTGTATCTGCAGAAATCGATATATAACGATTTCCTTTAAAAAGATAATAGATTAGTGCATTATGATTTGTGAAGGTCTTATATTTTTGACGCCTTATAATAACCTCTGAGGTGGGCAAGACTTTTCTCTCTGTTTTTCAGAGAGAGTGAGTGAGGGTCAGAGAGGCAACTTTCTTGAACCAAAGAGTGAAGTTCCAGAGCCTGGATTTGGCATTAAGTTAATCTGGTAGCTGCATGAGGTTGCATTTTTAGATCTGCCCAGCCCAGGACTCAGAGGCCATGAACCTGCCATCAGCCATGGGGGAAAGCAGATGAGGGAGTGAGTGAGGGCAGCTGGCAGGCTGAGGCTGTGGTGACCAGCAGAGGGTTGTCCAGACCTTCAGGAGGAGGAGGCAGGGCACATGGTAAAGGCAGGGAGAAAAGCATCCCCAGGGCCCAGGCAACACCTCAGGCTGCAACCACAGCCACAGCTAAGCAGGAAGGGAGGTTGGAACCAGGCAAGGAAAGTTGGCCCCAAGCATCTGCCCAGGAGTGGCACAGGAACACAGACGTGGGGCATGGCTTCCTGCTGAAACCGCAGGGCACTTTCCTTCTATTCCATGCTTAGGCCTTGTCACACTCAGGGCTTTCTTATCTCTCCACTCCATCTGTCCCTGTCTCTTGCCTTCAGTCCCTCTGCAAGACTTCACCCTAGGAGTGACAGTTTATCCAGGGCACAGAGGACAAACAACTCCCAAGGACGTCCATTATTTTCACCCAACTCCACTTCTCCAGCGCCCCAAGACTGCAAGGCCTGGAGGCTCAGACTGGGTCTTTTTCTGTAGTAGAACTCTGCAGTTCCTCTTGTAATGCACTGTTCATGCAAACCACTCACCAAAGATGGTCGAGAGGCCGATGCACGAGGCCGCCAAAGTTCCTGGTCGGCGCTCCCCGCGCATCAAAGAGCCTGGCCATAACCCTAGGAGCTCGTGGTGGAAGTTGGTCAAAATCTCGATGGTAAATGGCAAGGTCAGGGTAGGGGATGCATCTGAGGGAAGAAAAATGGGAAGCCCAAGAGCAGAGGTGAGGAAGGTCACCCAGCAGGCAAGGCCAGGGGGTTGAGAAAGGCTAAGTAGGTCGAAGGGTTAGGGACTTCTTTCTCCCACCAAGTGGAAGAAATTGTTCCTGTTTAGCTTGGTGGAAAAGAAGGAAAATAGGACTGAGTGGCAGAGAGAGGGATACAATTTCCTGCTGGCTCATGAACTGAAACGATGTGAAGAGAAAAAACAACGCAGCTTCCTCTGTTGTCTGCCCCTGGGATGTGGATTTTGGCTGTGAAAGGAATATGATGCTTATCTTTATATTGACTTTTCTTAGTCCAAAATTCAGAAGCAAAATAAGATCAAATGGGGCCCCTGTGGGGTGAAATTTGGTTGTGTAATTTCACTTTGCAAAGAACAGGTCGCAGAGCTGACGGAGGACACATTTATATCCTCCTTTCACCCCTGAGACATCAAAACTCGCTGGGGGTTTGGGCACTCTTCAAATAGAGGGCTGATTTTCCGGCTGGAAATTTGGGTCTTGTGGAAGCAGAGTTTTTCTCTCAGCCAAATCCTCACAGTAAGATCCTCAAACCCTTCTAGGATGATGGTAACATTCACCAGAGTCCAAATACCCGAAGTACAGTCATCCTGGAAAGTACTGCATGAGGCCGAAGTCATGTTTGTTCATCAAGTTTAGTTTAGTGAATCTGAATCTGATTATTTATCAGGGCTACATGTGGGGACATTTGGGGACAGGGCATGAATGGCTTGTTTTCTTAAACTAGGTTAAAACTTCCTTAGGATCTTGATCCCATGAGCCTGTGTAAATATAACGTGATTGGGTTAAATGTCTTCAGAGTTGCTTTCAGGCTGCTTGAATCTGAGATGGGCGTGAAAAGACCTAAAGGGAAGATAGTGATTTCTTTGATGAGGATGAGAAATTATTCTAAAATTCAGTTTGAGTTTAGTTATTCTTTGTACATAGTTTTGTGGGAAAACTAAATTTCAAGTAATTTCCCAAACAGAAAAAAAAAAGAAATACAGCATGTAGTTTTTTTATGTCATCATAAGAAATCCATCTTCCATTTCCCTTCCTAAAGGAATCCCCATTTTGTTCGGATGTGCACTCCTCTTCCAGGCGGCTTCCTCAGGGAAGCCAAGCCCACGCAGCACCAGGGGTCTTGTTTCTGACTGGTCTGAGCGAATCCTGGTAGACTGATTCCCAGCCAAGGCACTGACCCAAATCTGGTCAATGAGACTTTAGGGGAAGTCTTCTGGGGGCTTCTGAGAAAGGCTCCCTTCTCTAAGACCTAGGCAGGACTTGGAGAACCATCTATCTTGGTATAATGTCTGGAACTACTGCAAATGTCCTGCTAGAGTCCAAGAAAGAGCTCATGTAAGGAGGAGGGCAATTCAAGAACAAGGAGCAAGCAGAGCGGAGCCTCCTGTACCTCTGGGCTCCTTTCTAAGAGATGTAACACATTTACTCCCTGCTTAAACCAGTTTGACTTGGAGTTTTTGTGATTTGCTGATAACATAATTAATGCATGACCCTAAGAATGCTTTGAGGGACTCTAACTTATCACACCCCAATGTATCAGCAGCCAGAGACCTGCCAAACCCATTCATGGACCTGCCTGGTGGCTGTGTTCACTCAGAGAAGAAACTCTCCTCCGAGTAATTCTTTGAATAGCCACAATTTCCTACCTGGTCTTGAAATGTTGTGATGGTCAAAGATGGCGAACCTTTGGGCCCCACTTTGTTCCAGTTCCCAACAGAGCAGGCACTCCCAAGCGGGGCCTCCCCTCTGACTGTCGGGGACCCACAGCACCGAGCACACTGTGGGTGTGGAGGGGGCTCCATGTCAGAGAACACTGCGGGGGGAGCATCTGAAACAGCTGGGCAATTCCTGAGGCTTTCTACCTTTTTCTATTATAGCTGCATCTCCCATACATTTTTTAAAAATTTAGTTAACCTATTTGAATTGTTTTGTTTTGTTATTGCTGTTATTATGGCAATTGTAAACCACAGACTTAAAAATGTTCCTAATTTTAGAATAAGACATCAGCATCTGAGTGCACCAACCATTTTAAAATCATGGCTATTATTTACTGAGTTGACTGTTTTGGGTATTAGAAGGAGAAGACACAATGTACTAAAATGACTGGAATAAATGATTAAATTCCCAAGGGCGACTCTCTCCTCTGAATTCTTAATTAGATTTTACAGTCTTCTGGACCCCATGCCCAATAACAATAATCATAAATACTGTCACAAAATTCCCTCAATACTTTGGCATTATTGAATATATTCACAAAATACAAGGTGAGTTTAATATGATTTTGGTGCCTGAAGACAAATATTTTATGCTGACTAAAGGCCAAGGCTGAGGTGAACTTTCACAAGGATGAGAACCTGAGCAGAATCCTACAGCATCCCGCAGAATCTCAGGTTGAAGGTGGCTGCAGAGTCCGAGGTCAACAGAGCAGGAGGAATCTTGGGGCATATTCATACAACCTCTCCTCATTGTACAGAGGAGACTCAGAGCTCAGGACTAGAGGGCAGAAGCCCAATGAAGAGAGCAAGTCAGTCTAACACCAGAGACGACCCTGACCCTCATCTTCTCCATTACAGCAACCTTATTTTGGTACAAGATCTAGTAAGGTCTCACTCTATGTTATTACAGGGATGATGATGATGAAGGTAATGACAATGATGATGACAGCTATGTTCACTGAAGACTTACTATGTACCAAGAACTTTATATGTATTAACTCACTTAATCATTCAACTGGATGCAGAAGATACTGTGATTATGTCCATTTAACAAATGGGGGAAATTGAGACAGAGGTTAAGTAACTTCCACCCAACTGAGAAGTGGAGGAGCTGGGATTTGAACACTCACAGTCTGGCTTAAAGCCTCTGCTCTTACTCTTTAGGTTATATTGCTTTTCTTCTAGCTTCTGTCATCTTTAACTGGCTTCCACTTCTCAATGAGCCCTTTCTAGCTCTAGGGTGGTATTAGACTAGAGGGCTTGCACTGGGAGGGGTTCAGAGAGGGCCAAGTAACTGGACTGAATTGTCCTGCTGAGGTACTGAATAACTGGGAGGCAACATTACAAAACATGTACCAGGTACTGCCCAGAATTATTCACACTCCTCTAGGTCATGAGCTCCCTGTGGGAAAGGACTTTGGCACATGTATGCTGAATAGCATCCCTTGATACTCAGGACCATCTCTACCCTTCCATGTTCTTGCCTGTATGCAGGAACCCAGGAAACTACAATCCCCAGACTCCCTTGCCAGCTGCTGCCAGATTAGATTTGCTGGTGAGATCAATCACACTAACTATGGAAGGCAGGCAGGGAGAAGCCATTATTCCCCGGAGGCAGCACAGGCAGTCGCCTGGGGATTAGCAGATGACAGGTGTGAGGTAGGTGGAGAAGGCTTCAAGGAGGAGGTGACATTTCATCTTCATCTTGAAGGATTAGAAGCAGTTTTCGAGGTGGAGAGAAAGCAAAACAACTCCCTGTAGAGAGGACAGTGTGAACCACGGACTGAAGGTGTGAAGGGGCGTGGTGAGTCCAGGCCCCAGCCCAGGGGCATGTTGTTGCTGGTGGAGTTTGCAGTGGAGGATGCCAAGAGATGCAGGTGGAGAGAGAGTAGGGGCCAGCTGTCATAGCTATGTTTTGTGTGCCATGCTAAGGAGCTTGCACATTATTCTGTCCGTAGGAGGAAATCATGGGACTTATTATGGAAAAGGAAGTGATCAGATTTGTTTTATAATGATAATATGACTTCAGGTCAATGTGGTCAGCAGTAGTGATGTGAAAAGTCCCCCGTTTTGTCGAAACACAGTGAAACGCTGGGTAGAATACAACCAAAATTACAAGGAAACACATTTCTCAGTCTGAAAGAGAGGGAAAGGATCCCTCGAGAGTAGTGGAGAGCAGGGCAGGAAGCCAAAGCCCCCGGGGATCTTGACCAGGGTGTCCCCCGCAGGGCAAGCTGTAGCACAAGGCTGGTGGGTGCTCGACGGCACAGGGCCCAGACTTGCTTAACCAGAGCTTAGCTCCCTGGCTGAGGCTGGAGTCAAGGTCTGTCCTGCCTGTAGAACAGGCATGGGAAACTCTGCCTGCCAGCTGGGGACAGTGTGGGGAGGCTGCCATCTCTTAGTGCCATCGGTGGAAAAAGAATTACCAATGAGACATCAGAGGCCTTTGGTGGGGGGTGATATTTGTGCTGAGGCCTAAAGGAGAAAGGGAGGCAGCCACACAAGGAGCCAGAGGAAGAGCAGAGCTCTATAAGCAGAGGGACCCCAGGCCTAACGGCTGCAGGATAACAAGGGGCCAGAGCAAGAAGCTACAGTGCTTATGGCTGAAGGCTGATCAGTGATGACGCAGCGGGAGGAGACGGGGCCAGGAGGCAAAGGGCCTTGAAGTGACACTCAGATGGAGTTAGAATACGCAGAAAGGGAGTCATGGAAAGAAGAAAAGAAGGAAGGAGGGAAGGAGGAGGAAGAATCAGGTTGGGGAAATGGAAAGTGAACACAGGGGCAGTAAGATCTAATCCCACAATTTTTCCTGAGCAGAGGCCTATCAGGCTTCAGACCTCTGCAAATGGGGCCTGAGATAGTAAGAGGGACAGTGCCCTGGGCGGTCTGATGTGCCACTCACCCGCCGGGAATGTGCTCTCTCCTCGCCTCACTGAAGCCCATCCATCCTTCAGGGACCCAATGTCTCCAGAAATTTCTCTCCCTCCTACAGCCTCTATTAGGGCCTGGTGTGCTTATTTATGGTCAGCACTTATTTGCTGCTTAATTTTCCCGTGTATGAGCTTTGTGATCCTGGATTCCTTCTGGAACCCTAGCTCCTGCCTCTCTGCCATCTCTGATGCCTGGCACAGGCAGGGTGTGTGTGGGGAGGTGGCTTCCTCCTGCTACAAACGCTTTGAAAGCAGAACAGAGGGTATACCTCAGTTTTTGATTTTGAGCCCGATGCCACACCATATGAGGGTCCCATGAAGTTTTTCAGCATATCGCACTGGCAAAGGAGGAGATCAAAGGATGCTGATGTTGTACCCTCTTGAAAGGATTGGCAGACCTTTCTTCCTCAGAACACAGGTCTAATCCAAGGGGTCTCACCCCTTGCTACACATCAGAATCACCTCTACAGCTTTGAAAAACACAGCTTTCCAGGCCCCTCCAGACCCAGCAAGTCAGAATCTTCAGGGGCTGGGGGCCAGCGCTGTCTTAAAGCTCCATGAGTTAAGAGCCACTGAAATCAATTGAAGCCAAAGAAAAATTCATACTATTAACTGATTTGTTTTCTCCAGTACCTGAGGTGCTTTCTGAGGGACCACTGCTGCTTTCAAAAGCAAACTGCCTTCCAAACACAGCCTCTCTCACCGAAAGAGGCTGAAGATGGGGAGACTGCTGGAAGTTCTTGGATGGGCTAACGCATTATCATATTGCAGAAGAGCATAAACTTCAGCTCAGTACTCCAGCTGACAAAGAGAATAAATGATGCTTTCCTGGCAATTTAATACCCACACTTTTAGCACCTATAGGTCAAAGGCCTAACACAAATCAATATGTCCTCAGTCAACAATAGACTGGGTAGCATTTTGCCTTAAGGGTTTACAGCAGACAAAAAATTGCCCATCTCTACTGAGGATACTGCATCTATGATTCTGCTAATGAATGGAAGGATCACACACCCAAATAGTAGCATACACCATATACCACAAGTGATTTTCAGCTTAAGATACAAGAGATGGAAAAAAATATTTGGCTTTCAAGGCTAATACATAAACTCAAACCAGAAAGCTACTGGGAATACTTTTAAAAATTGGCTTTTGGGTTTCCCAATGGGGGAACTTTTTTAGTTTTTCTGTCAATAAGGAGAGATAACATTGGGATTCAAAAGACAAAAGTATTAGCTTTTTCTAAGGGTTTAAAGATAAAAAAGTGAGGCGGAGTCAAGATGGCGGCGTAGGCAGACTCTGAACTCACCTCCTCCCGTGGACACAGCCAATTTACAACTACTCGTGGAAAAATTACCCCTGAGACAGAACTGAAAACTGGATAAGAGGAACTCCTGCAACAACGGACAATCCTAACTGGGGTGGAAGAGGCAGAGACCCCCTTCCGGAGAGGAAAAACGCCGCCTTCACAAGCCGCCAGCTTCACGGCCGCCGGGAGCAGCTCACAGGTACGCAGCCTCCCTGGAGGCGCGGGGCCCTGAGCCAGGGAGCGCCCCCGCTGTGGGCATTTTGTGGACCCAGCACAATCGACACCAGCGGCATAATATCTGACTTTGCCTGCTACTAAAGCATTGGGTAGCACCCCCAGAAAACCCGGTTCACAAAGAAACTAAAACTGGCTCTTAAAGGGCCCACGCACAAACTCACCCGTTCCAGAAAGCATCCTAAAATCACCAGAAAGAAAGGTGCACAGTGCTTCGGTGACAAGAGACTCACCTAATAGGCCCTGAATGCATCTCGGTGAGGGGTGAGACCTCTCCAGGGACTGGGACATTGGCGGCGGCCATTGTTGTGGCCTGGTGTGAGCGTGCTGACACAGACGCCATTGGAGTTCTCCCTGAGACCTGCTAGCCCAGGGTCAGCTCCACCCGCTAGAGCACCGATTTAATCCAGCTCAGCCAGAGCAGGCAGCCCACCCTAGAGACTGGCCCCACCCAACAACAAGCCCTCAGGCAACGTGTGGGCCTGCATAGATTGGTGACTGGATTCTCTGCAGCCTGGCATCTGAGCTGACTTGAGCGGGGCAGGGTGTGCACAAGGAGCGGGTGGAGAGTGTGGGGTGGTGGCGGAGTGTGTGGGGCTCCCGCCGTGGAGAGACTGGGTCCGCTTGGGGAGGTCGGGGCGCTCACACGGGGCAGGACTGTGTTGACTGTGTGTGTGGACCTGTGGGCAACAGGGCTTGTCAGCTGCAGAAGACTTGTGCTTCTCAAAGACCCACATAGGAGGTTTGCCCCACCTTCCAAAGCCTGAAACAATTGGGTGCTCCTGTGCCTGAGGGCAGCCCCACCCAGCTGCAATCCTCAGAGAGCTGACAAGAGACCTAATAGGCTAGAGGTTTACAGCAGTTGTAAGGCCCTGAGCCTAACAACCTGCCACACTGGGGGCCTACTCACTTAAAAGAAATACTGCAACACAAAGGTGGTATTAGAACTTACAGCCAACTGTGCTGGGGCTCCCCACACCTGATAAAGAGACTGAAGGGCCCACAACAACTACAAGCAGCTGAGCATTACAACAGCTGGCCAGGAGCATAACTCAGCCTCCCTGGGCGCCTATAGGGAGAGTTAACAGGCCACAATAGAAGGACACACGTAGCCCACATAGGGGCCACCCCTGGAACACTGAGAACTGAGGGAAGCACACTGGAAGCCTCCTAAGGCATCACTTACATAAGGTCACCTATCCAAGAGCAGGAGACGTAGCTGACCTACCTAATACGTAGACACAAGCACAGGGAAAGAGGCAAAATGAGGAGGCAAAAGAATACATTCCAAGTAAGGGAACAGGACAAAACCCCAGAAAAGGAACTAAGTGAAACAGAAATGAGCAACCTACCTGACAGAGAGTTCAAACTAAGAGTGTTAAGGATGCTCACTGATCTGGGGAGAAGAATAGATGAACTCAGTGAGAATGTCAACAAAGAAATGGAAGATATAAAAAAGAACCAATCAGAAATGAAGAATACAATACTGGAAATGAAAAATTCATTAGAGGGACTCAAAAGCAGAGTAGAGGATACAGAAGAACGGATCTGTGAGCTGGAAGAAAGACTAGAAGAAATTACCCAAGGTGAACAGGTAAAAGAGAAAAGAATTAAAAACAGTGAGGACAGTCTAAGGGACCTCTGGGACAACATCAAGCGCACTAACATCCGTGTTATAGGTGTCCCAGAAGGAGAAGAGCGAGACAAGGGGGCAGAGAATCTATTTCAAGAAATAATAGATGAAAACTTCCCTAACCTAAGGAAGGAAACAGACATCCAGGTACAGGAGGCACAGAGAGCCCCAAACAAGATAAACCCAAAGAGGCCCACACCAAGACACATCATAATCAAAATGTCCAGAATTAAAGATAAAGAGAGAATCCTAAAAGCCGCAAGAGAAATGTCAAGTTACATACAAAGGAAACCCCATAAGGCTATCAGCTGACTTCTCAGCAGAAACCTTACAGGCTAGAAGAGAATGGCATGATATATTTAATGTGGTAAAAGGAAAAAACTTACAGCCAAGAATACTCTACCCAGTAAGGTTATCATTCAAAATGGAAGGAGAGATCAAAATTTTCCCAGATAAGCAAAAATTAAAGGAGTTTGTCACCAAGAAACCAGTGCTACAAGAAATGTTAAAGGGACTGATTTAAGGGGAAAAGAGAAGACCACAAATAGGAAAAATTATCTATTTCCACGATTAGAACGTAATGGACACAAATGCACAAAAAAGAGGTTAGATATGATATCAAAAACATAAAAGGAGGGAGGAGGGGAGTTAAAGAGTACAGGTTTCAGACAGAGGTCAAACTAAAGTGACCATCAATTCTGTATAGAAGAAGAAAAGAACAGAGAAGGACTACTAAAACACTGAGGAAAAAAAAAAAAGTTAAAAAATGGCAGTAAGTACATACTTATCAATAGCTGCTTTAAACGTCAATGGACTAAATGCTCCAATTAAAAGGCATAGGGTGGCTGACTGGATAAAAAAACAAGACCCATATATATGCTGCATACAAGAGACACACTTCAGACCTAAAGACACTCACAAACTGAAAGTGAAGGGATGGAAAAAGATACTCCACGCAGATGGCAATGAAAAGAAAGCTGGGGTAGCAGTACTCATATCAGACAAAATAGACTTTAAAACAAAAACTGTAAAAAGAGACAAAGAAGGGCATTACATAATGATCAAGGGAACAATCCAACAAGAGGATATAACACTTGTAAATATCTATGCACCCAATGTAGGTGCACCAAAATATATAAAGCAATTATTAACAGACATAAGAACAGAAATAGACAGTAACACAATAATAGTAGGGGACTTTAACACTCCACTTACACCAACGGATAGATCATCCAAACAGAAGATCAATAAGGAAACATTGGCCTTAAACGACACACTAGAACAGATGGACCTAGTAGATATATACAGAGCATTCCATCCAAAAACCGAAGAATACACGTTCTTTTCAAATGCACATGGAACATTCTCCAGGATTGATCACATATTAGGCCACAAAACAAGTCTCCATAAATTTAAGAAGATTGAAATAATACCAAGCATCTTTTCTGACCACAACGGTGTGAAACTAGAAATCAACTATAGGAAGAAAATCAGAAAAGCCACAAATACGTGGAGATTAAACAAAATGCTACTGAACAACGACTGGGTTAACGAAGAAATCAAAGAAGAAATCAAAAAATACCTGGAGACATGCCAGAATTTATGGGATACAGCAAAAGCGGTTCTAAGAGGGAAGTTTATAGCGATACAGGCCTATCTCAACAAACAAGAAAAATCTCAAATAAACAATCTAACAATGCACCTAAAGGAACTGGAAAAAGAAGAACAAACAAAGCCCAAAATCAGTAGAAGAAGGGAAATAATAAAAATCAGAGCAGAAATAAATGAAATAGAGACCAAAAAACAATAGAAAAATTAATAAAACCAAGAGCTGGTTCTTTGAAAAGATCAACAAAATTGACAAACCTTTAGCTACACTCACCAAGAAAAAAGAGAGAAGGCACAAATAAGTAAAATCAGAAATGAAAGAGGAGAGGTTACAACAGACACCTCAGAAATACAAAAGATTATAAGAGAATACTATGAAAAACTATATGCCAACCAATTCGACAATCTGGAAGAAATGGATAAATTCTTAGAATCATACAACCTTCCAAAACTGGATCAAGAAGAAGTAGAGAATTTGAATAGACCAATCACCAGTAAGGAGATCGAAACAGTAATTAAAAACCTCCCCAAAAATAAAAGTCCAGGACCAGACGGCTTCCCTGGTGAATTCTACCAAACATTCAAAGAAGACTTAATACCTATCCTTCTCAAACTCTTCCAAAAAATTGAGGAGGGGGGGAAGCTCCCTAACTCATTCTACGAAGCTGACATTACCCTGAGACCAAAACCAGACAAGGACAACACAAAAAAAGAAAATTACAGGCCAATATCACTGATGAACATCGATGCGAAAATCCTCAACAAGATACTAGCAAATCGCATACAACAATACGTTAAAAAGATTATACACCATGATCAAGTGGGATTTATTCCAGGGATGCAGGGATGGTTTAACATTCGCAAATCAATCAACGTAATACACCACATTAATAAAATGAAGAACAAAAATCACATGATCATCCCAATAGATGCAGAAAAAGCATTTGACAAGATCCAGCATCCATTTATGATAAAAACTCTGAATAAAATGGGTATAGAAGGAAAGTACCTCAACATAATAAAGACCATATATGAGAAACCCACAGCTAATATCATCCTCAATGGTGAAAAACTGAAAGCTATCCCTCTAAGAACAGGAACCAGACAAGGATGCCCACTGTCACCACTCCTATTTAACATAGTATTGGAAGTCCTAGCCAGAGCAATCAGGCAAGAGAAAGAAATAAAAGGGATCCAAATTGGAAAGGAAGAAGTGAAACTGTCACTATTTGCAGATGACATGATTTTATATATAGAAAACCCTAAAGAATCCACCAAAAAACTTTTAGAAGTAATAAACGAATATGGTAAAGTTGCAGGATACAAAATCAACATACAAAAATCAGTTGCATTTCTGTACACTAACAACGAAGTAGCAGAAAGAGAAATTAAGAATACCATCCCATTTACAATTGCAACAAAAAGAATAAAATACCTAGGAATAAACTTAACCAAAGAAGTGAAAGAGCTGTACACCGAAAACTATAAAACATTTCTGAAAGAAATTGAAGAAGACACAAAGAAATGGAAAGATATTCCGTGCTCTTGGATTGGAAGAATTAACATAGTTAAGATGTCCATACTTCCTAAAGACATCTATAGATTCAATGCAATCCCTATCAAAGTTCCACCAACATTTTTCACAGAAATAGAACAAAGAATCCTAAAATTTATATGGAACAACAGAAGACCACGAATAGCTAAAGGAATCCTGAGAAAAAAGAACAAAGCTGGAGGTATCACACTCCCTGATTTCAAAATGTACTACAAAGCTATAGTAACCAAAACAGCATGGTACTGGCACAAAAACAGACATACAGATCAATGGAATAGAATTGAAAGCCCAGAAATAAACCCACACATCTATGGACAGCTAATCTTTGACAAAGGAGCCAAGAACATAGATTGGGGAAAAGAAAGTCTCTTCAACAAATGGTGTTGGGAAAACTGGATAGCCATACGCAAAAAAATGAAAGTAGACCCTTACCTTACACCATACACAAAAATTAACTCCAAATGGATTAAAGACTTGAATGTAAGACCTGAAACTGTGAAAGTTCTAGAAGAAAACATAGGCAGTACGCTCTTCGACATCGGTCTTAGCAACATCTTTTCAAACACCACATCTGACCGGGCAAGAGAAACAATAGAAAAAATAAACAAATGGGACTACATCAAACTAAAAAGCTTCTGCACAGCAAAGGAAACCATCAACAAAACGAAAAGACCACCTAACAATTGGGAGAAGATATTTGCAAACCACACATCTGATAAGGGCTTAATCTCCAAAATATATAAAGAACTCATGCATCTCAACAACAAAAAAACTACCAACCCAATTAAAAAATGGGCAAAAGACCTGAACAGACATTTCTCCAAAGAAGATATACAGATGGCCAACAGACACATGAAAAGATGTTCAAAATCACTAACTATCAGGGAAATGCAAATCAAAACTACAATGAGATATCACCTCACGCCCGTCAGAATGGCTATAATTAACAAGACAGGAAACAACATGTGTTGGAGAGGATGTGGAAAGAAGGGAACTCTCATACACTGCTGGTGGGAGTGCAAACTGGTGCAGCCACTATGGAAAACAGTATGGAGATTCCTCAAAAAATCAACGATAGAACTACCATATGATCCAGCTATTCCACTGTTGGGTATTTATCCAAAGAACTTGAAAACACCAATTTGCAAAGGTACATGCACCCCTGTGTTCACTGCAGCCTTATTCACGATAGCCAAGACTTGGAAGCAACCTAAGTGCCCATCAAGGGACGAATGGATAAAGAAGCTGTGGTATATATACACAATGGAATACTACTCAGCCATAAGAAACGACGAAATCCAGCCATTTGTGACAACATGGATGGACATTGAGGGTATAATGCAAAGTGAAATAAGTCAGAGGGAGAAGGTCAAATACCGTATGATTTCCTTCATTAAGTAGTAGATAATAACAACAATAAACAAACACATAGGGACAGCGATTGGATTGGTGGTTACCAGAGGGGAAGGGGGGAGGGAGGAGGGTGAAAGGGATAATTCGGTACATGTGTGTGGTGATGGGTTGTAATTAGTATTTTGGTGGTGAACATGATGTAGTCCATGCAGAAATAGAAGTACAATGATGTACACCTGAAATTTTTACAATGTTATAAACCAATGTTACTGCAATAAACAAAAAATTAAAGATAAAAAAGTTAAGACTTTAAGGATCTCTATTTCATCCACATTGGTCAGTCTCCAAAGTGAGAGAGAACTTCATGACCACGCCATTGCTGTCCCTGTCCACTCACGTTTTTCTGTCTTTAACATAAATAAATCAATTAACCAGAATTAGTGCTGTTGGGAAATATTTAGATCTTCCTATTCTCATTTTTCTCCCCCTTAATCTAAAAGAAACAAGATTTTGATCTAAAAATCAGAAATAAGGGTCCCAGCTTCCACAATTATGCCCTCTATCATTGAAGATTAAGTCATTCAACAATTAAATTCTCCTTCTCTAAACTGTTTATTAGGAGAGTGATACCCTGGGAAGGTTGTAAACTTTCATGCATCTTGGGGTCCTCCAATCAGAGAGGGTCAAACAGAAGAGAGATTCAAAATACTTAAGAACTGGCATGACATGGGCCTGAGCAGTCAGAATGGGCACCGTGGCCAATCCCAAGTGGTGCACACTCGAGTGTTTGGTTGGATCTCAGCCTGGGGTAAAATATTGGGTTTGGAATACCCCAACTCTAGAGAGTCCCTGAGAGTGATAAGGAACCTTAATAACTCAGAGAGTTGGTGGGGTAGAACATTTGCAAAAATGACTACAGATATTCTCCTCTCTGTATCCACACCTCTGACGATGTGACCCTGTGGCTCCTCCCATCAAGAGGTGGAGTCTATTTCCCACCCCTGAATCTGGGCTGGGCTTGTGACTTGCTTTGGCCAACAGGATGTGATGGAAGTGATACTGTATCAGTTCCAAGCCTAGGATTCAATAGGCTTTGCACACTTCTATTCTCCTTCTTGGACCTCTGTTTATGAGAACAAGCCCAGGCTAGGCTGCTGGAGAAGAAGAGGCCATGTGGGGTGGAACTGGCCCAATTGTCCCAGCCAAGGCCCCAGATATGTGTGACAGCCCAGCAGTCCTGCAGAGCCACCTACCTGGCCTGCAGCTGACCATGGATGCATGAGAGAGCCCACTCAAGATCAGCAAAAGAATCGCCAGCAGCTCCCAACCTAAATGGCTGACCTGCAGAATCACGAGCTATGAAAGTGGCTCTTGTTTTAAGCCAGTAAGTTTGAGGGTGATTGGATGTTCTGTGATCCTTTGCTCGGGAGGAGTAATTTGTAACCCCAGTGAACATACTAATTTTGTATGCTTTACTTCCAACCATCATAGCCGACATATTTTCCCACATTGTTAATCTGTATTTATTATAATAATTTCTAATGACTATAAAATATTCCACTGAAGGACTATAATCTAATGTACCTAATCATGCCCATGTTGATGAACTTTTAGATTGCTTGTAATTTCTGAGAATTATATTTTATACATACAACATTTCCCATGATTTCAGATGATTTCTTTAAGATAGATTCTTAGGAACAGAATTACTGAGTCAAGGTTATTAACAGTAATATGGCTCTTGAAACATGCCATCAGATACTTTCCATAGGGGCTGAACCAATTTTCTCTGACACCAGCAGAGTATGAGCACTAGTGTCATCACATACTTGCCAGCATTGGATTTATTTTTAGGAGGTACAAATTTAGTAGATGAAAAATTGAAAAATGAGAGCTTTGGTTACATTTCTTTGACTGGATGAAAGCCTGGGGCAACCATAGAGCTGTCTGATTTATATACCACTGGATAAATGAGGTTGGCATAAAATTTTGAAAATGCAGAGAACTAGGAAGAGGTAAATGTGACTCAGATATTTATTTCTGGAACATTTATAGCAGCTCTAAATTGTGAACACTGGTGGGTATTTGCTTTTCTAGAATGAGTTTTTAGAGGAGGAACCTTCATTACTACAGGTATAGTATTTGACTATGTGTAACTTTCCTCTAAATGTATGTTCATAATGGGCATTATTTAACATAATGATATTGAAGGGATAACAATAAATTGACAACAAACAAACCCTACAGGATTTTGCAATGTTTTCACTGATTTCTGTATTAAAATTATTCTGCGATTGCAGAACACTTTCCATATATTACGAGCACACCTGGGAAAAGCTCTATCTTAATCTAGATCTAAGGATGCACGCACACAGCCACAAGACAGCCTAGTGGAGCTCACATACACTTTCACAGCACACTCAGATGGTGGTGAGAAAACACCACATAGGTCCCAACTAGGAGAATGCCATGGTGACACCCTCCCAGGCATCGTCCAAGTGGTTTGTGGCTAATAGCAGTTAAAGCACTGACATTTATAGAAGAGTTAATTTTCTCTTCTTAGAAAACAAATCAGAGATTCAAGTTTACCATCTAGAAATGTTATGCTCACTTGCTTGCATCCTGGTAGGGTTTTGTGTGGCAAATTAAGGGTGGGTTATAGCTAATGTTCTAGGAACTAACTCAGTCTAACTTTCAGCTAATCATATCCGTGCAATAGCAAGGAATTCCAGAAGTTTCTGAGCCCCTGCACATGCCTAGCCAAGATCAAGTCAATACCAAGACTGGAAGGAAAAGTCAAATTATGCCAGTGGGACATCTACCTGAATATGTTATAGGGATCTCGAATTTAACATGTCCTAACCTGAACAACTGAACACCCGATCTTGCCCTCAAAATCTACTCTACCTGCAGTCATCTTTGACTCTTTTCTCTCTCTCATGCCCCATATCCATTCTGTCAGAAAATCCCCAAATCCAATCCCTCTGACCACACCCACTGCCACCACCCTGGACCAAGCCACAGTTATCTTTCTCCTTGATACTGAAACAAGTGACCCGACCTCACTTCTACCATTCTCCTCCTCCCTCTCTCCACTCTATCCACACTGACCCCCTGGTGTTCCTTGAACCTGCCAGGCCTTGCTGGTTTGTGAATAAGTTAGGCACACTCCCATCTCAGGGCCTTTGCACCTATTGTTTCCTCTGCCTGGATTGTTCTCCCAGACACCTACATGGCTCACTCCCTCCTTCCAGTCTGTACACAAATGTCACATTCTCACTTGCAGCCAAACCCCTTCATACCTTATACTCCCATTCCTTTGTTAATTTCCCCTGTAGCATTGATTACTTTCTGATGTACTACATAATTCACTTATTTAGCGTGCTTGTTGTTTACTCTCTACTTCCCCCCACTAGAATGTAAAGTCCAAAAGAGCAGGGATTTATGTCTGTTTTGTTTCACTAATGCATCCCCAGTTCTTGGAATAAAGTCTGGCATATAGTAAGCGAGTAAGTATGTGTTGAATTGACTTTTTTCCTCCCTTTAATTTTAGACCCTGGGATCAGGGATAAGAAAGAGCAAAATGATGAAACCTCCAACTCCCAAAAAGGTCATGCTAACATGGAGCCATAAAACAATAAAAGAAAATATTATTAATATTGACACAACCCAGTGCTTTGCACAGAGCTGGCGTTTCTATCCTCAGTCCGACTATAGATAAGCTAGAAGCACCAGCAGAGTCCCAAAGAAGGCTCAGGAGCTCAGATCTCACAATACAGACTGAACACTTTCTGGGCCAAACATAATTAAATATCAATCACTTTACAGATTTTTTTGGCTCCTGTATGATTTAGAATTCAGGGCTTGAAGTCCCAAAGAGAAGTAGCTGAACTCAAATTGAGAAGGAAGATCATGAAAATGTTTGGTGTGACAGAATTCCTCAGGCTCAGGGACCGGTCCAAGATCGTGCAGCCGTGTGGATGGAACAGGACCCAGAAAGGGTCTGAAGAGGCTGTTATATTTCACTCCAAAATGAAAAGCCATGATTTCTGAATCATTCATTGCCCAGGGATCATCCACACTGCCTGCTGCCTTCATTAATCAAGACTGAGAGCCGAATGAAATGGGGAGAAATCAATACCATACAGGGATGCTGCCATTGATGCAAAGAATATTATACTAACTAGATTTTTCTCTTTTAATCAGCTGGCATTTTATTTCATTTTTAAATGAAATGCTATTCAATCTTCTAAGATGAGGGGAAATGTGCATTTCAACATAACGACAGAACACAATGGACTGAATCTTCCCAGGACCCAAGACACCTACTAATTAGCTCTAACTTACACACCAGGAACTGATGGAACACGTGAGCCCTCACTTATCTAATGGTATACACCCAGCTGAAAAGATTTCACACAACTTTCAACTAGACAATAGCTTAAGCACAGGCTGGAATGGTCGATCACTATTTTCTACAGAAATAGGCTTTCTAATGTGCTACATTTACTGTATTGCAAAGAAATGCATCTGAGTAAATGCATCTTTATTTTAAGTATCTATTAATACAAATGAAGATCAACATGAAAAACCATAAACATAAAATCAAGAGTTTGGCTGCCATTTAATGCACATTGTCAGATATGTCATCACTAAAAGATTTCACAATCAAAATACTTACAAGGACAAAACATGTCTGTGAATAATAAGTCAGTTTGAATCCAGGATGAATGTAACACCCCTTGGTAAGGGGCACTCTAAGAGTTATTTGATGTTTATTATCTACAGTAAAACTCAGTTTAAAGTTCTAAGACAATCTTGGCCTCTTGATTAATAAATATTTTTATAATAATAATAAATTTAAGATTTCCTATTTAAGATTGACACTGAAGCCTAGGCCTAACTGATAACAAATAGTCACGCTGAGGATGTCAGAGTTGAAGGAAGAACATGGGAAAATTATAATCATCAGAAGCTCTTGGATGAAGAAAGAGGGCATTTCATATGTTCTCCCCAGGAAACTACATATATATATACTCATATATATGTGTGTGTATATATATATATATATATATACACACATGTATGCACACACTGTAAAGAATGTTTCGCTAGTGGAGAACTGAACAGACATATTTAAAGGGTTTGACTATCAGTTTGAAATATGTTTAACTTTTCTCTCAGAGATAAATGGAGTAGTGAGTGGAAACAAAATGATATTCGAATCAAGACTTAATGAGATTGTTTAGCAAGTTAGTAAACAGGGCTTTTCACACATCTGGAATCCAGGAACAAGACAGAACAGGGTCGCCACTGGCTTTTATTTGGCTTTTAAATGTCTGGTAGCCTTTTGAAGAAAGAAGACAAAAGAAAGATGGCTGACGGGAACAAAGCAATGAAAGATTATTCTCTGAATAGTCAAGTTTGTGATCTAAAGAGGTAGTTTTACGAAAACTCAGCATGTTGTAATGAGCCACTTATTTTAACCTTTTTTTTTGGTGAGGAAAATCAGGCCTAAGCTAACATCTGCTGCCAATCTTCCTCTTTTTGCTGAAGAAGATTAGCCCTGAGCTAACACCTGTGCCCATCTTCCTCTATTTTATATATGGGACGCCATCACAGCACGGCTCGATGAGCGGTGTGCAGGACCACACCCGGGATCCAAACCCGCGATCCCCAGGCCGTGGAAGCAGAGCATGTGAACTTAACCACTGTGCCACCGGGTTGGCCCCTAGATTAACTATTTTCAAAGTACCTGAAATATTCAGAATATTTTGCCCAGTTGCAGCACAGGCTTATTTACTTCCCAATTATCCTCCAAAAAGTTCAGATTCCAAGTTGCAAAACAGTCCTTATTTAAAGTGCACAGATAATTTTGAAATGAAGGGAAATAATAAAAAGCTCTGATTCCAAATAAAAAAATTTCACAATAAATGTCTGGGGAGTATGAAACATTTCAGTGATCTATGTTATTAGCTAAGCAGTTGTCTTTGGCTCTATATGTGTCAAATTTTAGGTAAACGAGTTTATTTAAATATTCAAAAATCTAAATAATCTATCCCTGACTAATTCAATGTAGACATCATAAGAGAATTTTATAATATTAAAGTGAAATTTTTCTTAAAAATGGAATATGCTAAAACAGTCTGGAGCAAAAGATTGGAAGACAGAATTGTGCATTTATGCTTGAAGGAATAAAATCAATATCATACTAAAAATTCATAAAACATCAAACATTCAAATACAAATGAGCAAATGTTATAATTATTCTTAAGTCATTATGATTTTTAAAAATTATAGCATTGCCTTTGATAATAATTATTTGGTTCTTAGTGGATTTTGTCATCATTGACTTCTCAGGGTTTGGGAGAAAAGATTTTCCTATTCTTGAAGAATTTACAGAGCTTCCAGTTCAGGAGCCTACACTGTGATATTTTATTCCACCTAAGTCAAGATTAAATCATTGAAGGTGTCATAGCAAGAAGTGAAACTCTAGGGAGGCTATTAACAATTTAGCATTTCTAGTTCATGCTGCAGTGTTAATTCCACTTCCCAAAGAAAACGAGAGAAGCAGTATTCATTAAAATTAAGATCTTGTGACTGCAGAAATGTGCCACCACATTGATATTAGAGCACATGTGGAGTAACATACAAACATTTCTGTGGAGCCAGTAAGGTCAGGGTCTCAGCTTGATTTCTCCCTAACTTACCTCTTCACACAGAAAAATACAGACAACCGACTTCCGATTATTCACCAATAGAAGTGAGTTTCTGCATACATGTCAAGCAGTGTCCTCTGAGATAAGGGGTTCTCTGGGCCAGGGAATAGGGATGGTCTTTAAGACCTCATCCATATATTTGTCTTTTCTGCATTGTAGTTTCCTTCTGACATGCTTAAGTCTGTAACTCCGGGTCACCTTGGGTAGCAAGCCCTGTGGGTATACCTGTGCTCTGAGGTAAGCTGTGTTGGGGAGGACAGCAGCCAGCAGAAATGCCCTGGATTGAATGTGCGAGCCACATGGTAGAGCACAAGGTGAGAGGTGACAATCGAGAGGTACTCAAAGATCTTCCAAAATTCTCGGGAATACCTGGGAGGGGACTGGATATCCTGCAGTCATGCCAAATGGGTGCTACTGCTCATATCTGGATACTAAGGAAAGCGGCACATTTGAAGGTTTGAAAAATGGTGGGGGAGGGGTACTCAGTATCAAGTGTAAAATGGTGAGCAATCTGTCTGGGGTTTCCTTCTTCAAGAGAACATGGACTTGTTGGCTCAGCAGAAATGAAAACTTTTAACATGGATAAATATAACGCTTGGAGTTGTAGTTTTAGTAGCAAGCTACAGAGATCAACCCTGGCTGATTTAAGCAGAGAAAGATATTGGGGACTCACAATTTTGAGGCGAGCTGGAAGACTTGAGGCTAAGCTTTCAGGGACAAAGTCCACACCAGTCACCGCCACAAGGTACTCCAGCTGGCACCAGGGCCACTGCTGACTGGGAAGGCCCTTATACTGCAACCATGACTGAAACAGCCCTGCTTCTGCTCAGTAGCGCCAGAAAGGCAATCCAGCAAACTGGGATCCTATTACTTCTCTAGAGAGCAAACTCGCCATCCCTTGCTTCTTATGTCACTAGCTCCTGTGTCAGAGTATGCAATGAGGAAATCTGAGAGGTAGAGCTGAAACCCCCACCTGTGGCCCAGCTGCAAGGAAGGCTGGAATAGGAGTACACAGCGTTATCACTAGAGGCAGTCTTGGCAGCTTCCTGCAAAAGTTATAAGGCGGGGAGCATTCCCCTGATATGAAGAGGGGTGCACATGCTGGGCCATCAAAATGACAGGGCCAGGCCTGGAGGGGGAAGATTTATACCCTGGGGAGGGAAACTCCAGCTCTCTGCAAAGGTGGGTGCTTTTTTTTCTTTTAAATTAAATATATTAATATTTTTCCTGATGATAAAGATGCATTGTGAGAGACTTCCATTTCCAATAACATAACATTAAGGCCTGGATAGACTAAAACTCTCACACTATAAAAGCCTAGATGTGCTGATAAAATATAAGCTACATGCCCTTAAATATATAGCTGAACTAGCAAGGAAACAAGGGAAATCCCCAGTGGGAAAACACAAGGAAGAAATTAAAACCTGAAGCTGTGGTTGCTGGTGTGGCTGTCTCAGAACGTGCCTATTTTGGTACCCAAAAGCTTGAGTTTCCATTTCTCTTCTCGTATTTATCCAAGGTCTCACTTTCTGTCCTTATATACTGTGGAAACTCAATCTCTGTACTAATCTCATTGTGAACTGGTACAAAAAAGTTCTTGGGTTGGCACCAATCTGTGGTCCATGCTTTGAGCAGCACTGCTTTAGACTTTGTTAAATCAATTATACCTGTTAATTTTTAAAGATAATTACTAAATAAAAGAAGCAGAATGTATACCTTTCAAACCAAAAGAACAGGAAAAAAGGCATATATTTATTTAGCTTACAACCAATTTATTAGAAGCTAGAAAAAAAGGGAAGGGGAAAGAATCAAAAAAACACAAAATAAAATGGGAGAAAAAGTTAATCCCAAATATGACCACAATAAATGCAAATGGAATAAATGGACCAGTTAAAAGACAGAGATTGTTAGATCGGATAAAAACATCAAAATCTAACTTTATGCTACTTACATGAAACTTAACTAAAGCACAAAAGCAGAGAAAGGCTGAGAGTAAAAGGATGGCAAATGAAATAATTATGATGGTTAATTTTATGTTTCAACTTGGCTAGGCCACAGAACCCATATATTTTCTCAAACACTATTCTAGGTGTTTCTGTGAAGGCATATTTTAGATGAGATTAACATTTAAATCAGTATACTTTGAGCACAGCAGATTACCCTCCAGAATGTGGATGGGCCTCATCCAATCAGTTGAAGGCCTTAATAGAAAAAGACTGATCTCCCCAGAAGAGAGAATTCTGCCTGCAGACTGCTTTTGGACTTGAACTGCAACTCTGCCCTGAGTCTCCAGCCTCCCAACCAACCCTGCAGATTTCAGACTTGCCAAGCCTCCACCATCATGTGAGCCAATTCCTTAAAATCAATCAATGAATCAATCTCTCTCATACATCTCTCATTGATTGATTAGCACATCTCACTTTGATTGGTCCATCAAGCAGCCAAAATCACTGGGAAGATTATAAAGATAGGAATGTAACAGAACCAACAAGATTAATATAATGAATATACAGAGTCCTGTACCCCATAACCAAAGCATACATTTTTTTAAACACTGAAAACTTTTCAAAATTGACCAAATCTTAGACTACAAAGATAGTCTCAATGAACAGCTAATAACTTTATCATATAGATGGTATTTTCTGACCTATGATGCAATTAAAGTAGAAAAAAATAATTAAAAGACACTTTTAAAAAACCCCATAAATTCTGAACATTTAAAACATACTTCTAAACGACCCAGGGGTGAACAAATGGAACACAGAATATATTTAATGGAACACAGAACATATTTAGAACTAAAAAAAGGAGACAAAGATTACATATTGAAATTCATAGTTTTTAACTAAAGGGCTACTGAAAGGATAATTTAAAGCCTTAAGTGCTTTAAATTATTAAGAAAATACAAGAAATTTTAAAATTAATGGAGAAAGATGGTAAAATTATAAAGAAAAGCAAAAGAATGATTATCATAAAAGTGAGGAGAGTGGTTACATTTAGGAGGAGAGAATGTAGAGTGGTTAAATTTAGGAGGGGAGCATGGTTACATTTAGGAGGAGAGAATGTGGTTACATTTAGGAGGGGAGCATGGTTACATTCAGGAGGAGAGAATGTAGAGAGTGGTTACATTTAGGAGGGGAGCAGAATGTAGTGGGAAGGGGGACACAAGCATTCCCAAGGGACTGGCAACGTTATGTTTCCTAAACCTCATCGTAGTTACCCATCTGTTTGCATTATAATTATTCTTTAAATTATGCAAATATATTTACACACCCTTCTGTATGAAAGATATTTTACAATAAAAGAGTTAAACTAAGAAAACAATTGAGCTAAAAGCGTAACTGATGAAGTTACATAAAGAATAGCAAACAAAACAAAATCCAGCTCCATGCTCTTTGTAAGAGACAATTCTAAAACATAAGGATATGGAAAGTTTGAAAGCAAAAATATGGAAAAAGACCTACGAGGAATGCAATAATCAAAGAAATCTGGTTAGATAACTTAATGGAGAGATCAGGCAAAGAGACAGAGAGCCTGCTAAAACCATGATCATCCTGGGATAACTGTGCATATGTGCAAGGCTGCACTCCTTGAGGAGCAACATCAGAGGCTTCATGCTGTGGGGAGGGTGGGGGAAAAATGGACTCCACTACAATAATCTTGCCAGTCACTGAAAAAATAAACAATCAAATAACAATAACAAGCTCTGGGGGAAGGGGACTAGTAACCAGAGCTGCTGTAACATATTATCTAAAATGTCCAGTTTCCAACAAGAAATTATGAATATTCAAAGAAACAGAAAGAATATGACCTATACACAGGAAAAAAAAAAAAAAAAGCAGGCAACAGAAACAGATACGATCCAGATGCCTGATCTAACAGACATAAACTTCAAAGCAACATTATAAATATGTTAAAAACCTTATGGAAATCATGTTGAAAGAAGTAAAGGAAAGTATGATGACAATGTCTCATCAAATTGAGAATGTCAATAAAGAGAAATTTTTTTAAAAATGAAATTCTGGTGTTGAAAAGTATAATAAACGAAATGGAAAGTTCACTAGAGACACTCAACAGCAGATTTGGATGGGCAGGAAAAAGAATCAGCAAACTTGAAGATATATCAATAGAGGTTATACAATCCAAAGAACAGAGAGAAAACAAGAATGAAGAAAAATGAACGGAGCCTTAGAGAAATGTAAGACACCACTAAGTGCACCACCCTGTGTATAATGGGAGTACCAAGAGAGAAGAGACTGGAGCAGGAAAAATATTCAAAGGAAAAATGGCTGAAAACTTCCCAAATTTGATGAAAAACAATCTACACATCCAAGAAACTCTCCAACTTAACACTGACAAGGTTGAATTCTTCTCTAAAATTGCAGCTAAAATTGCTTCTCCCCTCGGTGGTCATCATCTAGCCAACTACACATGCAAAACCTAGCATTCCTCTCTATCACCTCTTTCCCTCACACCCTATATCCAACACAAGAGCTAGTCCTGCAGGCACTACCTTGAAAGTACATCTCAAATCCTGTTATCTCTCCGTCTCTACTACTATCACAGCAGGCCATCATCATCTGTACCTGTATCTAGTGTAGTAACCTCCTAACTAGTACCCTGCTTTAACTCCTGCGCACTCCAATCCTTTCTTCACACAGCAGCCATAAATCAGAATCATTTCACTCCCCTGAGTAGGACCCTGCAAGAGTTTCCCATTGCAATTAAAATTCAAACTGTACCAAACTAACACTTGCTCTAGTGCCCAGTCACATCTCTGTCCTCATCTCCTCCCACTCCCCCATGCCTTACCTATGGTGTTTTGGTTTCACTGACCTATCTGTTCCTTGAACAAGCCAAGTTCACTCATCATAGGTACACTTGGTGCCCTATAGGCCCAGAATACTCTCCTAATCTTCTATATGACCAGCTTCTTCTCAGCATTCAGGTCTCAGCTATCAGAGACGCCTTCTGTGACCATGCCTCCCCCAGTATTTTTCAACCAAAAAATGGGTCAAGTATCCGAATAAACATTTCCCAAAGGAGATATACAAATGGCCAATAAGCACATGAAAACATGTACAATATCGTTATCCATCGGGGAAAAACAAATCAAAACCACAGTGAGATACCACTTCACACCCACTAGGATGGCTCTAACAGACAAACAATAACAAATGATAATGATAAGGATATGAAGAAATTAGAACTCTCAAACATTGCTGGTGAGAATATAAAATGGTGCAACTGCTTTGGAAAAGAGTTTGGGAGTTCCTCAAATGATTAGAGTTATCATGTGATCATGGGTGAACTGTATAGTATGTGAATTATATCTCAACAAAGGTGTTATTTTAAAAAATCCTGATATGCTGTCCCTCCTCCCCGCAATTGGTGTGCAAGCTCCATGAAGGCAGGAACCTTTCTTATTTGGTTCACCACCATTATGTCAGCATCTACAACAGTATCCTCACATAATAGGCATTGAAATCTTTGTGAAATGAATGAGTTAACATCTCAGAGGATTTCCCTCTAGTCTTTTGCTCTTTGCCCATATATTTTTCTATGCAATTTTTTAAACTTAATATAATATCAGGCATTTTCTGAAAAACACTGAAACTCTCCTTAAACATTTTAATGTTTGAATGATTGAATATTTTCATGTAAAATAGTCAATTGTATCTATTTTCTTGGCAATTCCAACTCATTTCTTCTGATTTTGAAATACTGTCATTTCACTTTTTAAGTTTTTAGTCCCTGCACAGCTGATTATTTATAAAGGTAAATAATCCAACACAAAGATTTGTTAAACTTCTATGACAGAAGAAGAGATGACACAGTCCAATTCCAGCCTGATGTCCCCCTTCCCACACACACATATTTACCAAAACACAACAACCATTTTTTTCCTGGTCAAATACCCATCCTCTAAACAACAAATGACTGATTTTATTATATTGGGAGTCTCAGGATAAATGGCTGATGTTGAATAGAATTGGCAATTCCGATGGATAAACTTACTGAAATACTCTAGGAGGCATTCTGATTTATCCCACAGCACAGTGCTATCCAAACCACAGCCTGGGGCTCTGCCACCCACTAGAACAACTTCCAGTGATTACAGACAAGAAAGATTTACTCTCTGGTCCTGAGGTTGGGAAAGTTGCTGCCAACTTCTCTCCTTTGCGATCTGCTTATTGTTAACTCACAGACGCCGCGGGGAATTAGTCACTTGACCTTCCTCCTCCTGTTGATGCAGTTTTATTGACCCTTTAACTAATGGGTGCGTCCAATGCAGTCATCCCAGGGGTTAAGGTAAATTATTAACGAGTTTAAAGGCAAAAATTGCTCTCAACATTTTATCTTACCTCTTGAGAAAATCCTAATGGGAGAAAATATAGGTGAAAAAATAAGATGGAAAAAAAAAATCCTTGTTTTAGTTCTTCCATTCCATGAGTGTTGTGAGATATAAGTGGTAATACGTGGGATTTTTCTCTGGCATAGAGGGTTGAGAAGATAATTTTAAAAATTTATGTCTCAAAACAAAATTTCAGTTTGTAGAACAAGTTTAATATTCTAATTTAAGAAGTCCACATTGGTTTGAACTGGGTTATTAGGTTAATTTTTAAAAAATGGTTGTTACGTATTTTAATAAAAATGGATACTTGGGTTTGGTTTTAAATTCAGTAAGTAGGCAAGGATATATCTAGTATTTAGTTGAAAACTTTAGTTTTCTTAAGTATAAACATAGTACTGAGGGGCAAAATAGAGATCTGGAAGCAATGTCACAAATGAGGATTTGTCTGTGTTTTGGATTATAGCTACCACTATCCTAAAACATTTTAATGAGAATCTTCTATATAGTTAGGGTACTATGCAGAGTGCTGGTAGGAAGAAAGGTCTAGGATGTGTGTGTCCCAAGGGAAATCCTGATGAACAGGGTCAGGCAGCCACCTGAGTCATCTGGAGTGACAGAAGCAGGCAACCAGGAGTGTAGTCTACAGGGTCAACGCAAATTTAGAAAAACAACCTGGACATTGTTGATCAACACTTTGTGTCCAATCACAGCTTACAGAGAAAATGGGCAGCATTTGTAATGAAGAAGTCTTTATCAGTGATGCCCCCATAACTGGTAGAAGACAGATCCATTTAGAAAATTTACTTCCAGTGTATGTTAATTCTGTTTTGAAAGGAACTATGGAGGAGTCAGTACCACTGATTACATTATGGTGGATTTTGAGGAATTAAGAATTTTGTCTGAAAAGGAATGATTAGCTGTAACAGGCTTATGAAAATGAATTTACATATTTCTTACATGATTTCTAGAAATAGGATTCTTATTTTACTTAAATGCAATATTAAAGCTAGTACAAGATGGCCCCAGAGACATTTAAGTGGCTGTGTGTAGACTGAGGCAAACTTGGGAAGGGACCTGTAGGCTGGATTTCTCTCTCAGGTGTCTGTGGGCATCTCCTCTGGGATGTGGGCTCTGTGCACTAGTACAAGGGAGTGCTCAAGACTGCAATTTACATTGCAAACCAGAAAGTTTCCATCACAAGAGCTGTTAGGACACCTCGTTTCCACTGAGATCTCAATGGCTCAAAAGATCGAAAAGCACTTTTCATGTCATATGTACATGGCTATCATAACTCATCAAGAATGAGCTGGATGTTTAAGTGTTGTCAGTTTATGGAGAGCCCAGATCAAAAACGAGAACCTGCAGGTCTGTGGCTCTCTTTGAAATCTAGGTTCTACTGAATAAGAAGAAATCTTTGCACGTATTGTTTTACTAGACTAAACATATCCTGGTATATGGTCAAAGCAAGTACATCTCCAACCTGCCAAGGCAAATGCCATCATATCACCGCATTCAGTTTTTAAAACATCTAACATGTTTTGGGTGTTTTACCACGTGCCTGATACTTTTCTAAACACTTTGTATATATTATGTCGTGCAATCCTCCTAAAAACTACATGAAATAGGCATTGCTATTACGTCTAATTAATAGCTCTGGAAACTGAGGTCAGAGAGGTTAAATCCCCAAATCACTGAATTAATAAGTGGGTGAGACGGAGTCACTGAATTAACAAATAGAGAGTCCAAGCTTTTATCTAATGATTCTATAGTGGTTTCTTCATGCCTATAGATACAAAACTTTCTCATAACTTAATAAAACTTAGTAGTAATATAAATATGCTATATTTTAACTAAGATTTTAAATAAAAATAAACATATTTTCTTTAAATTATGGAACAGGCTGCACATGACTGGAGAATCTGCTACTTGAACTCTGATTCTAGCTCGGCTGCTTACTGGTTTTGCGACTTAAAGGAAATTCTCCTAGTTATTTGAGCCTCTGTCTCCCCAACTATAAAAGCACAGACTTCTTTCTTTTTTTTGTGTGGGGAAGATCAGCCCTGAGCTAACATCCATGCCGATCCTCCTCTTTTTGCTAAGGAAGACTGGCCCTGAGCTAACATCCGGCTGATCTTACTCCACTTTATGTGGGACGCTGCCATAGCATGGCCTGACAAGCAGTGCGTCGGTGAGTGCCCAGGATCTGAACCCCAGGCCGCCAGCAGCAGAGCGCGCACATTTAACCGCTATGCCACAGGGCCGGCCCCAAAAGCACAGATTTCTTGCAAGGATTAAGAGTAATTTATTTGTGACAACATGGATGGACCTTGAGGGTATTATGCTAAGCGAAATAAGCCAAAGACAAACACTGTATGATTTCACTCATACATGGAAGATAAATGAACACGTGACTAAGGAGAACAGATTAGTGGTTACCAGAGGGGAAAGGGGTAGGGGGAGGGTGAAAGGGGTAAAGGGGCACATGTGCATGGTGATGGATGAAAACTAGACTATTGGTGGTGAGCACGATTATACAGAAACTGATATACAATAATGTACACCTGAAATTTACACAATGTGATAAGCAAATATGACCTCAATAAAATAATTTTTTAAAACAAGAGTCATGCATGTAAAGCATCTACTTTATTGTGGGCACTCGACAGAGGGCAGCCATTATTATTATGAGATAATAATCTAGGGGAAAGTCCTGTGTAAACCACGCTATATGAATCCAGAGGGCATCACCACTATGACTCTGATAACAATGAGGAATGTGATCATACAAGTCAATTGTTGGGATCACCACACACTTTCTAATAACAAGGAGAGTGGTTGGGTCCCCAGGAGCCTAATAAACCTAGCATAAGTCCCTCCAGTGTCTGTGGGACCGAGGGAACCATCCAGTTGCCTTGCCCAGGCCCACAACCCAGGCTGGGCCCTGAGAACAACTTCTGCCTGCCACTGTCCTGGACAAGAATCCTTCTCAATTTTGAATACACTCCTGAATTGATCCTGAGAGGCCCATCCTTTACATAAGCCATCTAGACTGCTTTGGAACAAGTTTTAAGATTCAGTGATTTAATGCACTTATATCTTACTGCCATTTTTTTTAAGACTGGAAACTATCCATGGATCTTAACTGTCAGGTCTTTCTGGCTCTTACTTTTTCCTTTTATAATGCAGCAAGCTCAGACACCGGGAAGGTGCTTCCTCCCAAGATCTCACATTTCCATTACTACTTCAGGGGCCCTTGAAAAGAAGAGAGGTGTTAATTACGGTGGTAATGGATTCTGAAAAATATTTTCTCATCTCCAGTGCCCGGCATTAGTGTGAAAAGGGGTAGGGGTATAAAATATCCAACAACACATGCATATAGAAGCCTTGCTTCCTCACACCCAGTGACACCCCCACTCCAATGACTGCTGTACCCAAAGGCTGCACTGGTGTTGCAGGGACATTTTCCATTGGATTCTCTTTGCTCAAAGTCCCTTATTTGGATTGTTGTGGATGGTGTTTCTTGAAGTGAGGGACCTGCCACGATTGGATCCACTGTTAGTGTCTCTCAAAGTACCAGCTACAGACCACCTGCATCCGAATCATCTAGACCTGGATAAGAAGCATATTCCAGAGCCCACCCTAGACCTAATGAACCAGAATCTTTGGCAGGGATCAAGAATCTGCATTTCTACAAAGCTCCCAGGTGATTCCCAGGAACACTAAAGTTTGAGGACCACTGGTAAAAGAAATGATGGATGCTTACTTCTGGCCAAATTATCCAACGCTCAGCATGTACTGCTTGCTGGACTACACTGCAAACACATTAAAACTATAGTCAACATTTTTGTTTCACTCAAATTAAAAGGAACAGAAATAAATGTGCATCAAAGATTTACAGGATGCCATTTCGAAAATTAAGGTGAAAAGGAATCCTTGTAAGAGGTTATCTTTATGACCAGGGATCAGGGAAAGACTTCTTAAGCAAGGGTCTAAAAGTACAAACCAAAGCCAAACAGCTGATATTTTTCTGGTCAATGAAGGACATCACAGACGAAGTTAACAAACATGACAGGCAGGGAGATAAGATTTGCCAACTTTAGATCTAGATAGAAATAGCTAGAATATATAAGCAATACCTGCAAATCAATCAGAAAAAGCCATGGATCCCAACAGAAGAATGGGCAAAGAATATGAATAGAAAATTCACAGAAGCAGTTATTTGCAGAGAAAGGCAAATTAAATTTACAATGAGATATTACTTGACATCCATCAGAAAGGATATAAGTGCCCAGCAAGCAGAAAGGTGGATAACATCAAATGCTGACAAGGAGCCAAGAACCCTCAAGAATCACTGTGGGGGGTTAACCCAGTGCAGCCACTCTGTCAAACAATCCGACAGGACTTACTGAAAGAGAGAATGCCTGTGCTTTATAGCCCAGCAAGTCCGTTCCTGGATCTATGTTCTAGATGCAGAGAACTACATGTACATATAGTAACATGAATGGAGTTTAAAAGTATAGTGTTAGGTTAAAAAAGTTTTTTTAAAAAAAGAACAAGATCAATAGTACAAAATCATCTGTGTAAATTAAAAACAAACACACACACATACATATATAAAAGAGCTCTCTGTGCATGAGTGGATATTGGAGAGGAAGAAGAAAAAATTAAATCCTGACCCCGAGCTGATTAACAACGAAAAATAGTGGGCATGGTACATCTATCTAGAGAGAGAAACGTTAAATTCAGCTCTAAAACAATGAAATGAACATTTTTGTTAATTAGGATTTAGAGGATTGACTAAATTACCTCCAGTGGTCTCAGGGCTCTTGTACTATAGAAAGCTAATTCTTCACCAGCTGGCCAGGAGCTGACATCCAGAAATCTTGTAGCCATGCATGCGGCCTTGCCTGCAGCCCACTGGGCGGGGCTGGTGGCCAGGACATCTGCAAGTTTGCGGAGCATGCACCCCCCCCCACCCCAATCTCATTCCCATGAGCACTTGCAGATGTGTAAAAGGCAGATACGGTGCAGGGGGATTGCATTCAGGGCGTTTTTACTGAGTCAACAAAAAGTAACAAGCAAAATAACTGCAATTCAAGAGCACTAAGGAATAGAGAGACTTTAGGATAAAAAAATAGAAAAAAATAGATTTGAAATGTTTCCCCTTTCTTGTCAGTGGTGTAGGTTAGTTACTTCCCTGGGTTCATAAATGGGGAAGGCAGCAAAGCCTGCACCTGGTTATCTTGAGCTGTTTCATGACCCAGCAGCATTTCGGTTATTTCCCTTTGAGGAATTATGACTGACTGTCACTGCGGGCTGAACCCAGCAGGAAGCCAGGCCAGCCTCAGCTCTGGGTTCTGAGGTTGCAGCTATTTCAACTGGCCTTTGCTTCAAGAAGGCAGCCCTTTCTCTTCCTTTCAAGTCAGCAAGCAAGTTCTGATAATCTCTGGTGTGCCTGGCCTATGCTAGGGACACAAGGGGACACAAAGAAGGTGCAGGCCTGGCCCGTGGGGAGGAGACATCTAGTTAGTGTCGCTATACCACCTACTATTCAACAGTCATTAATCAATTCTCTGTAGAATAAGAAAGCTCAACAGAGTGAGGGGGACTGCTGAACATCTGCTTCATTTACGAGACCCTTTATCAAATTCATTTACTGAGTGTCTCCTCTGCACAAAGCTATACAAAGGCATGTAATATAGGATCCCTGCCTTAACTTGGCAGGCAGAGAAGATGAAAAGTTTAATAAGAACTCAAGAATGAGAGAAAACAAGGCACAGAGAACTACCATGAGGTACAGAGGATTAAGTGCCAATTAGGGGAGCAACCACTCAGTACGCAGACAGCAGAGGAGAGGCTGATACAGCTATTGAGAGAGCAGAAATGGCAGTGGTGTTTGGACAAATGGAAAGAACAATGGGGGACAGCATAAGCAAAAGCAAAGTTTGCGGTGAAGGGCACCCTCTCTCTGGGCTCCACTTGCCAGCATTTTCCTCTCCATTTTATCAAAGCCATTGTAAGAGCATTCTCCTCCTTCACCTGTACACTGCAACCTTAGGAGAGTCTCTTTCGGTCTTTTTGTTTTCCAACCAGCATCTCATGACAAAAACTATGCACGTTCCACTCTTGAGTGGAGGAAGTGTTGTACTAAAACACTAGGTTGGAAAAACACTGGCACCACAAGAGTAAAAACAAATGATCATCTTTCCAAAGGAGGTAGCTACCAGCCAAATGAGATCATCTTCCCCAGCAGGGAGAAAGAGAAGGACCCGTAGGCCTTGTTACAATGGTAAGAATGTCCTTCATTTCTTCACAGCATAACCTACAATTTTCTGATGGTTTAAATGATATGCTTTTCATTAAAGTGCAGCTTGACACTGTATGCTAATGACTAGAAGATGGGAATAATGGCAATATTCTCCCAAGAACCCCCAAGGTAAAGCTCTCTTTTCAAAAAGTGACAATATCAGTTTGGTCACTCAGAAAAATCAGAGCTTCTGAAAGAAGCCCAGGAGGTGGGGGTGTCCTGGGGAGGATGAAGAATTAAGATCAACCACAGGAGGACTAGACACAGAAAAGACTTTTCAAAAAAATATTTATACTTAAATATAAATTATTCATTGGTTTCTTAAAAGAAAGATAAGAGTTAAACTCTAATTAAATATAAAAAAAGAAATCAGATTTTACGTTATTATTTAAAGCAGACACTTTCAAAGCAAATACTTATCCATTCAGTAAATTCTAGAATTTACGTTACTGTCTTGGTTGAAAATGGTTTTCAGAGACACTGAACTTGCATGTGAGGAGAGAAATTCCTGGCACTGAAGAATGTGTTTTTTAATGAAACAATGGATTTTATTTTACATACAAAAAATATATATATATTATATATAATTGTACGTATATACGTGCATGTATATGTATATGTATATATCTATACACATATACACATATTATAACTATACGGATATATGTATACATATATATAAAATAATGTATTTAATGTAATAAAATAAAGCCAAGACTTTATCATACCTCAGTAAAAATCACTGTACACAGTGACTAGGCTCCTGGACCACCCACTAGTTGGGTCCATTTGCTTCAGCACAGCTTGGGCTCCCCAAAAACAGACTGCTCTGATCTGCTCTCTCATTCTCTCTGCAGGCAGCAAATTCACAGCATTCTGATCACGAGAAGTACCATATACCCCACAAATCAATACGGACAGCTCTTCAAATTCGATTCTTGAATACAAGTTTGCAGCTAATTCCTATAAGAATTTCATTATTCACTAAAGTGCAATTTAGAATCTGTGATTGAAACGCCTGCCTGCCACAATTCCCAATTCTCCTCTTCAACTAGATTACCCTACATTTGTTGGAAAATATATTAAGTTAAAGAAAGCTACATTTACATGCTTATATATACACAGGAATATACATATAGTAGAATAATATTATATATTACCTCCTCTGTTAAAAAAGAGTAAAAAGAAAACTATTAGGTCAATGGTAGACTTAAGGCAAAAGCAGCTTACAGTCAATAGGGTACAAGTTTGGGGATTTTGGAATAAAAGAAAAACGTCACATGAAATGTATATTTTGGTGGTCATGTGTAAAGTCCATTTTGTAAAAGTGTTAAGCTGTTTTTAATGCAGTGTCTTCTTTTCTCTCTCCCTAAGTCAGTTTACCCTGATTGGGGTGGACAGAGTTTTACTATTCCAAGGTCATTTAGAAATGGTCCTCTTGGGCAGTGTCTGCTGCTCTGGTGGGACAAAGTAAAGGACACAGAGGACAGGGGCATCATCAGCCACACTAGGAATCAGAGGGGCCACTGACCCAGAAGCCAGATCCCCTCTCACCCCATCAAGAGCAGGGCCTGCAGAACACGGTAGCAATGTTTTATGCAAGGGCTCCAGAATGCAGTCTCTTGACCAACTAGTTTAGGAATAACTATATAAAACAGATCAGTGTTTGATAACATTGCATTTATATGTTAGGCTCTCTGTCTTGGTGTTTCCGCATATGATAAGGTGGACCTGCCCAGAATTTTTGCTTTGGGCTGAGTTATTTTCTTTTCTTTTGGTGAAATGAGAAAAAAAAAAAAGTTTGAAAATAAACCCCGGGCTTCTGGGACGGGAAGAAGAAGACAGTCTAGCATCTTCTCCATTTACCCGCACATACTGAGGAATCTGCTGGAAGAAGGCGTCTTGCTGGACCAAGTCCATAGGGCACGTTGTTCAGAAGCAAATTACTCCAAACCCCTGGCCTACGTAATGTACCTCATTACATCAAGTGCACTTTTCAATCACGTCCACAAATTGCCTCGATGACCACTTATATTCTGCTTTTCCTTTAGATATTTTTCTCACTTTTCTCTGTAGTCTCTACTTCCTTTTATGTCCATTTGCTCTCACACTGGCACCAGGTCACTGGCTACTCGCCTTCTCTGTAGTCTCCAGAACCCACTAAGAGAAGCTGCTTCAGAATACCTGATTAACATAATTAACACCTTTTCATTCTAGAACAGGCCAGTAGTCACCTTTCAAGTGTAGCAATTATGGAAATAAGACATCCAGATGTGTAGTAATTTCATATAACTACACACCTATGAAGCGCTAGAGGAGGCCTCGAGGTTTCAAACACACTTAAGTATGCAGTGATGCTAATTAGGATGATAACTTGTATTTACATGGCGCCATCCTGCCCCAGCAACCTAAGCTAGCATCAAGGCCTACAATTAACAGTCACACATAAAGAGTGACAACATTTGGAACACAAGAGGAATCTTTTCAGAAAGGAACACAGGCAGAGGAAACCTTAAGGCACATTGGCATTTCTTTTCTTGTGGAACAGGCTAGCCCAGTGAGTCAGAAGTGATGGGGCAAAAATGAAGATCAGACATCTCCCTTCCTCAAGTCTTTTAGAAAGAAGGACCATGCTACTGACAGAGATGAAGACTTGGTATGTCTGAGCCCGAGGCTGGGAAGAATGGTGGATGTGCCAGATGTCAGAACCCTGCGGGATGCAAAGTGATCTGGATAGTCTGGGACGGCCACCCTGTGAAGATGTAACTGAACAGGATAAATGTGGAATTCTGCAGTGAAAGGCAAAGAACCTACTCCTGCTGAACCTGATGGGGAGATGAGCCTTCCCAGCATCATATGTGGAAAATATAGTGCTTGCACACTTCGAGTCCACAGAGCAATATGGCTCCTAGAGATGGCCATGTGACCATCAGTGTCATTAACCAAAAAACTGTGTTAGAATCAGCAAGAGGAGGGACTGGCTCTGTTCTCTATTGTCAGACCACAGCCAGAGAAGCACATTCACTTCTAGCCAATGCATTTTCAGAGGGACACTGACAATATACAGATGTTTCTGGAGCTGTATGATAGAAGAGGGGATAGATTTATTTTACATGATGCCAGTGAGCAAAATCAGATTCCACTGGTGGAAGTTACAGAAAGGAATTATAGGGAGGAGGTTACAATAGATGGCCATATATAGAAATCCAATACAAAGTCTTGAAAGATGCTGAGCTTCCAGATATGGGATTTGCTCAAACAGAAACTGGACAATCCCTTATAGTTCCTGGTTGAGGGAACTAACGCCCTAGGCAGAGGCGAGGATGAGCTTGCCTCTGGGACTCAGCCAAGGAGAGCAAGCCCTGCAGAATGGGTGGATATGTCACGCTGAAAAACTAGTAGACCATAGCCATGTTCGTAAGGAGGGACAGACACAATCTTCTTTGGTTCTCTCTTCCTTTATTTTTTTGCTTTTTAAAAATTTTTATTTTTTTAAATTAACATACAGTAAAATGGACTTTTCTGTGTATAGTTTTACGAATTTTAACACGTTAATAGCATGTTCGCCACCACCACAATCAGGATACAGAATGGCTCCATCACCCAAAAAATTCCCTTCTGCTGCTCCTTTTCCCAAACCCCGGTAAGCACTGATCTCTTCTCTGTCACTACAGTTTTGTCATTTTGAGAAAGTCAGATAAATGGAATCATACTGTATGTAACCTTTTGAGACTGGCTTCTTTCGTTCAGCCCAATGCCTTTGAGAACGTTCCAAGTTGCTGCGAGTTCAAATTCTTAAACAGAGGATGAGGAATATCAATTGGCTACTTTGAAATTTCTTGTTTTTCAGGTTTTCCAAAATTCTTGGCTCAATTTGGGGAGCACTGAATTCAACTTAAGGAAATTATAGTATTTGGTGCCTCTAGTGATTTTTTTTCTTTCTATTGGTGTTTAATTTTAAAGGAATCTGAATTGCAAAAAAAAAGTGCATGCTCACTGTAAAAAACACAAATGCTACAGATCAGTACATATATACATGAATGAGAAAATGAAATTTTCCCACAACAACTTTCACCATTAGAGCGATACACTATTACTGGTTTGATGCCTATTCCTTATAGACTCTTTTTTAAACTTATATAGTCACACATATTCAATACTTATAAAAATGGGATCTTATTATAAATATAGTTGTACAACCTGATACCATAACATCTCTCCCTATCAATACATTTAGTTCTACCTCATTATTATTATTATTATTATTATTATTATTATTATTATTATTGTTATTTGGTGAGGAAGATTGGCCCTGAGCTAACATCTGTGCCTATGGGATGCTGCCACAGCACGGCTTGATGAGTGGTGTGTAGGTCTATGCCCAGGATCTGAACCCACAAACCCTGGGCCACTGAAGCAAAGCACGCAAAGCCATTGCGCCAGCCCTCTACCTCATTATGTTTAAGAACTGCGTAATATTCCATTATACAGATGGACCAACATTTACATGATAGGTCCCCTACTGACGAACATTTAGATTGTTTCTAAGTTTTCACTAATGCAATGTAGTAATAAACACCTTTGTTTATATATCTTAGGGTTTTAAACCATTTGAATGAAAAAATAAAGCTCTTCATAAGAAAGGGTATTTATTGGAAGAGCACATTAGATTTGACAAATGGTATTGCAATACGGAATAAAAATACAGAAACATATAGGATTATTAAAACATAAGCACCAGAATTATTAAAGTTCCCTACTTGTATGAGCATGAAGATGGTTCAGATTAATATCACATTAATTGGCCTCACCTCCACAGGCCCAGTGGTTCCTCCATAGGCAGTTAAATGTGTTTCTCCCCTGAAGCTAAGAGCTGCTTCCTGCCACAGATTTTACAATCCTGCCGTCGTTGAGCTTTCTGGACTCAGTGCACTGAAGTTGATGCCAGAGAGATTAGAATTTGCCAGCACAAGGACGCCCTGCATCTCTCTAATCCCTGCATGCCTATTTCCTCCTTGTTCCATTCAATCAACTTCTACCAGCTTATCTCCTCCCCCAAGCGTCTTGAGACTGATTTTGCTTTCCCAAGGAAACTGACCCTATACTGATTTCTTTTTACGAGTTTTACAAATTATCTGACAATCTGAACACATTTGGACATTTCCCAAGGCTGGCCACTGCTCACACACTGTCCCACTTCCTCAGGCAATGCTTACCTCAGCAATTCTTATAGGAAAACCATAGTTAGATTAGGTCTGACTACTCCCCTACTCTTCTCCAAACCCATCCAGGAACAAGGGTTCAGGGGCCCCAGCTGCACATGGACAAGCAATGACGCTGTAAGCAGCGTGTGTATCATCAAGGTGACGAGTGGCTGGGGAGTCAGAGGCTCAGAGCCGAGTCATAGACTGAGAGGCCTGTTCACCTGTAAGTCATCTAAAAACTCCAAAGAACTCTTTGTCCCCAGGACTTTGTGGCTTAAAAGGACTCTTATGCCCACAGTTTCACTAGGGCCTCATAATAGTTTCAGGCAGCAGAGCTAAGCCTACGGAAGCAGTCCAATCATGGCCACAGAAGTAGTCTGGGGTTCTGGGCTTTTCCAGGCCATGCTGTTATGCTCCCAGTGGCTGCAGAGGTCAGAGAAAAACAAGGTGAGGAGATGAAAGGGAAGCCAAGAGGAATGGCCCATCTCTGCCAGTCTCTGTAGGGACTCACATGAGCTCTGTGGCTTAGTACTCGGCATTGTAGTTTCCCAAAGACTGAAGGGTCTGCTCACCTAACACATACACACCCCCACCCACCACGAAAACACCAAAGCAGCCTCTGGTCCCTGCTCTTGGACTATTACTAAACTCCCTAATGAACTCTTTCAGGCACAGGAGCCATTTGGGTAAAAGAAGGGAGTTGCCCCCAGATCAACTTAGGTATCTGTTAGCTCTGCTGGTATGGCTACAACCATTCATTAGGGTAAGGGATCTAGTTAGTCTGGACTGCATCAGGCAAGACTGCCCACCAGGAGGCGGGGAGCTCCTTTGGGCCAACAACTGAGGAAACGGCACAGCACTGATGCATGTAAGGGAATCATCAAGACAGCAGAAACATTTGGGGAAGTCAATTCAAACTGGGCATGTACTCCAGAGTTCCCGACAGTTAATCTATTCCAATTACCTAAAGAAAATAGAGTGTTCTTGAGATAATAACATGTGCAATTATAGAATAAAACTTGACTGTTTAATATTGTTCCTTGCCTTTAGATTCTTGGGGAAAAAAGTAAAAACAACAAGAAAAATATCTACCTAAGTTTTTGGTTTTCTGTCCACTTCCCCAACTCCAGAGTACCAAAAGTGTGACAATGTGATTTAGGATTCCTCAGTTCCTCATTTTTCTATATATTTACTTATACTTTTTCTTAAGTATGTTACAGATTCGAGGTAAAAATGAACGCTTCCTCTGCAATCCACTTCCCTCATCACTCCCAACACCTTTGCCAAACTCGTAGAATATCTAAAGTTGTTCGAGACAAATTTCTTAGCACTTTGTTTTATCCATTTGGATTTAATGAGAGTTCCCTAATAATGTAATTGATCTCTGTTTGACTATCAATAACTTATGATTCTTCCTTAGTGCCTGATAAAGAGCAAGTGATCAATAAATTTGTTAATATGGAATGAGTAGATAGATGATTAGAAAGAAATATACTAAAATTATAGCCAACAATTTATCTGGCATTATAATTTTTCTTCCCACTTAAATGTCTTTTCAAGTTATCTATAAGCTAAAATAAATAGCTTTTAAAAATAAAATAAAATGTGAAAATGTGTATATTGAAGCAGATCAAGATCATAATTAAATGAAGTAACATCTTGGGACGTCAGATCTTAAAAGATCATAAGTCTTTCTTTAGTACCTACTGGAAATCTGAGCATGACTACTGTATGGCTATCAGAATAGGGCTGATTCCTCCAGTAAGCAGAGATTCTCCAGCCAAGAGGAAAAAGTTAAAACACAAACCAGCAAACCTATATTTCCATTTCAAAGCTGATCCACTCCAAAAGCACCAATTACAAAGTGGATCTGGGGGCCACATCAACATTTGTGAATTCCAATCAAATATTCAAATGATTTTAGGAAAATTCTGGAAAATAGTCAAGTCCAAGCAAGAATCAACTTGATTTCATCATGATTAATGACAGTGCTACAAAAGGACGGTATTTAGAGCTTCCCGTCTTCCCAATGATAGTCTTGGTCAGAAGCCAGAAACCTCAGCTGCTCAATGGACTAAGCCTGCACTGTGCGGCATAGATGGCCAGATGGTACAGCAGGCAAGACAAGAGTAGTTTAAGATCTTTCCTTTAAGAAGGTTGGTATCAACCTTTAAACCAACTTTAACCAACCTTTAAAAATATTTTCTAGTCATCTCATCCAGAACTTCTGAAACAAATTATTTTTTCCTAAGCAAACCATTATGCATTGAGATCCAGAGGGCAGGATGATAACATACTTCTGGATAACTCATGCATGGCCACCAGAAATCCTGACAACATGAGAAAGAATCTCTCTTGAAGGTTCCATTTCAGATTGTTTCAGAGTCAGAATAAACTGCAAAGACATCATCCGTAGATGTTTCATATCAAGTCACTAAACTGAATCATACAGACGAGTGTGACCTGGATAATTTCAAACTGCAGACTGATTGCTAGTGGTATCTATGGAAGCCGATGTTATAACAGCAAAACCCGACAGCACACACAGCCTCAGCAGGCTGCATTCACAAAGGGAACCGCTGTCTCAAGGTTCCCACTTGTTTCTGTCCGTGACTGAGATACTTTCCACATCTCTTTTAATGGAGTCGCACCGTAAATCATTGCAAAGTTCATGCTGAGGAGTTGGATACACAGTCAGAACTGGAGGATCTATCCTGGGCATCCGCTTGGGGAAAGAGAGCCGAAATCAACAGATGTTTCACACCAATCTTGGCCTGCATTACTCTTTCTTTGCCTTGGTGTCTGGTACATTTTTAGTTCCGAAATCTTTCATGTCTTACCTAACGATAACTAAGGGTAGTGCCATCTTGTGATAATCCTTATTTTTCTTTGAAACAGTTCTTGCAGTTTCCTTTTGTGATCCAGGCAAGGTTTGAACTGAGCTGTTTTACTTTTCATCTCTTTGCTATATAGAACATATAGCCAGGGTTGGGACCTGGCTATTCAAGACAGGGATGGTACAAAATAACCCATGATTGGCAAACCTGGCAGCACTTCAGAATCAGTGAGAGCATTAAGAATGCAGACCCCTGAACACCACGACTAGAGATTGTGATTCAGCTGGTCTGGACAGGGGCCTAATTGACTCCAAAGCAGCTGGGCCACGGATTGGTACTTGGGAACCACTGATCTAAGTGAAATACTGAGTGCCAGGTTATTAAAGCTTCCAGGCCTGACTTTCCTATTTTAGTGGCCAGGTGCCATTTATTATAAGATGTTAAGATCCTCAGAGGAGAACAAAAGTACACAGAATAGGACAACTAAGAAAAAAAAGCCACACACACTGGCAAAACTGAGGATAGGAGAAGATCACATTTGCAGAATTGCTTCTTTCCCTCTAGTCGTTTATTAGAAGTGTGTTGCTACGGTGACGGGAAGAGGGCTGAACATGGAGGTTTGTGAAAGGGGTTGCAAATTGGAGGCGGCTTAACCTACAGAAACCTTTGTTAAAATTGTTTCTGTGAGTTGGGTTGAGGGGCTGCCTCATCTACTCTCAGTTGGAGGCCTGTCAAGTCTCTTCAGGTTCTATTAGCCACTCTTTGTTTCCTTGCTGTCATGCTGGGGGAGCCCAAGCCTTGGCTACAAAGAGAGGGTGTCCCACTTGATAAGCTAGGTTCCTTCCAGCTCTAAATTTCTGGACCTCTATGTGGCTTTGGGGGATTCTTTACAGGCTATTTTTCTGTTTAGGCCATAAATATATATAAATATAAATAAACATATATAGAGAGATTTTTTTAAATTGGTACAGCTGTTTTCGTTGTCTTTGGAGGTTTCCTGCTTGTCCCTACAGTGAGCCATGGGAGCAACACTGATGCGGGCTCTGCAGGTGCTTCTCTCTCTGCTCTCCTCCCCCTCCACCTCCACATGGTGGCAGGAAGTCCCCTTGTGGGGCTACATGCCATTTAAACAAAGAAAGAGTTCTGGGTCTTTGAAGTTTACTGCCTAAAGAAAGATATCTGAGATGTGTATATTAATCTATGAGAGTAGATTCGAATGTTTGTGGAAAAGAATTAACTACAAATAGTGAAAAAAAATAAAGTTTCATGTTTAATTGATTTATATTTTAATTTATCCTTTGCAAGAGTAGAGATAAAGAAGATCAGACCAAGGGGAAAGTAAAAAACGGAACATGGCTGAAACTGCTCCAGAATGTCATGGCTGGGAGGAACGGGACAGTCAAAATGATGGCCCATTTCCTAGGGACAGACAATGTAAGGCAGGATGAAAATTTAGAATTGAGGGTGAAAGAGAGGAAGATCAACAAAGGTAAATTGATATTTATACGGAACTGCTGGTCATACAAATGAAAGAAACAAAACTTTGACAATTCTAAATTGATTTTTAAAAGGTGTTCTTAATGATGGTACATGATTCCTTCTTTATAATAGTGCCCTTTGCAAGACAAGTAGAATGGATAATTAAGTCATGAAACCATAGTATTAAGTACACTCATTAAGAGTGGAGTTTTAAATTAGCTTAATTTGAGTTAGGAACTAAGACACAGGTCGTTTAATGCTGGTTAACTTCATAGTAAGATGATCTGAGTGTAAAGAATCACATTTCATGACCTGAGACAGACTGATGACAGAAATCATCAGCGGCTTTGAATATTTATCCATCTCTATTTTCATTTATTTAATAAATTCCTAACTAGTTGGGTAAGGATAGCTTCATCTTCATATTATCATCAAGTTTAATGGGATTAGAAACTAAAATAAATATCTTGGTGGTAGCTGATGTTTCTTGGGAACAGACTAAAAATACAAGAAATAATAAGATAAAATGAAAGACTTTTTCCCTTTTGCAAAAAAAGTCACAACCACTAATGACACAAGATGCAAGAAAATTGTGGCCTGTGACGTGTGTAAGCAGAAAATGATTTTGTTAAAAAATACTGCACATAATGCTGACACTATGGAAACAGGTCATTACAAAACAGGTGTGTCCTGGAGGCATAAGGAATTTATGGGCGTTGGATGTCAGAAGCATGAGGACAGAAAGAAAGGATGTACTTGGTCTTTGGATATCACCTGCATTCTCATTTCAAATGATTTCTTATTTTAGGTATTTTAAAAGTATCCATCCTAAGCCTCTAAAGGAATATGCAAAAAATGGAAAGGAACACATCAACATGAGGTAACCCAAATAAAAAGTGCTCTACATTCTTGTAAAGAAATACTTAACCCGAAAACAGGAAAAACCAGAACAAGGCTTCCCGATAGAGAGAGAGACAGAAAGACAGAGAGGGAGACAGAGAGCGAGACAGAGACAGAGATACACAGAGGGAGGGAGGGAAGAAGGAACCAGCTATGCTGGCTGACTGCATATACAGTCTTTGCCACGAAGAACATAAGCCCGTCCTCCACCCAGACTCGCTCAGCTCCTCCTGGAGAGCACCCCAGCGGGTGAGTGGGAGGACCAGGCTGAGTTCACCATCCTCTGCCATAAGCTGAGTCCCAGCCTCAGGTACTCCCAGCACGACCCCAGTACTGTTACCAGGAAAACCACCACAATAATGAAACTGCCTCTGGAGGAAAGCACTTGCTGTACAAAAGAAACAACCAGCAAGAGCTCTAGGAAAATAACATGCAGTATAGGGCCCTCCACACTAAGTTTAAAGCTTGTAAGAAAATGTAACAGAAGACGATGGCAACATTACTGGGGTCTGGCTTAGGAAAGAAAAAGCAGTCAGAGGAGTGCCCTATGGACTTCTGTCCCATGTCACTTCTGCACAAGCACAGAAGTCCACTTCTCCTCAAGGAGAAGGAGTCAATGCATTGAAGGTTTAAGGAGAGACCTTGCTGGTAAAGGCAGGCATACTGCTGACTCAAAGGTGCAGAAGGAGAAACTGTTATTTCACCCCAAGTCCACACCCTCTCCCTTTTACAAATGCCCATGGTCTGTCCCCTTATTGGCCATGCCACCAACTCCCTCAGTAGGTCCCCAGCATTTGCACTTACAGAGCCTGGCATTGGGGGGTACCAGGCAGGACTGGGCCTCTGGGCAGCCTGGGAGACTGGGAGGCCATGCCCTCCTTGCCGTTCGTCTGCAGCACACAGGATGCACTGCACAGGAAGCCGTGGGGTGACAGCTCCATCTTCAGTAACTTGCTGGGGGACCATAGAGGAGTGTGGAGCTCTGCTTCCTCATCCATGAAGTAGAGATAAAGATGCAGCTCCAAACCGCTTTACTAAGTATGCTGATGGTATTAACTCTGCATGAGCAGTGCTCTATAGGTCACAGCGTTTTCCACATGTCATCTTATTTTTTTTGAACTATCAAATGGTATTTATTTATTTATTTTTATTTTTTGTTTATTGTGGTAACATTGGTTTATAACATTGTATAAATTTCAGGTGTACATCATTATACTTCTATTTCTGCATGGATTACATCATGTTCTCATGTTCACCACCCAAATACTAATTACAATCCATCACCACACACATGTGCCTAATTATCCTTTTTGCCCTCCTCCCTTACCCCTTCCCCTCTGGTAACCACCAATCCAATCTCTGTCTCTATCCACATGTCATCTTATTGGATTGTCACATAATCCTTCTACTCGAGCCTTAGCCCCATTTACTAGATGGAGAAACTGAGGCTCAGAGAGAATGCATGCCACATAATGAGTCAACAGCAAATTCAGGTCTCAAATCTATGTCATTACTTAAAATCCAGATATGATTCAATTTTTATTTTGAATTTTACATTTCTGGACTCTAAAGTACTACTATACATTTATTATATTTATTTAAAAATAGGAAGTTAGACAATTTTGGTAAAATAGAATTCACATCGTTTTGACAGCCTTCTTGGATGGGCTGGGCGTGGGGGAGGGGTTCAGGATTAAAAGCCATTGTCATCCCCCTCTCTCACTGCTGCTGTCTGGAAGGGCTTGTGTGAAGGAGGGGCTCCTTACTTCCCTTGTTCTGTGGGGTGGGCTGGGGCAAGGGCTGGTACCTGAAGGACCCATCAATACCAACTGCTCTTGCTAGAATAGGAAAAAGCACATACGTGCACATTCATACACATACACGTGCACACACACAGAAGTCTCAGGTCCTGAGGCCCAGAATTCACCACCACCAACTAAAATAGCACAGCACTTGACAGTTTACAATGCACCCTTCACACAACGTGCAGAGGTGTTGCCGTCTTCACTTCATAAGGAGGAATTTTCAAAGCCATTTAGCGGCAGAACTAGCCTCAACCACAGACAGTAAATCCAAATCTGGTTCCTCTCCCACTGTATGGGCTCCAGGCTCAGCCGCCTCGGTTGCCATCCTAATAGAAATCCTAGCATCTCAGGCAGCTCTGGATATGGCGGCCCTTGAAGCTCCATGATCAGGGGTCACAGAGAGCCACGGGGAGAAAGTGCAAGCCTTTCTGTCTAGCCTTGTCTCTGAAAACCAGAGGGAAAGATGATGGGAGCTAATCAAGTCCTCATAGCCCCACACCTTCTCTCCTCTCAGAGGCAGAGAGGTTTCTCAAATGGAACAAAGCCATCTCTCTGCCAGGAGAGCTTTTATGTTCACCTTCAAAACAGCATTCCTGCTTCGCAGAGAGAGCCTATCAGCGGAACACCTTCTCTGAAAATGAGGAAGTAAATATGAGAGAAAGTGTCTGGGGCTCCAATTTTTCTCCAATAGGATCTGAGTGCCTTGACGTAAGGGCAGCCGGTACGTGGCATTCCAGTTCCTGCCCCCTGACTGACGCAGGTATGCGGAGGCTGCTGCAGAAGCAGCGGGAGGGCCCACAGGAGACGGTCTCTGCTGCTCAGAGATCGGGCCCTGAACGCTCTGGCCATGACAAGGCAGGAATCACTACAGCATGCCCAGGCTTTATAAGGAAATCCCCAGATGCTGGAGAGAGAACGCGAATCCTTAATTTCTGCATTATGTGGGTTCCTTTTTAACTGGCCTTGCCTGTGAGTAGCTCTCTTGATCTGAACATCTGCCTCACTGGCCTTGCTGCCAATTCCCCCCACTGCTCACCCCTGTTGAAAACTCTCAAGACTGCTGTTAAAATACCAATGTGATCTGACGGAATAAAAACCATTATGAAAAAAATCCCAGTTGCCTGGAAATAATGTACCAGGAAGCTTTCTAGTGCCCCAGGGGGATGCCAGGGAAGGCATGCCAGGGAAGAGGAGCAAGGTGGAGGTGCCAACTGTGGGCAGAAGCCTGGGGTGAGGTTCTGGTGGACACTGCCAGTGCTCTGCCCAATCCCCTTGGGTCTCTTTTCCCAGGTCTGCGTGTCCTGTCCACGGGCCTGCACCCGCGGCTCTCATCAGAGGACTGCTCTCAGCCCACCAGCGCCTCTGCCTGCTTTCCCAGAGAGCTGGGAATTCACATCCCACAAGATGACTCTTGTCAGTGACTGACTGGAGCACCACGTATGAAAGCCCAGCCCCCTGGTCTCAAGTAGGGACAAATCCTGAGGTGTAACTTACATCCAGTGTCCCCTGTGGAATCAGGATGAAGACACTTACAGGATTCTGTGAGAGATTCAACTCTTGTTTGGCTTTCTCTTCTTCTGTTTCTTGTGTCTCCCACCCCTTTATAGGTTTCTCCTGGCAGCACTTCCTCAATACACTACTTGTACCCAAATCTTCATCTCAGGGTCTGCGTCTGAAGAAGCCACCTAACACAGAGTTCCTGACTGGAAGGGCCAGTGGAATGGGGCTCCTCTGGTGAGGTGGGGGCAAGACAATCTATACCAACTCTTCAGTTTTCACTTTGGGCCACCTTTAGAGCAAAGCTGGGAATTAAACTTTGGAATTTAGAATTCTGTCTGCAGCTAGTGGAAAACACCCCTTTCTGAACACAGCAGCTTTGCTTACCAGTTTATTTATCATTTTCGTAGCTGAAGACCCATCTAGTGCTGCTGCCTTATTGTGGGCAGTAGGGGTGGTAAGGGTTGCTGTTTTTCTCAACAGTTATTAATATGATTTGCATAAATTTGTAGAGGCACTTATCACAAAGAAATAAAGCATCCACCGAAGCAATGCATGAAAATCAGCATAATATTAACCAAAAGAGGAAATTAAAAAGGAAAATGTCACTGGAAATTTTAGCTTATCAATCTTCATTCTTCCCCTTTAACACTGTTTCACTGCTGCTTATATCATATTTGCATAATTAAATTGCTGGGAGCGTGTGTTTTAATTTGGATGGAAAGTATATATTATTTCTACTGGGTAAAAATTATTTGATGTTTGATTGAGTTTTTTAATGCTCACTCTTCAAATTACTAAAGATAGAAAAACAGTTTTGTTTTTCTGTTCATTTTTTTCTCCAACCTATTTGACTGTGAGGTGTTCAGATATTGTTAGAAGTTTCCAAGTACAGAAGTAAGGCCAACTGATGTAAACAGGTACAGGCCTCGAGGCGGTGTGGTGGGAAGTGCCCAGGCCAGCCTGTCCATGTCTCACGGTCTTATTTTGGCTTTGCCGTAAATTTGCTGTGTGACCTTGGGTGGGGGTCATTTCTCTCTTTCTCATTCATTTGATAAGTATCTACTGATGTCTACTCTGGGCCGACAAGGGATTAACTAGATCTACCCTGTCTAATATAGTAGTGACTAGCTACATGTGGCTATTCAAATATAAATCTAAATTAATTAAAATTAAATAAAATTAAAATTCAGTCCCTCAGTTCCACTAGACACACTTGAAGTGCTCAACAGCCACTATGACTAGTGGCTACTGTATTGACAGTACAGATATAGAACATTTCCAACTGAAGAAAGATCTACTGGACAGTGCTGAACCAGATATCTCCAAAGTCTTTTCATCTCTAATGTGCTATGATTAAAATTATGTGAAAATAAGCCCAAGTTCATACTAGTAACTACTTGCAGTGCAAAGCTGAAGTTTCTGCCATTTTATAGGCATTCACTGGAAGTCTTTTATAGAATTGGATGGGGATGAGGTGGAATATAGGCGACAAAGGGACTAGTTTCTCCTCTTGAAGGAAAGTAGACCCCCGTGGAGGAGACAGACACATGTACAAACAGTGCACTGAGAATGAGGGTAAGAGAATGGTTCCTAAGCTGAGTAGAGGACCACCCTCCTCACATTTCAAAATGGAAGCCCGGCTGTTGTGCCACCCTACTGCTGGGAACATCCCAAGCCAGTGTCATAACTGGTGTTCCCTCTGGGTTAAGAGCCTGTAATGTCCTCTAACACGTGAGTTCTTAATGCTCCTGCAAGTACTGTGGTTATACCATCAAGGTGTTAAGACTCTTCAACATGGAAAGGGTTCTGTTTCAGCATAAGTGGCAAAAGAGGAAAAGTAGACCAATATGGGATTGACCTTATGTGGCCAGACCTGGTGATGGTGTGATAGTTTATCTTATTTTTCAACAAATATTCACTTGGGCTCAGCCAAGCGACTTGATTTGGCTTCACAGTGGGTAGAGATACTTTCCATCTCCTTGATTTGGGGCTTGACCACGTGACTTGATTTGGCCAATGGGACATTAATGGACGTGACACAAGCAGAGGCCTGGAATGTCCTCACATGGTTGGGTTTGGTCTTTTGTGTTTCTCCCACCAACATGAGAAGACTTGTTCTGACTAGTCCCACTGGCCCTGAGGAATGGAGCAGAGCTGAATCCAACCCATGGGCTGGCGCCGAGCCTAGCTCAGCCTAGCCTAGCTCAGCTCAACCCACGTGACCTGCAATCTCATAATCAAGAAATAAACTCTTATGATGCATGCTACAGAGTTTTGGGGTGGTTTGCTGGATTATTGTGCTGTACATTATGGTAGCAATAGCTGACCATTACAGATGGCAACAAAAGGGAGGGCTAGGACCAGTTCAGAAAAAATACACAGTTTGAGACTGAGATTTTGTTTGGTAGCTGAGCTCTCTGGAGGAGCTGGCCTGGCAACATCACATTAAGCATGATGAGGACAGACCAGGTAAGCTTTGACAACCACAGCCCCACATGTGAACGTTTACCTATACCACGGAAACCTGCCAAAACCAAAACAGCAACTTAAAAAGAGAAACACTGATGTTGGAACCATCATTATCACTATATCATAACTTTGACTTCACAAAAGACATCAGTGCTAAGCCATCCTCATCAAACACATTATTTGCCTCCATTGTAAATTCTTTATACTCTATAACTGAGAAGGAAAGGGGAAACTTTGAAAATAATCTCATCCCTCAAAATCTTCATTTTTCTCTCTTACCTCCCACCAACTTTATCATCAGATAGGCATAAAATCACCAGCATGTGGCAGTGTCTGGCACAGTAGGACAGACAGACAAAGACACACATGAATGGCAGACGTGAGCTGCTCCCCACATTCTGCCCCCCGATCCATGGTCTGCTCCCAGCAGAGCAGGCACCACCTCTCATCTCTGCCCATTGGACTCAGGGCTACTCTTCCTGAGAATCAGTTTGTAGAGGTTGGCTGCATCCTCTGGTGGAGACCAGAAAGGAGCAGGACAAGAGAAAGGAAGGGTTGGGGGCTGCAGCCTACAGTCGAGAAACCAGGACAACTGACTTTATAGCAGCCCTGTAGGCTTCGTGGTAGAAAGCACTATTAAGCCTCCCCATGGTGACCACATTTACTTTCCTATAAAGGATGATGCTGTCTCTCTGAGGACCAAAACAAATAACTATATGAATTGCGATAATGTACTTTAGAATTTGCTTCTCATATTGTTTTAGAAATGAAATGGAAGACAAACCATCTGACGCATCTGTAAACTAGTTCCATATATCAGAAGAACATTTCCTGAACTAAGTATAAACAAATTTTGCTATATTAAAAGCCAAGAAAGCACAAAATTTCAGCAGATGTGTTACACTAAGTAATGTTTGGAGAAAAATTTTTAAACTATGGTTTGTGATAAGATGTGGATGAAGTGGAATAAACTGCCACGATGGTTTACTAAGTTTCCTTCCCTCCTTCTAAGTTCTTGGTCAACACTGAGTACACAAGTGTGTAGGGAGAGTATATTAATGAGTTGAAGGTTCAGAATCAAGCTTCTCTATTTGAGTTTTCATGCGTGGAAATAGGCTAACGCAACCAGTCATATCAGAAATGCAGAGCCACGGGCCACTTGACGTGCACAGAAGAGAGATCAGAATGGACAGGAAAAGGGCTACCCATGAGGCTAATGTCCTTGCGTTACAATCTCATGCTTCCATCTCGAGTATCTATTGAGCCCGAGGTTTCAAATAGATTTTCCTTGTCTATGTTGCAATCAAAGCTGATTTAGAGGCCCCTAATAATGAGGATGCTGCTACTGTTATTAGAGCTAAAGTCATATAAGAAACACGCAAGCAGCCACTGCCTAATCGAGAGTCAAATGATCAAAAAAGTAAACCACCACCGACAAGCTGTGGTCTTGTTTTAATTTGAATCCTCACGAATTCCCATTGCATTGCAATTGCCCATAACAGTGAATAAGCCTCTGCCACCGTGGAAGCTTCTCCCACAGCCTAATGCTAATTATCTTTCTCTTCCCCACCCCAGCCTCTGAGATTACTGATGGGGACATCAATGGGAAATGAGGAGCCGCAGCACAGCTGATGTGCTCTTCTCTTTGGTTTTACACAATTTACATGAAAAAACAGTGACTCACTTAGGCAGCAATTTGGGCATCTTTATCTTAGCTTTATATTTTTAAACACTTTAAACAGGATAATATTTGTTAATGCCCAAGTTTGATAAGTTTGTGTATACTTGCCCATCTGTATTCTTTATTACAGCAGCATCACAGCAACCGTGGAAGTTGGGCTAGCTCTGGGTAGAGGGTAAACTCTCCTCCTTCAAGGGGTTCATCAGAACAATACTAATGCTGGAAGGGCCCCCTCCCTGTTTCTGCAAGAGAGAGTGCTGGCAGCAATCAGAGGAGGGTGGTCCATGGCACTTTTCTGTGATTTGAGGCATGTAAGTCCAGAGATGCTCAGAGCGTCCCTACACAAAGCACAGGCTTGATCCAACCGTCCCAAGAGGGCGCAAAGTGGGTCCTATGGGCACCTATGGCTGCAGATGGCAAGCTCGTCAGCCAGCATTCTATCTAGGGCAATCTCATCACCCGACTGTCTGGTCCCACCAGTCGTAGCCCCCCGCTCCCAACTGGGTCCTGAAATCTGTAGCAAGGCGTCACTCTCATGCTCGGGAGCTGCCCTGAGGGGCTGCAGGACACCTGGTTTGCACCAGTATCATATGCTTTCTCATGCTGTATTTTTAATAATTTAGTATGACTCTCTCTTCCCCGCTAGGCTGCGAGCTCCTTGTGGGCAACGGGAGTTTTTAACTCACGTTTTATTTCCAGTGCCTGACTCACTCTCTTGCAAGCATTCAATTCTCTCTTTCTTCATCTTCCCTTCTTTCCTTCCTCTCGTTCTTCTGTCTTCCCTCTCGATGTCTGAGTGTCTTTTATTATGCATGTGTGTTCCATGCACTCTGCTAAATGCTAGCAGGGTGTGCACAAGACATTCCCCAAAGATCATGTGGTCAACACGCAGAAATTAAACATAACGATGCCATGAAATGCTACGATGAGGTGAGAACAAGATGTTATCCGACTCTGGTCAGAAAAGGCTGTAAACTGAGACCTGCAGAGAGAGCAGGATTTGCCAGGGAAGAAGGTGAGGACAGGAGGTAGGGCTGAGAGGGAACACTGCTCCAGGTAGAGGGGACAGCTCAACGGTGAGCAAAAGTACAGGCAACGAGGAGCACTGTTAGTGGTCAGAGGAGCCATAGGGCGAGTCCAAGGAGGGAGGAGTGAGGAGCAATACCAGAGAGAGGAGCAGAAGTCAGCAGGGACGCCATAGCCATGTTTAGGACTCCAGACTTTATCCTGAGGGCAGTGGGACCCGCTGATGGGCTTTAAGCAGGGCAGTAAGGAGCTTTCAAGAGGCGCTCAATAAATGTTTACTGAGTGCTTACCTGATGCACTGAGGACCCAGCATGGTCTTTCTTGTCAGCTTCTACATAACCCACCGCTCACGTCTGGACACATCATGACATTCAGAACTTAGTTTCACCTGCCCCTTGGAGGTTCCTAGCATCTCCTTCTTGCATGTGCCTCACAAGTGACACTAGATTTACTCTTCGATAGCATGGATCCTATCCTTTTTGGCATATTGAGGTCCCTGGTTCTTTCTCTGCAGAAGGTGAGCTCAGCAACCACTGGCTTAGTGCTCCTACCAGTGCCCAGAGTGTGGGGCCTAAGAGGGCCAGCAGCAGGTCTACTACAGTAGATGCTGGAGGGGGGAGCGGTAAAGAAAACACTCCTGCCATTTAATTTTTTTAGGCTTAGTTTAATATTTTCAAGCTTTTGGATTATGTTAATTTTCATTGTGAATGACTTTTCACAATAACTGCAAAATGAATAAGGAAGAAGTACTTTTTTTTTTTTTGCTGTGGAAAATAAATCTGAAGTAAAATAACTGAAAAAGATGACAGCAAGCAGAGATAATACATCTTTGGGCTCTCTTTTTCTAAAATAATTCATTTAAAAAATCATTTCCAGGTATTCTTGAGTACACAGCATTGAACGTGACAGAAGAGTTGCGTCAGTGCTTTGGACGTGTGGGCTCTGTCACATACAGACACGCTGATTTTTCTGATGAGCTTCCAACTTTTCTAATGGCTTAAAAATAACCTATAATACATGAGTCATTATTCAGGATTTATCTTCAAAGAACTCCAACTACAGAATTTAGGCTCTGGAATGCCCCTTTTTCAGACATAGAAACAAGTATTTAGGAAAAAAAAATCACAGGATTCACAAGTAAAGATTTATATCTTTTTCTGAATAGAACAGGCACTAAATAAAGGTACCATCACTGCATCCTAGCTGAGTTCAGAGACACACTGTATCAGCTTTAAAGTTCATCTCAATAGTAGACTCCATCCAAAGTTACACACGTGCTAACTAGAGTTGTCACGTGTGTATTGCTTTCAAGTCTTTAGCATGCAAAATGCCTCTTCATTTTTGGACAAATCAGAAAATAAAGAATTCTTATTCTGAACATAGAATTCATAATCTAAAAAAGTGAGACCTGAAAGCCGACAACATTGCAGGAAACAAGTAGGACAGATATTTTCCCCAGCTCTCAAAAATCAAAAGTTAGCTAAACCCCCACTGGATCAGGCTCTGATTCATCTCGCCAATTTCATTTCTTCTTCCCCTTCCCTTCATGCCTTTAACACTCCACCTGGAACTTCCTTTCCTTCTCCATATATGGCTCTCCCTTTCCTGCCTCCACACTCTTGCAAATGCTCTTCCCTCTATCTGGAATGCTCTTCTCTCCATGTCTGCATGTCCAAAGCATACACATATGTTAAACTCACCTCAGATACCACCTTCTCTAAGAAACCTGCCCTACTATCTCCAGAAAAAGCAGCCTTTCCTTCCAGTGGACTCATTCCAGTGCACGGACCACGTGTTGCCTTCCATTGCACTGTCTACTCCAGGCTCAGGGAGGGCAGGATAACCCCTAGTGAATTGCTTGGTTTACAACAGGCATCAGTCCCTGTTTCCTACAGGAGCAGTAAGGTATTGGGAAGATATGAACAGGCAGATTTGCTGGTTTAATATGTTAAAAAAGACAACGGATTGCAAGGAGGTAAAAAGAAGCATAAAGTCTCAAACTTGAAAAGATGAAGTTTCAGCACAGGTGTGGCATTCACCTCCAGCAAACACAACTCAGCATTTCTAGGACCTACGTGAGGTGTCCTAGCCACCAGGGAGAATGCCTCTGAAAGGCCAGGGCTTGTGCAAGTGAGTTACTTACACTGTTTTATTTATTTCTCGAGACAATTCTAGAATGTACGTATTATTATCCCTGCTTTATAGACGAGGAAATGGGGGTCAGAAAGGCTAAGTGAGCTCAGAAAGGCCCAAATAGCTAAAAATCCTTCTGCCTCCAAAGTCTACGTCCTACTCCTTATGCTGCCCCAAGAACGTTATATTCTTTTTTGTGTGTGTGAGGAAGATCATCCCTGAGCTAACATCGATGCCAATCCTCCTCTTTTTTATTTATTTATTTATTTTTTTGCTGAGGAAGACCGGCTCTAAGCTAACATCTATTGCCAATCCTCCTCCTTTTTTTTTTTCCCCAAAGCCCCAGTAGATAGTTGTATGTCATAGTTGCACATCCTTTCTAGTTGCTGTATTTGGGACGCGGCCTCAGCATGGCCAGACAACCGGTGCGTCGGTGCGCGCCCAGGATCCGAACCCAGGCCGCCAGTAGTTGAGCGTGCACACTTAACCACTAAGCCACGGGGCCGGCCCCAGAACATTATATTCTAAGAAAGAGAAAAATAACTGAACACCAAGCCGTGGGAAAACAAGGGAAAAGGTACAGGTGAGACTCTTTCAAGCGCTGCTCATTTTACAGCAGGAAAAATCGAAACTGGTTAACACAAGTCCCTTACATCTACAGAATGCATCATACTTCCCAGAGAGCTTCCACATTCCTGAATTTACTCACCTTCTAGATTTGGCATAATCTAGAAGTAAGGTATGAACAAACAGGTTTTGGCTGTGCCTTGCCAGAGAGGGCAGAGTCCTTAGTTCTCAGCTTCTGCAAGACTCAGAAAGCTCAGTGACTCGAGGGAAGTGGACATCTTCTGTAAGGCCACCCAGAACCAGGTCTCCAAGAGACGCAAGGAACCAAAGCGCCCTCGTAAAGCTGTGGTCTGAGTGGTTCACTCTTCCCCAAGTCAGACTCTAAGATATAGATCCAAACAGAGAGGGGGTGGTGGACGTCTGAAGCGCTGCAGTCTGAGCACGTCTGGAGAACTAGAGGATCTCCAGGGGTCAGGCCACGCTAAAGGTCACACGAGATGGGAGGCTGAACTCCTACTGAATTCACCACATACCCCTGCTCCCAATGTATCCTTCATAGAGCTTACTTTTCACACAACGACAAAAATATCCATCCATTCTTCCATCCAGATCTAATATAGCTCCTAGAAGGCAGTCACAGACGCTTGAGACTTCACCAGGGGCAAAATAAGTACCTGCTAAGTAATGTATGCTCAGAAACTGCAGATCTCTGCAGTCATCCTTAAGGAAGCCTGATTATCTAGGTTGGTTCCTGAGAGATGGCCTTTAAGTCCATTCAGCTTGGGATGACTTAAGCCAAACTCCTCTGCCCTCAGCCCCTGCGCCTGAGACTTCCTCAGGGGCCAGCATGGAACTGCCCCATCCACCAGCACCCAACATTTCATGGGCAGACAGATGAGGGGCACCTGTAGTAGCAGTAGTAGTAGTAATAGTAGTACTAGTAGCAGCAGCAATAGTAGCGGCTGCATTACTAGTAGTAGTGTTACTAGTAGCAGTATACTAGTAGTAGTACTAGCAGTACTGACAAGCAGCAGCAGCTTCAAAATTCCTGCCCCTTATATAGTCCTGCCCATGAACTCCAGGAGTGGCAAAGTCAGGCCTCTGAAGGGCAAAACTGGAAGAGGGTCTTTTCTATCCTCATCCCATTTATCAAATATAAACATAACCTGATTTCCCCTCAGAGCTGTGGGCACACATATAAGGCACGTAAGTTTCTCCTTGGAGGAGTCTCACTATGGAATGTAGGGCCCAAGGTACCTCATTCCTACTTTGAATGAAACAGCATAATTTTTCTTTATGTAGTTTTTTTCCTCTGTAAAGTGAAGGAAATATCACCATGGCACCACTGTCAAGGCCACACATATCTTTCTGAAAAATAAGATGTAGATTATTTTGTCCATCTTGCCATTATTAATATGGACATAAATTCTCTATACTATTTCATGGGTATATTTCCAGGCACACGGTATATATTTTATAATTTAATATTACATTATGATAAGTGTGATTTGTGAAAGTCATTCCATCACAAACACAGATCTTTTCCATATTTTATGCAAACCTACTATTCATCATATTTAGCATTCTCATACTAAACCTAAAAAGATAATAAAACTATAAATGGAAGGAATCATTTTATAAAATTCTAACTTGGCTGTCTCTTTGTCCCCTACAGAGGGGCAGCCTGTTCTTGATCTTTTTGTTTTTGATTTCGTTTTTCTCGTTTTTTGTTTTGAGTCACGGGCCTTTTAAAAAATAAAGTTATGGATCCCTTCTCCAGAAAAATGTGCATCAACAGAAATACAAAGTTTTAATACAACTATTTCATTGCAAGTTTATTTCCTTAATGGAACACAATGTAGAAATGACTCTTACAGAGAATTATATATCTTTCACTATCTTTTTCATGTACTTATTGCGCATATAAACCAAAAGGTAATCCTGTTTAAGAATAAACTTAAATTTGAAGGCTTGCTATTATTTAGTTTAAGTAAGAAGCTGAAATTAAGGCATGGTGTTTGATAGTCAGGTGTGGGTGTAGGTGTGTTTTCATAGTAAACAAAGCTAGGCTTGCATCAAGCAACTCCTGAATCTTTCAGTATTCTTTGCGACGAATTCATGGTTCACTCTTCACTATGTCTTTCAAGAAATGTCTGTGTTTGGCAAGGTCTGCCTCACTGGGGCTGCCTCTGTCATCACAGAAAAGATCCAGAAATCTGAAGTTCCATTTTGAAGTCTCTGAGCAGGAATAGCCCTCAAAGGAGTTGTGTGGTGTTGCCAGAGGTGCGCAGAGTTCTTTGTGTGGAGAAATGAACGAGGCTTCGCCCTTGTGGAGACTAAGCTGCAGGGCCTCTTCCTCCAGCAGAGGGAGGCTCACAAGATGCCTGCCTCCACCCTCCTCTTCCAGAATGAAAGCTCAGACGAAAGAACTCAGGATTTCTCAGGAGCATCAGTAATGGAAACTTAGGACCTTGTAATGAAAGATTTCCTCATTCATCCGGGAAAAATCAAAACAAAACTTCTAAGTGTATCACGTGATAAAGTTTTCCCTTTCAGATCACTCTCAGAGCAGCTTCCTTTTCACTCCAAACAGGACTGCTTTGGGCTGAAGATGAGTCAAACCACCTAAGAGCTGTTCTCTAGAATGCCAGGAAACTGGTAGTTGAGGGGAACTTTACATCCTGCATCACCACTTGACAAAGCCCTTTAGAAGCTGGTGAGTCAAGGCCTTGGCTCTCCTAAAAGACAACTTACCACCGCAGGCAATACTTATGCAGGATTGTCGGTGGAGGGTTTGGTGCCGGAGCAGGTGGAGGTAGAGACTAATGGCCCTTCCTTCTTCACAAGAGGAGTCAAACCAGGAGCTCTCTGGTTGAAACAACACACACCTGATGGACAAGAGCCACGGCCTGGTTTCTCAGAAATACACAGGAATTTCATCCAGTTGCAGCCAACGAAAAGCGCCATAACTGCCAATTCCTCCAGGATGTATTTTGAAATAATTAGAAATTAGAAATTCCAGGCATTCCAGAGTGGACAGTATTTGACAGGGCACCGCTTCATTCTTTCTCTTCTTCTTCAAGCTATAAGCTGTAGACTCCCCACCCCCCACCATCACCAGGGTACTGCTACAAGAGCCTTACTAGCTGCTTAGAGATAAGGCTTTCCCCTTGGGACAAATCCAAGTGTCCGCCTTTTCGAATGGAGCCACCTTCTTGCAGAGAAGATCCGTGCCACCTGGTGAATCTTCAGGCCAGAGGGACAGGTGCTCCTTTCAGTCTGTTGTGTCCATTGTCAGTCACTCAAGTAACTACCTGGGTCACCCCTACCCACGGGGTAAAGGATCTGACCGTCCTTCCTTTCCAGGTCCACGCACTCTCAACAGGGCGATATTGCTCCCAAATGGGTGAAAACAGGCTGGGGCGGCGGGGGTGGGGGTGGGGTGGGGCGTGCGTGTGCAGGACTAAATCTTAGATATTACAATAATTTGTGACCCTCCAAAGGACCACAATATATAAACAGACAGTATATTTGTGGTATTAAAATTTTATAGGAGGGGCAGTCCTGGTGGTGTAGTGGTTAAGTTTGCGTGCTCTGCTTTGGCGGCCCAGGGTTCACCGATTCAGATTCCAGGCATGGACCTACACACCACTCATCAAGCCATGGTGGCGTCCCATATACAAAACAGAGGAAGATTAGCACAGATGTTAGCCTAGTGACAATCTTCCTCAGGCAAAAAGAGGAAGATTGGCTACAGATGTTAGCTCAGGACCAATCTTTCTCATCAAAAAAAAAAAAATTTATAGGGAGAGGCAATTAAGAAAAATGTCTAAAAAGGTTCCTTTGGGGGCATAATAAAAAAAATACTGACAAACACTGCTCCAATGTATTTGAAGAAGGGGGTTGGGGTGTCTCTGGACTGTTCCATGACATCTGGCTGTGGCCTCGCACTCTTTACTTGGCTCAGGCATCCTCTGCCTCAGCTCCTGGTTACCACCTGGATTCAGGGACCACTGAGTCCTTCCCCCTTAAATGCTCCAACCATCATTGTATCCACAAAGGAATGGTGAGGGTCACACCTCCAGACTGCCCCTGCCAGGGTGCACATTGCTCCCCCTTCCTCTATCCCTCAAGGCACCACTGGCTTGACTAGTATTTACAGCAATATTTATTAAGAGAATCAGAAGGGATTTGCCATTCAAAAAAGAAAACTTAAAACTGTGTATCAAGTTTTGATGTTCCTCTAGAGGTCTTAGCTCGTCCCACTGTTGGGGTTCCCTGTTAACCATTGCTTTCCCTCCCCCATTCATATTGCTGGGACCCCTCTCTCTCAGGTATGAGCTCATTCTCCCCAGGCTCAGGACTGTCTGACCACCAAGCAGCAGCCAAAAATGTTTAACACCATACTAACTTCCCCTCCCAGAACAACGCCCTTTGATTTGCCCAGCAGAGCAGCTTAACCTCCCTCCTTGGACTAGGTTCCCAGACTTGGGAGCCCAAAGCGCAAACAGGAAACTGTTTCGCATGGAGGAAGGCAGATGATTCAGGGGACCTAACCTATAGTGCTGGTTAACAGGGGAATGTGCAAGCCTTGAGGTCAGACAAGGCCAACTCACAAGAGAGCAGGGCATATGCATTTTTAAATCTCAAGAAAAATAGATCATTAGTGTCTTCCACAAACTTGGGTGCCCACGGACCTCAGAATCTGCCTCTTGCTCTTTCCTCCCCAAGCTTTTACTCAGCTGGACTTGCTTTCAAGGCCAGCAGTGTCTGGTAGCCTTCCTCTTGGGGCTTGGGGTATCTAAGAAACAACTTGACTTTGGCCTATCCCAGGGACACTGTCTCCTGTTGTCTGTGGAATTCTAAGCTTGGTATCCATTGCTCCTGGGTCTCCCCTCCTAGAACCCTCTCTGGACATCAGGTTCCTAAAGGCTAGAACAAGCAAGGCCTGCCTCCATTAAGCACTGACTGTATTGATGTATTTGATTAACATTTGGAGGAGCAGAGTGTTAACATGAAGTCAATAAAAACTAAAGCAAAACAAAGAAAGGCTGTGTTACAATTTTCCATCTTATTTCCATAGGGTAACACTTACTATATTAGTTAAAATAACAATAGATTAAGTATCAGATAGTTCCCACCACCCCCTCCACCCAAATCTCAGTGGCTTAACATCTTAGAAGTTGATTTTTGTCTCCTCTAACAGTTCAATGCAAGCTTCAAAGGTGGCCTGCTGGTGCCTACCTGGTGCTTCAGAGACTCACGCTCCTTCCATCTTGTGGCTCCACTGTCCCATGGGGACCTCAGAGTCCCTTGTATCCAGCTGGCAAATGGGCAAAGGGAGGGTGGAAAAGGCACCTCTGCCTCCTAAGGAACCTCAATCCAAAAGCCACAGACACCTGTTCACACATCTTTGGCTAGAACCTGAACACAAGGGAGGCTGGGATATGTAGTCCAGTTGTGAGCCACATGAGAGGATGACTATGCTTGGCACATTGCTGGCCACCCTGTCGTCCCTCCTTCCCCATCAGTCCAAAGTGGCTGAGCAGACACTGTGCTGGGATTATGAACTCAGGGGAGGGGCCTCATGAGACCACAGAGTCCAGTCTCCTTTTATTGAAAGCTTGAGTGACTTGGCAGGGGCTTCTCTTTCCCAAGCTTTACAGCCCAGCATTTTCACAGACTGCACTCATTACAAATCAAGCCTCTCTGGCTGTTTCAGATATTTCAGTGGAGATTAGTTTTCAACCAGCTATGTCATTTATAGACCACATTTGCAGGTAATTCTCATTTTTATTGAAGTTTTTCTTGATTTCACTTTCTAATCATGAACATTGTATGGTAATGCCTCTTGCCCGTTAGACTGGGAGCTCTCTGAAGTCAAGACACAATAGAGCACTCTTCACTATACTTTCTACTTTTCACTGTACTTTTAAGTTAGGGACTACACAGAAGCCTTACAGAGGCCAGCTTATAAAAGGGTCCTGGAAGCTCAAGAAATGAGGGCCCCCCACTCTGAGATAGAGCAATCAAACTCCACTAGGTTCAGGCCAGCCCATTAAAGAAGCTGTGTTTACTAGATTATAACTTGTTTTCCAAATCTGTATTCATTAGAGACATATGTAATTGCAGATGAGATCTACTATGCAGTCTCCTCCAGGTAAACACTTGCCTTCTGTTATATTGTGGAAATTCAGAATAGCTTCCTGGCCCCACTCCAACCTGTGGATTCCTGACTCCCAGTGATCTGGGTCATCCTCCTTCCCTTCCCCCAGCACATGTATCAAGGCACTGCTATATTCCTATTCTGTTCATCGTTCTTGAAGGAGTTGCTGTCAGCTCTCTACCATGTTGGAAAGCAGCTAGAAAACTCATATTTGCCAAGGAACTAACTGTGCTAAGGGTAAAGACATCACCTTTCCAAGAGTGTCTGCCTATTAATGAGGGCTTGTTCCCCAAAGAAAGATCTCTAGTGATGGAATTTTAGGAATTGAGGATGACTTTCAGGGAGGACCTGAAAGACAGAGAAATACTTTGAGGTGGAAAGCATTTCTAGTACTCTTCAATCACTCCAGAACGGCAGTTTTTGGTCCACCCACATCTGAGATGCACTCTGGGAGGAGAGATCCAACTCTGGGTTGAATCTCAATCTCCAAACCCAAGAATGCCCTTGGGCTTAGCAAGAGCCTGCAAAACCTGACTTCTGCTCACAGTCCAATTATTGCAGCCACCGTGAAGACACAGTGATGTGTTTTTTAGTGTCATCCTCTCTACGGATACATTCATAATCGAGATTGTACGGGAGAAAGTCTTCAGGGCAGTATTCATAATCAATCAGCACTTCCTTATTGTAAGAGAGCTGATTGTCAAGATTGTTGTTTTGGAAAAATAGTTTAGAACGTCTCAAATCAAACTGTATAATCAGCACTCGTGTTTTATGCAAATTAGAAGATATATTCTTACACTGCATCATAGGAACTAATCATCTCGGCACCAACACTCAGAGAAAGCATCTGCCACCCGAAATTTAGAACAATAATTCACAGCCCATGGAACAGTGCCTCATCACAGATTAGACTTGTTATAAATTTATAATGATTTCATATAAAAACATTACATTTTAATAGTTTCAAGAAATGACAGGGTAGGGCTGGTATAAATGTTTAACTAGCACTGTCTCATATTTCACACTTTGTTTGTTTCATCACTGGAGATGCTAAAATGAAACAGCCAGCTTAAAAAAGTCATCAAATTCAAAACAGGAAAGTCATGAACAAATATTCTATGCAAACCAGATTTCTAGCCCCAAGGATATCCCACAGCCACTTTTAGATAAACACTTGGATATTTCATTTAACTATCAAGTAATTTTTCCTTATAGATAATTTAAATTGTTTACCATTCTTACCTTGGTGAAATGAAAAATAGGTCATGGCCCTCATAATTAAATTTGTGTCCATATTTGAAAGCCACCATGGAGGGGCCCTGTCCCCTTGTGTTCTCCATGCTAAACTGCTCATCAGCTCTACTGTGACTTTACGTGTTTTTCTATAAAGGAAAGAGTACCACTCAAAAAGCATCAGGCCCTGTTAATAGCAGATTGAGATGTGACAGTCATTCGGATACGTCAGACACACAGACGGGACCTGAAGCTGCCTGGAAGGAATACATTTCATGTGTTATTGTCAGGTGTGTGTCATCTAATGCCCTTTTCTCTCGACAGTCTCTCTGTTTTTCCGAATTCTCAGTGATTCTGACTGTTCTTTTCTGATACAATCACTCACAGAGGACGTGGTGGTATTCCAAATCATAGCATCAGCAACTATATCCTTACTATTTGTTAATTATAGACTAACCAGATTTAAAACTCCACCTACAAGTCAGTGCAAAAAGGCAGCTGTGAGACGGTATGTTTAGTATGACACCTTTTTCTGGGATTTTAACTTTCTTAATCATTTCTGTAATGCTTGAATTATTTTCCCTAAAAGTCACATGTTGCTGGTACAATCAAAAACTAAAAATAAAAATTTAATTTTGCTATCTAAGAAAAAAAATTGTTCCTCTGGTCTAGGTGGTCCACAAGGAAGATAGGATCAGGGTGCAAGGTAAGGTAAAACCAGGCAAAGCCCACAAGAGCCAGGAGCCTGGGAAGCTGCTTCAAGTGGCAGGGGCAAGTCCAGGGAAAGAGACAGGCAGAGGGAGCAGGAGCTAAAGGGAGGGGGCAGCCTGGGAAGTGGGGTGCTAGGTAGAATGAGGCCCAACATTTCAAGGGAAGTGGAACTTACAGGGATGAAAGAGGGAGGCTCAGGTCCAAGCTTTGGGCAAGGCGGGGAGAGAAAGGACAGCAGCAGCAAAGGGGTGATGGTGAGCAGAAAGCAGGAATTTGGGGTGTGAGTAACCAACAGAATCTATGCCCTTCCACTTCTCAGGCATCCTCTGCAACCGCCGGGGAATGCTGGACCCTAGGGCATACAAATCATTTTATTTGAAGATTAAAGGAAATGATGACCCTAAAAGCTTGGAATATGTAAGGACATTTGAGGACACATTTGATCTTCATTGTAACCTACAAGGCAGATGCTGTAATCTCTAGTTTATGAATAAAGAAAAGAATGTATGAATAAAGAAAAGAATGTTTGAGGAAGTTAAGTAACTTGCCCAAGGTCTCCCAGTGTAGAGCCGAGACTTACACCTAGACTTGAAATTAAACTCCTGCCTCCTCATGAACGCTATCTTGGAGGGAATAAGCAACAGCCTCAATCAGCAGCTTGGAGCCAACTCTGAGAATGTGTTGGTGGTGTGTGGGGCAGGACGCTTCTCTGAGTGCCGGAGCATTGGGCTGGCAGGAACACCACAGCAGCCTCGGGGTGGGTGGGAGCCAGTGAGATGAAATAACACATTGCATTTGGTCTCCTTCCCTCGTTGTCAGCTTCTCAGAGTGAGAGAGCTAAATAGGGCAGGGCTGAGAGCTCCCTGAGATGGGAGACGGTTGCCTGTGTTTGCTCATCACTGTTTGCCCAACGCCCAGCACAGAGCCCGGCACAGAGGAGGGCTCAGCATGTTTGCTGAATGCATTCATGAGATGGCAGTGGCTCAGGTATAGGTCTGCTGCTGCCAACCCAACACTCTGCCCACTCTTCCTTGGGTTGTCCCTCGACAGGAGACACGTGGGTTTGATGACTGCCCATTTAATTCAGCCAACTGGGGCAGATGTCATGGCGGATCCAAAGATAGATAAAAACAACAGAGCTGACACTTAGATAGTACCACCATGTGCTGGGCACTGTTCTAACTGCTTTTGCAGAAGTAACTCATCAGACCTTCACAACAACCCTATATGAGGACAGTACTATTAGTAGCTCATTTTACAGATGAGAACATTAGGGCACAAATAGGCTAAGCAACCTGCGGTCACAGTGCTAGTAAGTGGAGCCAGGTTTCAAACTCAGCTATTTTGGCCCCAGAGTCATGCTGTTTACCATTATGCCATCCTGCCTCTTACACAATCTCTAGCCACAGGGCTTTTGGGGGGCAAACACACCACAAAGGAGTGGGCTCTGCAGGACAGCTTGTGGCTTGAGTCCATCCAGGGAGGAGCAGGTGCATAGTTTACAAAAACCATTCATTTATTTAAACAAACCATATGCCCAGTACAATTCTAGATGCTAGGGATATGGCAATGATGCTAAAAACAGACAAACTTCTTATCCTCATAGTGCTTATATTCTAGCAGGGGAGATAAATGATAGAAAATAGACAAGCAAATAGAAAAGACACCACACGAAAATGAGTGTCATGGAGAAAAAGAAAGCCTTAGGAGGCAGAGGATGCAGAGGCAGAGAAAGGGGCACCTCATTCACTTAGGCTGGCCAGGGAAGGCCTCTCTGCCTGTATGATAACTGAGTAAAGACCTGAAAGAATAGGGGAAGCCACGAGGGTATGTGGAAGAACCTTCCAGAAAGAGGGAACAGCACTTTCAAAGGCCCTGAGGTACAAGCATGCTTGGTGTGTTTGAGGAGAAGCAAGTGTGTCTACATTGAAGTGAGACAGAAGAAAAGTGGGAGGAGAGGAGAGGAGACGTGTCAGGAGTGGAGGCCAAGTTGCAAGAGCCTTGTATATAAGATAAGGACCGGGATTTTACTCTGAGATGGAGAGCCATAATCTCACTTAGGTTTTCAAAGGATTGCCCTGGCCGCTGTGTTGAGCATAGACCGAGGTGGGCGTGAGGAGCAACGGTGGAGCAGGAAGACTAGTTGAGGCAGTTACAATAATTCACGAGAGAGGTGACAGATCAGGATGGTAGAGGTGGAGGTGGTAAGAAATGATCAGGATCTTGATATGTGTAGACAGCAGAGTCAACAGAATTTGTGGACAAATGGGGGTGGGGTGAGAGAGAGAGAAGAGTTAAAGAAGACTTGACTTGTTCCCTCACTTCCTTCAGGCCCCTGCTCAAAGGCCGCCCTGCTGGAGAAGCATTCCTTGCCATGCAAGGTCTGACCTGAGACACTTGAAGCTGCCATGACCGAGATGGGGAGGGTAAGTGGAGGGGCAGGGAGTCTGAGATACGGGGCCACTGACACTATCAGACTTGAGTCCAGGGGCCTGGGGGGCTGAAGGTGCAAACACGGAGATGACGGGAAAGGCAAGGAGCTGGCCGAGCTCCCCGAGGAGCAAACGCAGATGGAGAGGAGAAGGGGGCTCAGGACAGAGTCTCCAGCACTGCAGTGTTAGAGACACCAGCAGAGGAACGACCAGTGTGTCAGGAGGAGAAGCGAAAGAGGGTGGTGGCCCGGAAACCGAGGGAGGAGAGTGTTTCCTAAGAGAGTCGCCGGCTGTGCCAAAGGCCCAGGGAAAGGAGGACGGAGAACTGATTCTTCACCAGCTACCACGACAAGAGCTGTTTTGATGGAGGGTGGGTATGGAAGCCTGACTAGCTGGTCCCAAGGAGTTTTGCTGGGGAAGGGAGCAGAGAAATGGGGCAGCTAAACAGGGATGTGGGTCAAGAGAGCTTTTTTCTCTTTTTAAAGCTGGGTGATACAAGAGCATGTCGTACCTGATGGGAATGACCCAGCTAAGGGGAACAGTGATAGATGATGCAGGACAGAGAAAGGGGAGAAATGCTAGAGGATGTCCTTGAGCAAGAGGGAGGAGATGGTCTGCTGGAGAAGGGGAAGGGGAAGGGGAAGGGGAAGGGGAAGAGGAAGAGGAGGGCGAGCGGCACAGATGCAGGAGTGGAGTGTCGGCCGGGAGCCTGGGCAGCTGTCTCCTGATCACTTCCACTTCTCAGCAAAATGAAGAAAAGTCATCAGCTGAGAGAGAAGACGGGGAGAAAATGATGGGTTTGGATATCTTTTAAAAGATTTTAAATAGAAAACAGTAAACTTAGATTTAATTGAGAGAAAACTCTGATTTGCTGAGATAAAACTCAGGAAAAAATATACAAAATTACCGAAAGTACTAATTCCTGACCCTGCTGTTTGAAAAGTGCTCTCGGACACAAACTCATCTTTTGCTGGGATCAGGGCTGACATGGGCCATTCCCTGAGGAAGCAGGAGACTGAATCCATCAGAACTTGTTACATATACTCCATAAAACGGCTTAAATGCTCAAAAGCTATACTGTTGAAAATACATCATTACTTGGGGATTATTTGATATTACAACATTACCATAAATTTTCCTATCCTAGTATGACTAAAACATTTTCTCAAAGCAGCAAATTATTGGGTGGTGGGTTACATGAGCGTTTATTATTTTGTTCTCTGCTCAATTCTGTTGAGTGTGAAATATTCCTAATGATGATAAAATGCAGCACTTTACTCAAATTTTGATATAATGGATTTGCATTAAATGCAAGTTTCTGTCATGAAATCTTTAAAGATAGATTCTAATGCTTTGGTGTTGTTGCTAGGGAAGGTTGCTGTTTTTTGGATTTACATCATTACGAATTAAGAGCTTCAGCATTCTTGTAAAACAACAAAATAATCAAATAAGCCTATACTTGATGTTTTGTTGTTCATAACATCATGTAGGTCTCTGTATATTTAGAATGGAGTTCTAAACAGTCAAGTGAAGATTTATTTGTATTTAGAAGAATTTTGCTGATAAACATGTATTACTGTATTCTAGTTTCCTGAGACACCATTACTCAGATGCCTTGATTAACCGGAATAGCCCACTTCTCAGCCACATCAGTCAGCAGAGGGTTAGCTATAATAAGATGGTTGAGACTAGCAAATTCATTTCAGGTGTGAAATCCTAGGGCACAGACCTGTGGATTAAAGAGCATGGAAAATGCAACCCGTCAGAGTACTGCTGACTGAAGATACAGAAAGTTCCTAGGTATGACAGCACTAAATTGTTTTTGCGATTTTTTTTTTAAGAGAAAAAACAGAATTGTGATGGAATTAGAGATTGACATATTCAGGCTCTTGATAGAGCAGAGATCAGAAACATTCAAATCAGCAACACCTTTATAAAAATAGGCTCCCAGAGGAGTTTGCCAATTCTTTCTTATTCTTTTCAATTCTTTTTTTATTGTGGTAAAATACACACAAAAATTACCATCTTAACCATTTTAAGTGTACAGTTTCTCCCCTATTTGCAGTATATATGATACAATATACACTATTCATAATGATTAAAAATGTTAAGTCTGGGTTCAAATCCTGGCTCCACCACCTACTCACCTGGCCTCTGGTGCCCATTTCCTCAACCGGAAAAAACAGGGGTATTAATACCTCCCCTCATAGCGTTGCTCTAATACTATCCAGATCAATGACACAGCTCAGTGGCCAGCCCAGAGAAAGCACTCAATACATGTTGGCTTTCACATCATTATTAAGAGGGTGGTCAAAGAGTAACTTTGAAGAAAAGTGTTTCCCAGTCTTTAGCGTCATTAGAAGCCTTTAGCATCAGAGAACATTCCAGCTTCGCAAAGGCTCAGAAGCTCAGGAGATCCAGGCACCAAGAGAACTGAGCCCTGCTCTGGCTGCAGTGTTCCTGGAAAGTTTTCCTGCAGGGACACAGTCTCGGGCGTCATTCACTGCAGCTGTGGCCCTGACAATGTGCAGCATGGCCACCCTCCAGCCTTTGTAGTGGTAATGGAGGCAGCCAGCCTGTGCACTACCTCACAGTGGACTCTCTGAGCCACACTGCCCATCCTCAGAATGCCCCGGGGCCACTGATGAGACTGATACCAGAGGCTCCAGCTCTCAGTGGCCACGCAATTAAGCCTAACAAGGCACAAGGAGCTCCTTGGGGGGCACAGAGAGATGCCCACAGTAATTGGCAACGGGACCCTGGTTCCCCAGGGGCTGAGGATTATGTGCTGGCAGCAACGAAGGGCCAAGGAAGGGTCAAGACCTTGAGGGAGGCCAGATGGGATCACCCTGCTTCATGCATAAGTCATGAGCAGCTCTGTTGACTGCTCCCAGCTCTCCTGAGCAAGACACAGCAAGGCTGATCCTTGGTTTGGGGAAGCAGACAACAGAGGCCTCTTCTGTGCTGGGAGACTGCTGCTGACCCAGGGTTGCTTCCCCACATCTGACTGTGGCTCCAATAAAGCTGACTTCAGAGCTCTGGATTCTTGCAGAGGCAAGCAATAAAAATATGTGCGTTATGCAGTGTGCATTCTAGTTCAGCCATCACTGAACCCCTCAGCAGAAGGTGTGTGTCACTGATGGGAAGGATGTGCATTCTCAAACAGAAACGGCCTTCACTGAGGAAATAAGTAGGATGAAAGTGTATTATCTGGTAGGGACATATGCCTAGGTCCTGGATATTTATGAAGACACTTGCCATTTTCAAAGTATATGTGTGCATGTGTGTGTGTATGTCTTTTATGATGGCTTTCTCTGTGCCACGATAAACTATGTACTGTACTATGATAAACCCTTTGCATAACTATCTCCCAGAATCCTTACATAAGGGCCCCACCAGGCAAATTAATACTCAGCTTTGAGATGTTAAGTGACTTGTCCAAGGACACACAGCAAGTAAGGGACAGAGTGAAGGTCTGAACCTGCCTATCTACGTCCAAGTCTTTTCTCTTTATCCAGTCACTGGTACTGACTGTCTGAAAGGGCTCACTCAATACGCCCCCATCCCCATTTCCTAGCCTCTGCCCCTGAACTGATCGATCAGCAACAGCATTGGCTCAGCTGCCCTCCACAGACCCGGAGCTGGGCCCTTTGCCCACGTTACTCCATTATTAATGCATTAGTAGGTGGATATTATCATTTTAACAGATAAGAAAACTCTTGTACTTTCTGCTAGGCTGTTTCACAGGTTTATTTAATCAATATTCTCTTCCTGATATTTCTCTTCTAGTGCTGCTCAAAGATTCTCCCCTTGTGAATTCTTTCCTAAATAAATCAGCCTTTTAGAGATAGAACCTATGCAGTTATGTCAATTTAGAATATTATCATTTTCAAATATAAGAAAAATTAAGAAATAAAAAAAGATCTTCAAAAGTAGGTGTTAGCAGGACTTCCAGAAATAAATGGACGAAAATAAATTAGAGTTCAGTGCTTCTCCCCACAAGCGTAACTGAAAGTACTATATGGAACTGGCTAAAGACAGACTGGATTCTGAAAAGGAAATCGCTCAGACCCAAATCTTTTTTATGGCGTCAGTAACTACCCATTCTAGATTTCCAGGAGCAGCCTCTAGAGCTTCTCAAAGGATGCACACAGGACCACCTGGGGGACCATGTTAAAGCGCAGATTCTGATTTGGCAGGCACATGGCGGGGCTTGAGATCCCGCATTTCAAATAAGCCTCCTAGTAACGAAGCTGCTGCAGGTCTGGGATCACATTTTGAGTAACAGAGGGCTAGAGGTCCTGTTAACTCCATCACACCATCAGACTACCCTGAGAGGACATTATTTCAGCATTTTCACTACACTCTGGATTCTGAATCCAGAAACGCTTTTTACTGGATAATCTCAATATCTGGTCTGGAAATCTAGTTGTCCTACTAGGGCATGCCATGAGTAAGCGCTTCTTCACGTCACAGTAAATAGTGACACTTGCCTCATTTAAGAGAAAGAAGAAGGGAATAAACTTGACAATATGTGGCAGCCCTCACAACTTTGAACTTCAATGCAAGTTCGGTGAAGCAAATTCAAAATACCCTCAAATAACCAGAGGATATTTTTCATGTCCTAATGTTTTTAGAATTATGTGGGCAGAAAGTAATACAGATTTGGGAAATAGGACAACTAAACTTTCCGGTGAAGCCAGGAAATTAACATAATATAGGAATAAAAACGAGGATGAGGATGTTGATGATAATGCCAACAGCACTAGTTACCACTTTTGAGCAGTTATGTGCCGGCACATGCTGAGCACTTAGCTTACACTCTCTCATTTAGACCTCACAATGGTCTTACGGCGGAAATATTATTTATATTTTTTATATCACCAAACTTGACACTCAGTGAAGGTAGGTTACTTGTCCAATTGTTTACTAAATAAAAGAAGTGAGACTTGAACCCAAAGCTGCCTAAACCCCCAAGCCTCTTCACCATTATGCTAAATGAGCTCTTTTACTATGAATGCAGAACAAGCACTTTGTAAAAGTTCAGTCTTCATCTACCTCAATGTAAAGACAACTCCATCATAAGGTTATATCAAATAAACTAGAGGCTTTTAAAAATAAAATTAAGACAACTTTCTTGATTAAAGACACAAATCAAGTTGGTTTAAATCAAATACTCCATAATGAAAAGTGAATCATTCAAGAACCATTTGAATAGATTCACTGTTTATCTCAACAAAAAGTGATCCGTTAATGACACATCTGACAGGCTGCACAGGTTAAATCTTTTAATCTAGAAAAAATGGACAGTCTCACACACCAGGCTAACAATAGTACCATTGCAAAGGCTGGAGATGCTCTCAAAGCAAACAGCAAGCAGCATTTAGGGTATTCAGGCTCCCTATAGCAGACAGTCCCTAGGACCAGAGAAGGAATCCCAGTCAAATGGCTTCATGGCTTTTCTAGGAATGCATTTCCATTCTTGAAATCCTCTTAAGACTTACTTCAATGGAAACGGAAGGAACCTTGGGCTAACGAATTTGCTGGTGGTTCCCATTAGCTCAGCAAACAAAGAGAGACCAACCATTTAAGTTAAATATGAGGGAAAGAGGGTGAGGTGGTCTTTTATTTGTACATTCTAATATTGGAAATATATGGTAACTCCCCAGGAAATATGTACTTCCATGAGTAATATTATACATTTTATGTTTTAAACAGTACAAAACAATCATATTTATTTAGTCTAAATAAATAGGTGAAAGCATCTAGTTCAATAGATTCTACACATGAAATATCCAAAACACCTATCTTTGGAAAATATGGCCGAATATACATGTACACACACACACACACACACTTGTGTATACACTTACTTTATACTTATTTACACTTATATATATACTTATTGTGTGTACATTACCTCCACAGGAGAACAATTTGCATTTAGATATACAAGAAGTATATATATATACACTTACACATATACCCTATAAGCAATTTGGTCTCCTGTGAGAGATGTTCACGTGTCACAGTTTGAATGTTCTTTTTTCTCTATGCCAAGAGGGTATTTAATTTGGGTGGATCACGAGACCTGTGGTGCTAATATCCCGTTCCCATGAAGGGCTGTTGGATTTCCTGTATCCATCTGCCACAATTCTCAACATTTCTCTCACTCTGTGTTCAGAAAGAACTCTTCAAGTTGGTTTTATAAATAATTCACTTGGCTTTTGTCAGAGTTTATTCTGTTATTCAATCCCTCTACTGGGTTTTAAAATTTGAAAGTCATGTTTTGTTTTATGGATGCAATAATATTTCAAGTCTTTGTGAAGATACTAATTAGAATTTTTTTTACGTATTATTTCATTTTTTTTCTGCGGCCATTGGCTTTTTTGGTTCACCTGTGGTCACTCTTTGGCTATGGACTTTCCTCAAATGTCCAGTGATTCTTCCTTGCTCATATTCATAAATGAAGATCTATATGAGTGAATACTGGTAGCCTGATGAGCTACCTCAGGAATTTTTAGGATTTCACTTTGATTTCCTTGGGGAATTTCCTCCTAAGTGGATGCGGCTGAGAGCTGTGGGCAGCCTGGGGGGTTGGTAGTGAGAAAAGAAGGAAAAATAAATCAAGACTTAAATTCAAAGGAAGAACAGGGACAGAAAGTTGAGCATCCACTTTGGTGGAGGGCAGTGGCTCTGGGGAGCCAGGGCAGCCCAGCCCAGAATTCAGTTACTCTTGTGCCCACCATGGTGTACCTTGGGGAAGATCCTGTGGTGAGCAGCTCCAAGAATGGGGCTGGGGCTCTGCCCTTCCTCTGAGCCTCTGCTGTCCCTGAGCCGGGGATTCTTCCAGAGCTTCTCAGTATGCCTGTTTCTTTGCCTACGGTGGTCTGTGGTCTTCTCAATTCCAAATACTATTTCTGTTAAACTGATTGCATCTTCTAGAAATTTCCCAAATTAGGCATCTATTACTGATAACTTTCCTTCTTCTCAAATTGTGCATTTTCACTTATTTTTATACTTATTTTGATCATTTCAATGGAATTTTGGGAGGCAATCAAGGTAAACACATGAACTTTTTTTTTTAAATAATTTTATTTATTTATTTATTTTCCCCCAAAGCCCCAGTAGATAGTTGTATGTCATAGTTGCACATCCTTCTAGTTGCTGTATGTGGGACACGGCCTCAGCATGGCTGGAGAAGCAGTGCGTCGGTACACACCTGGGATCCGAACCCGGGCCACCAGCAGCAGAGCGCGCGCATTTAACTGCTAAGCCACAGGGCCGGCCCAACACATCAACTTTTCACCATCATGATTTAAAATCTCAACTCATTTAGAAATATATATCAGTATACGGTACGTGTTTATGGACATGTGAGTATACACATACATATATGTCGTGTGTGTGTCTAGAAAGAAATAAAACCAAATGTTAATTATGGTAATGTATGGGTTATAACTTTAAGGATGACATTATTTTCTTCTTAAATATTTCCCCAGTTTTCTACCATAACTGTATATTTCGTTTTATTTGATGCTGTAATTTTTTATAACAAATTCACATACCATAAAATTCATCATTTTAAAATGTACAATTCCGTGGTTTTTAGTATACAGGCATACCTTGGAGATATTGCAGGTTTGCTTCCAGACCATTGCAATAAGGCAAATATCGCAATACAGCAAGTCACACAAATTTTTTGGTTTCCCAGTGCATATGAAAGTTATGTTTAAACTATACTGTAGTTTACTAAGTGTACAATAGCATTATGTCTAAAAAACAACAATGTATATAACTTAATTAAAAAATATTTTATTGCTGGGGCCAGCCTGGTGGCGTAGGAGTTAAGTTCGCGCACTCCGCTTTGGCGGCCCAGGGTTCACAGGTTCAGATCCTGGGCGTGGACCAAGGCACCACTGGTCATGCCATGCTGTGGCAGTGTCCCATATAAAGTAGAGGAAGATGGGCATGGATGCTAGCTCAGGGCCAATCTTCCTCAGCAAAAAGAGGAGGATTGGCAACAGATGTTAGCTCAGGGCTGATCTTCCTCACAAAAAAAATCTTTATTGCTAAAAAATGCTAACCATCATCTGAGTCTTCAGCAAGTCAAATCCTTTTGCTGGTGGAGGGTCTTGTAAAATAACGCAGTATCTGTGAAGTGCAATAAGACAAGGTATGCCTGTATTCACAGAAGTGTGTAACCATCACCACAATTGGTTTTAGAACACCTTCATCATCCCCCCAAAAAACCCTGTATCCATTAGCAGTCACTCTCCATTCTCCTCTCTCTCTAGGCCTGGGCAACCACTAATCTTTCTGTCTCTATAGATTTGTCTATTCTAGTATTTCACATAAATGGAATCATTAAGTATGTGGCACTTTCTGTCTGACTTCTTTCACTTAGCATAATGCTCTCAAGATTCATCCATGTTGTAGCATCTATCAGTTATTTCATTCCTTTTTATGGCTGAATAATATTTCATTGCATGGATATACCACATTTTATTTATCCATTCATCAGTTGACGGACATTTGGGTTGCTTCCACTTTTTGGCTATTATGAACAATGCTGCTATGAACTTTATGTACAAATTGTGTATTATTTTTATAATTAAAAAAAGCTTCAGAAAAATTACAAAAATATCTTTTCAAAAATAGTCAATAAGTCAAACTTTCCATTAATGTAAACTGGCTTTGCTCCTATTACTCTAAAACATATAGTTTTACTATACTCTTAAAATCTGTTTAATACCTGCAAATACCTCGATAGAATAAACTAACTAGGAATAAGCAGACATTCTTGCATTAATTGCTGGTCCACTAATAAATCAAATCTTTTCAACATGGTGAAGGTACATTGACGTTAACAATTTCTATGGTACTTACAATCATTATTTCAGAACAGTAGGCCTTCCTTTTAAGAATATCATCTTAGAATATATTTCATTCTGTCACATGCAACACTCAGAAAACAATACTTGTGCACTAAATTAAAACCTACCCAGGCCACGAAAAGAGAAAAAAAAAAATCTATTTCACCACCCACTCATAGAGTGCAACCTTTCGAAAGCGATTATTTCCATTACATTTTCATCAGGGACTGGCAAAGAAAAGTATATCATGTTATTAGAGAGCCTGGAAGTGTAATGACTTCCAGGTTGCTAAGCAACGCTGCAATGGTAAAGGCCCCGGTACCTGTGATCTCTAGAGACACTCTCAAATTTCATTAAAACCCACTCATAACCACTACACAAAAGGTCCATGTGGAGTTTATAAACAGGCTTTGTTTCTTGACATAATAATGATGGCATAAAAAAAAGCCAAGTGGCATCAAAACTTTTGTGGTACTTAAAACCAAATATTTTGGAGGCCCAATTAACGAAATCTATAAGGCTTCTAGAGGTTTTTCATAGAAAAAAAGCAAGTACTATCAGTTTACAGTAAATAGAAGTATTTAATATCCTGAAAAAAATTAAACTCGGTAAAACTCTGAGATTCTCTTTGAAGAAAGGATAAATATGTTCAGTGTACAAATGGGGAAGGGAGGCAAGGATAATTTGAAATGATAGTCCCAATCATTATTTGCTTCAAGGAGGGTCATGAGAGTGGCATGCTTTCAAATGAAATAGGAAAGCAAGATGCCACAAGAAATAATTCTCAGGAACACTTTCAAAACATTTTTTTTAGGAGCTGCCCCAGTGGCGTAGCAGTTAAGTGCACGCACTCCGCTGCAGCAGCCCAAGGCTCGCAGGTTCAGATCCCGGGCGCGCACCAACGCACCACTTGGCAAGCCATGCTGTGGTGTCGTCCCACATAAAGTAGAGGAAGATGGGGACAGATGTTAGTCCAGGGCCAATATTCCTCAGCAAAAGGAGGAGGATTGGCATCGGATGTTAGCTAGGGGCTAATCTTCCTCACAAAACAAACAAACAAAAAAAAACATTTCCTTTAGCAATGGTGTTGGAAAAAGCTAATCCCTGAAACAGAGAAAGTTATGAGAGGTCTCAGTAACAAACCCATGTCTATCACCGGGATGCTGGTCTAGGATGTTTGGCTCAACTCCCTGAGATGCTAACGAGACTTGGTTTCTCTGTACTGTACATGCGGGCCACCTAACCTCCTCATCTAGCTCCTAAAGTTCTAAGGAGAAATAGCGGAAGGAGATCATGTGGTTGGCTCAGCCTTACTTTTCAAATCTATAAATCATAATATTAAAAGATCAAAGTAAACTGACAAAGATCAGAAGAGTCAGTTATTGTGATGGTTGATTTTAAAGGCAAATTCTTAAGAAGAAACTATGCCTGGATGTGGGATCATCAGATTTGCTAAGCTGAAAGAGTAGTTACAGAGTGGCAGAGGGTTCTTATTACCCAAATATTTATTTTCAATATCCAAGACCCCAGAAACTGACTGACTTGGGAAGCACATGTCCTTGGGGCATGAATAAGTTCACTGATAAATTGATGGATGGTTCGCTCTCAAGCACTCACCACAGAAGTGCCTATCCAGGCCTAGGCAAAATGTTTTTTATTAGTCAGCATCTTTGTGATACACAAATAAATTGCAAAGTGAAAATTCAAATCTTGCAAAAGACAAGGAATTTCATTAAATCATTGCCACTGATGGTGGAATAATCACACCCAAAGCCTTTGATGAGTGAAGATCTGACAGACAAGACGGGGTGATCACCAGCTGAAGAAGAGAAAAATCTCTTCAAGAACAGGACAGGCATTTCAAAAGGGTATACTAATTTGAATAGCAATGGAAAATTAATGAAGACCTTAAACAGTTATGCAAAAAGTACCCCATTTTATGACGGTGCTGGGAAGGCTAAATATGAAGGCTGTTATAATGTGCCATCATGCAATTTTGATAATGTGAAAGATGACACACAAAAAAGCCTAGAATCACTGGTCGAGCCCCATGCAACAGAGTGAAAGGACTTAGCTACAGGCCACTTGGCAGGGTTCAGGTGGGAACTGCACACTCAGAGTAAGACCAGCCCTCTGCTGACTCTCATGGGCAGTGGGATGTCAGGACACAAGCACTCTGGGTAGGTCACCTCTGTCCTAGATGGAGTCAGGAGAAGTCCCAGAACTCTGCAGGCTCCAGCAAGGTTCCCGCCCTCACTCATAACCTCACCCATCCTGTCTTCCCCAGAACAGTCGAGGCCAATCTCATGACGCACTTTATCCTAGTTTATGGTGTTCACTACACAAAGCCCAGGTTTCCCAGGTCACCCCCCTTCCCTTGGGCTCTCATCCCCATTGGGCTCTGTGCACCCCTTTCTTGGACCCCTTGTTCACCCCTCCTCTTGAACCTTGTCCATTGTGCCCTTTGGACAGTCACCAGCAAAATCTCCTGCATCCTCAATCTCTCCCCAGGATGTTCCCTTCACTTTCTTGCTCTCTCTCACACTGTTGAACCACTGGGCCTGGAGGTGGCTTCTCGGTTCTCATTGCTGCTCCCTGATCATTCTCCATCCCTCCTCTATAACGCACCACCCCCCACCCCCAGCTTTAAATCTAATGTCACCAGAGAATACCACCTGCTACTCTTCCCTGTTACCGTTATCTGTGGATCACTGGGAACCCAGCTCCCTGTCCTTGTCTTCAACACTACTCATGTCACAGCACTTGGTCCTTCTAGCACCACTCAGTTCTTTGGCTTTCCCTCCAATGATCTTGTCCTCCTCCACACTTCTGACACTCACTCCTGTGGTTTTACCCTAGACTTGGTCATTACCATTAACTGGCAGCCCTCCAGAATCCACATTCAGACATCCCACATTCTGATCACTATCTCCCACTGTTCCTCTCTCCAGTTCAGACCTCTCTTACTTGGAAATCCAGACCTATAGATCAAACAGCCAACTCGACATTTCCATTTGGATGTCTGACAGGTATCTCAAACATAACATGTCCAAAACTGAGCTCCTGACTTCCCCTCACCTCCTAAACCAGCTCCTCCTAAGTTTTAGCCATCTAGGTTTTGGCAAGGCCAAAATCGGAATCATCTTTGACTATTCTCTTTGTCTCACAGCCCATATCTAATTAGATTAGATATTCTGTTGCTCTACTTTCAAGATTTATCCAAAACACAACCACTCCAAGCCATGATCAGGACTCTCCTGGGTTCCGGTAACCTCCTGACATCTCTTATCCCTCACCCTCTTCAATGACTATTCTCAATTCAGCAACCAGATCATCTCAACCCCCTGCTCAAAACCTTCCAAAGGCTCCCATCTCACCCAGGACAAATGCCAGTCTTTATAAGGGCTTACAGGGCCTTAATGAATTCCTCCCTCCACCACACTCCCTTCCCGTTATCTCCCTCACATCTTATGTGTCTCCTACCTGCTCACTCTGCTCTGGACACACTGGCTTCCTTGTGGGTCCTAGCACATGCTGGGTATGTACCTGCCTTGCAGCCTTAGCAACCGCTGTCCCCTGCCCAGAGTGCCCTGCTCCATATATTCTCTGGCTGCTTCCTCTACTGCCTTTAGGTCTTTACTCAGATGTCATCTCACTGTGGCCTTCCCTGGCCACTTCATCTAAGGTTGCAAATGCCCTGCTGTACTTCCTGTCTTTCTTTCCTTCTATATTCTTCTTCTTAGTGGTGTCACTATCTAAAATATAACATAGTTTACTTAATAAATGTGGTTATCATCTCTCTCTCTCCCCAGTAAGCCCCAGCAGAGCAGGGATTTTTGTCTGTTTTGGTCACTGCTGTAGCCCCAGCATCTAGAACTTTGTCTGCCAGCAAGCAGGTGATCAATAGCTACTTGTTGAATGAATGGTCACTCTGTCTTAGTGAAGACTTTTTCTGCATAGTATTACAAAATGCTAAATAACTCATTATCAGAATGCCTTCACAATGTTGTTAAAAGACAAAATCAATTCATTTTAATAAATTTTAGTTTTAGTTTTCGAGATCAAGTCCCAACCAAACATTTTGTCATTATTTGCCATAATTGTGAGGTGGCTAGTTTAAATGAATTTACATTAAATGGTTAGTTTTCCCGTATCACTTATTCTGGAACAATGTTGCAAAACCATATACCTAAACCTAGTAAAGTACTTCTTTGACTGAATTCAAAACACTAGCTTCAAAGAGACAAGAGGTCATAATACATCTTTAAATTCAACTTATCTAGCAGCTTGAATTTAAAATACTCTCTCGGATAGATATTTTAAATATCAACTGAAATATTTTTTTTATCTTTAGATTTTTCAAGGTTCTTTGTTACATACAGTGTATCTACTTGAAAACAATCTTTTTAAGGAAAGAAACGTATTCCTATGAATATAATATAGATATGAACTATTGTTTCTTTCAGCAGATGGAATTCATTTCTTAAAATTAATATAGATTATGTAAAAGAAAATTATATTTTAAATATTATTTTAAAAATAAAAAATTAGGAACATTTAATGTAGGTGTTCATAAGGAAAGGGCCCCCAGAAAAATTTTCTTTGCTGTCTGCATCCACAAGGAAGTATTTTTCAAACATGTTCACCCTAATACTTAACAGGCTTTGAATGCTCACTGTTTTGAGAATGGTCTTGTTGAAAGCATGTCATTAAAGAAATCCCACTTTACCAAGAGAGTCTGTAGCATTCTGCACGGCAACAGCTGCACAGTGGGGTTGATGATGGTCAGAATGATCACTGAAAATCAGGAGAACTCCATAGTAACTCATAATCACCATAATTCGAACCAGATAATAAGGCCCTATTAATAGGAATATTAAAGGTTTAAATAAACAAATGATTCCTCACAGTAAGCTACTTTTTTTTTTCTTTTCTTTTTTTCCTCCTTGGTTGTTAGAAGGCTATAGAACATAACGTTGGGGACACTCCTAACGAATTAATCTTGTGGAAAGAAGCAGTATTCCTGGCAAGTCTTCTCTCTTTTTGAGGGATATTATATCTGTTACCAAGGAGAGCAGATTGGCCCTGTCGAGATTTTAAATGTTCCCTCTCTCACACTTAAAAATTAACTATCTCTTTTGCTTCATGAACGTTATTCCATTTTTATAGTATTTACCCTTTGCTTTAAAAAGTTGTAGGGAATACAGATATTCACACAGTGCCAGTGTATCTCTCCAAGGATTACCTAGTAATCGCAAAAGGAAACATGTCTCTGCATGATGGAGAGATGTGGCAGACATCCCCTTAACCAAGCAATCAAACTTAGCATCACTGAAAGTGGGCCAGCCTGGCATCACATGCTTCCTAATGGGATGCAATCTGAGGGACCATTACCAATGAGATATTTCAACCAAAAATGTCAGGAGGAAACAATCATACTATTCCAGAATGCTAGACATTCAACCAGACAACTGACTCTGGCTCTTCAAAAAGTTAATTTCATAGGGGGAAAAAAAAAAAGGCAAAAAGACACTGCTAGATTAAAAGAGACTAAGAAAACAATTAAATTCAGTATGTGAGCTTTCATTGGAATATGGCTTTAAAAATAGCTCTAAAACTCATTTTTTTGACAACTAGGAAAACTAAATATGAACTGGATATTAATATGAAATTGTTATTAATTTTCTTGGGTGTGATAATGTTATTATAGTTAGGGGCCAAGTGTCATGATGCCTTTATATGATTCAGAAAACACACACACAAAGAAATAAAAAGTATGGTAAAATGAATGATAATTCTTGATTGCACAGGTGTTCATTGTACTATTCTTTCAACTTTTCTGTGGTTTTGAAACTTTTCATAGTAAGACGGTGAGTAAAACTATTATCCATGACAAAGGAAATCTGAAAAAGGAGAAGGCTCTTTAGAGACAGTAGGGAACAAATTTTATTTGCCAGAATTTCTGGAAGAGGGCAGGGGAGCTGAATCTCTTGAAACAAGAAGTCAGAGAGAGGTAAATTAAGCTGCCCAGGGACCACAAACATCAGATTGAGAAAGAGGACAGGAAGGCAACCAGCCCAGTCATGAGGAGCCTCCTGTGAAAAGGGGAGGATGGAGCAGACGCTTGTAGGAAATGTGAGGGAGAATGAGACATACTCAAAGTGGATTTTAAGGAAGGTTTCTCTGTGACTGTACATCCTCAGGAAACCTATGACAAAGATCCACATGCTTCCTTAGGATCTTAAGGTGGACTGTTGTTTCACTCAGTTCACACAGAATCAACACAGAAGTCTCAGTCCTGAGAGTGACTGGCCATAAATGACTCTATTCCACTGGCCATTTGCTTCCTGATTCTGTCTTGCTCAAAATCTCAGGAATGTTTCCTCAGGGAATTAAGAAAAATTCTAGGCCAGATATTTCTTTTCTTTGTTGGAAAGAGACAGCTAAATCATTCAAAGAGTTCCCAATTAACTTGTGATCCTATGGCAATCACTGGTAGAGAATGCTTATCTAGTGTAACTACATAGTTACAATGTAAGTATGGATTTTGGGAATACCCCTCTCAGAAACTCTTAAGAGCATCCTCATAGGGTTTCAGGAAACCTTCTAAGGGACCAGATTTCACAAAAATTGATTACATTTACTTTTTACTCTTTTAAGTATATACTGTTTCTTTTAAAAATTTCACCAGTTTCACACCAATCTCCCTGTTTTTCCTTTAAGAAAATACATCAAGAACAGAAGGTCTTACCATGAGAAAAATAAGCTAGGAGGGAGAGAGGAATCATTTTGCCTTTCTTATACGTCAAGGAATATTTCCTTTTTTTTGCTGAGGAAGATTTGCCCTGAGCCAACATCTGTTGCCAATCTTCCTCTTTTTGTATGTGGGTCACCACCACAACATGGCTGCTGATGAGTGGTGTAGGTCTGCACCCGGGAACCAAACCTGAGCTGCTGAAGTGGAGGGCACCAAACTTAACCACTAGGCCACCAAGGCTATTCCACAAGGAATATCTCTTTACTTGTCTAAGGAATTTAGGTCCTATCTGATTCTATATCTACAACTCATCCTGATCTCAAAATAGAAAAAGAATGGCTTTCCTCATTGGTCTTGTCGAAGCTTTAAAGACTCTGTACGTGAAGAAATGCTGTTACGCTGATTTTCAGCAACAGAACAGCTCTGTTCCCATGTGGAATGAAAAGGACCAGGGGACCTACATGAGAATTTGGAAGGAAAATGATGGTGAGCACAGTAAGATTTTCTGAAAGCCATGGGGTAAAGGGTCTCCAAGAGATGTGGCAGATATTTGTAGTAATCTTTAATACTAATCATCTTCAGAGAGTGAGCCCAAATCGCACTCCTGCTGCCTCTACTGATGGGCAAGCAACAGCAGTTAGTAACGTCAGCATGTTACAATCACCCTCCCACAGATCGCTTCTCTGCTTTCACAGAGTAGTCAACAGTATGTGCTTAGGCTAGTTTTACAGAACAAGTTTGTGGTGGTTTATGTGTAGTCAATATTTTGAGTGTCGGAGTAAGCTAGCTTTAATTAAGAGACAAGTAGCTAATCTACAACCATTATTTGGGGAAAACTCCCATTGATATCAAGTTTAAGGGATAGGTGAACTTGGGAGCGACTTGAAGGATTGCCATCACACTTTTAAAGCTAGAGCACAAAGTATAATTAAAAAGCCTCCCAGCTTCCTGGTAAATTACAATAGATAATTAAATTCTTAGGTTTCCCCAACATTCTCTGGATGTTCTAAATACAGACCAAATAAGGAAGAGTGCCCCAGGGGCAAAACATATCCCAACTCCATTAGCACAAATTCAACATCCTATTTCTTGAATCTGTTAGTGAGACTTGTGGTTTTAGAAAATAACTTATCACAAGATTGAGACTTTAAACAGATATTTCAAGAATCCATGGCCTTTTGTGTGATTCATAGGGAGAGATCTGCCACATTATTCCTCAAGACAGCTCTCTAATAACCATGGTTTGCCAGTACTGACATACTCATTACCTGGCCTTGTAAACTATGGAGCCAAGTGTACCTCAGAGTCACCCTCTCTGAAACGATCCATGCTCGTTCAGCTTCAGGGGAAGGAGGGCACTCCTCCATCAGGGTTTAAAAAGAGATGGCCCCACAGTATAGCACCTTCTTCTGGGTGCTCCTGGAAGTGCTCCTGCAGGCAGTGTGCACTTAATGAATGTCCTTTGAGGTAGGTCTTCAAGGAACTTGTCTTTCCCTCCTAACTCTTACAATCAAGAGGCTGCATTTATCAGGACTCCTTAATCCAATTATTGACACCAGGTAACAAATCTAGAATGTTTCTACGTCTCCATCAAATCTGGTTCCTCCAGTCCACGGAGGCCAGCCTGAGAGACCAGCCTCCTTAAAGTCACAGGAAATCTCTGCTCACATTCTTTACATCTCTCAACTTCCTGTCCTGTATGCATCTGCCTATCCAATCTCATCCACTCCTCAGAAACTTGGCAGGGATACTGCAGAGAAGACTGAAACATCAGACTGTGGACTAACTAAATGGCTTTCAACGTCCCTCTCAGTCTGACCTACACATCTATAAAGCACTAAATTGAGCTCACAATATACACTGAAGACCAAAAATGAACAATTGCCAATAGCAGAGTGTAGATTTTACAGACACTTCTAATTCCACTCAGTAGATACTTATTAAATACCGATTAGGGCCGGCCCCATGGCTTAGTGGTTAAGTGCGCACGCTTCGCTACTGGCGGCCTGGGTTCGGATCCCAGGCATGCACTGATGCACTGCTTGTCCGGCCATGCTGAGGCTGCGTCCCACATATAGCAACTAGAAGGATGTGCAACTATGACATACAACTATCTACTGGGGCTTTGGGGAAAAAAAAAGGAGGAGGATTGGCAATAGATGTTAGCTCAGAGCCGGTCTTCCTCAGCAAAAAGAGGAGGATTAGCATGGATGTTAGCTCAGGGCTGATCTTCCTCACAAAAAAAAAAAATAAAGAAGAATGAATTCATTATAGAAATAAAGCTTTGTCATAGTACTTGGCATATAATCGGTATTTATTTTTATTCATTTATTTTTTTGTGAGGAAGATCAGCCCTGAGCTAACATCCATGCTAATCCTCCTCTTTTTGCTGAGGAAGACTGGCTCTGAGCTAACATCTATTGCCATTCCTCCTCCTTTTTATTTTTTTCCCTTTTTCTCCCCAAAGCCCCAGTAGATAGTTGTATGTCATAGTTGCACATCCTTCTAGTTGCTGTATGTGGGACGCAGCCTCAGCATGGCCGGACAAGCAGTGCATCAGTGCATGCCTGGGATCCGAACCCAGGCCGCCAGTAGCGAAGCGTGCGCACTTAACCGCTAAGCCATGGGGCCGGCCCCTACAAAGCTTTATTTCTCAGTAAAGATCACTGGAATTCAATTGAGATGCTGCCACTGCCCTTTTGTTTCAGAGACCAGAATTTCCTAATTCCAACAATAGTGTCAAAACTCCAAATGCTATTAAAACCCATGTTTGGTACCCTCTGGCTTTTCATGGCCCTTTTCTTACATCTCCCACTCTAGCCCCATGGATTTTGTGGCCTTTGCTCAGGATGTGCTTCTTCCTGTTTCATGCCTGGATAAAATACATCCTTCTCCACTCAGCTCAAACACCATGTCCTTGCCAACTTCCTCTCCAAAGGGATTGTTCCTGTGGAATTTTGCTGGTTCCTCCACTGTAGCACTGATTGCATTCTGCAGTGTAATGAAGCTGCATGTTTCTCTGTCTCTCCAGTTAGATATCCTTGAGAGCAGCGAATAGGAAGATCACGTCTTACTGTCGCAGTATCCCCAGTGCAGTGCTTGCACATAGTGATAACTCTATTACTTATTTTTCCATGAATGAAAGAATGAATCTCTTAGGTGCCTTCTAGACCAAAGTTCAGTCAAATTCAGCTTGAGGAATGCCCTTAGAGTCCAAATCAGTGCTGGGCAGAGCAGCTGCAAGGCAGCCAGTTACTTGGAAAGGGCATAAGCTAGGGGCAATTCAACTTGGGCTGATACCAGCTCTGCCATTTCCTACTTAGTGACCTTGGGAACGTGACTTAAGCTCTTCGAGCCTTAGTTTTTAACCTAAAGAATGGGAATAATCACTGGAGTTGACCTCTAAGGTTGCTGTGAAGATTAAATGAGATAATGCACCAGAAGGTTCAAAAACATATTTGGGGGCAAAACCTGACCTAACACAGGGACTATCACACAGTTATAAACAACATCTGCTGACAACCTTTTTTTTTTTTAATTTTTTTTATTTATTTATTTTTCCCCTCAAAGCCCCAGTAGACAGTTGTATGTCATAGCTGCACATCCTTCTAGTTTCTGTACGTGGGACACGGCCTCAGCACGGCCCGAGAAGCGGTGTGCCGGTGCGCGCCCGGGATCCGAACCAGGGCTGCCAGCAGCAGAGCGTGCGCGCTTAACCACTAAGCCACGGGGCCGGCCCTGCTGACCACCTTTTATGGGTCAGACACTGTAACATGTTGAAGATACAATGATGAACAACACCACATCACTACCCTCAACAAGGGTAATGTGAAGGTGAGAGCAGAAAGTAAGCCGACTGCTACAAAACAATGTTTAGGAAGGACAGGGAGCAGTGAGACAGAGAGGAGGAAGGACCAGATGAGTCTGGGAGTGGGGGCTGGCGTCATTCAACTCTTTGGGTAAGCTGCTGCTATTTCTCTCCAAATGTACCGAACTCAGTACAAGTTTAAGCAGAACTGAGTTTCAGGATAGGCAAGTTCAAGGCCCCAGCTGAACTAAGTGGGCCCTGGAATCCTTGATTGTGTGTTTTGTACAACTCGAACCCAACACTGATTGACCCAAGGGTAATCTAGAAAGCTTTCGGAAGATTTTAAAACACTTATTACAGGGGCTGGCCCGGTGGTATACTGGTTAAGTTCACGCACTCCACTTTGGCAGCCCGGGGTTCACGGGTTTGGACCCAGGTGTGGACCTACACACGGCTCATCAAAGCCATGCCGCGCAGCACCCCACACACAAAATAGAGGAAGACTGGCAACAGACGTTAGCTCAGGGCCAATCTTCCTCACAAAAAAAATAAAATAAAAACACTTATTACAGACAGCTGGCCTGCAAACATTATGGGAATTCTTGAACAGGTAAATTAGAAACGTCCAGGGCTTAGAGTGACCACCTGGAGTATCCTCCATGACACAGTAGGAAACAGTGTATTTGACTCTTGGGACTGTCCAGGCTGTTTTTCTTGCTAAATAATCACTGTAATTTCAGCCTAGGACATTTTTGTATCTTGCTTTCTAAATACTGCATGAAAAGGTTCCATGGTTCCTTGGAGGAACAGTTGATTCCAGGGCTGGTGCAGAGAAAAGGCAGAAGATGACCCTGGAATATCATGTTAAGATGGAAAGTGCTCAAAAAAAAAAAAAAAAAAATGATGAGGGCACATCAAAAGACACAGCAGATACCCAGAAAGGGTTCCCACTGGCCAAATATGGGACAGCAGTGGATTACCACTCACTGAATAAAAGAAAAATCTGAGTCTGAGTTGATCCTGATAAAGAGAGAGAAGAAAAAAATAAATGGGGCAGAAAAGGTGGAAACAACCCAAATGTCCATCAATAAATGAATAGATCAAAAAAAAAAGTGGTAAAAACACAATGGAATATTATCAGCCTTAAAAAGAAATGAAATTCTGATACATTCTATAACATGAATAAATCTTGAAAACATTATGCTAAGTGAAATAAACCAGACATAAAGGGGCAAATATTGTATGATTCCATTTATATGAAGTACCTAGAGTAGTCAAATTCATAGAGACAGAGAACAGCGGTTACCAGTGGCTGGGAGGAGGGGAATGAGGAGTTACTCTTCAGTGGGTAGAATTTCTTTTGGGATGACAAAAAAGTTCTGTGGATGGATGGTGGCGACAGCTGCACAACAATGTGAATGTACTTAATTCCACTGAACTAGATAATTAAAAATGGTTAAAATGGTAAATTTTATGTTGTGTATATTTTATCACAATTAAAAAAAAAAAAGAGAGAATGAGCAGCACCAGAAACTACGTCTGTTTTCACATACACAGGTAAAAGTCACTTGGATTCAACTTTTCTTCCACAAACAAACGCTACCTGGCTCCATATGTAGCAGGTCAGAAACCATAAGGAAATCATTTTAGGAAGTAAAATAAACTAAAGGATGATGAAGTCTGGTTACTTTGACCTGTTGGGGTCTAATTTGTTTTCTGCCTGATACATTTGATCAGTGTTTTAGAAAATGATGTAATTTATATCCAAAGACAGGTCCATGATCCACAATTCTGAAACCTAGAAAGCTCTGAAAAGCAAAACTTTTTTTCATAAGTTTGGTTCCAAAACATATCTGGTGGCAAAACCTGATCTAACCCACATGGGGCCATGCCTAGTCTTTATTTACCCACTTGATGTGAACGTTCATACATTTTACAGCAGAAATATTAGCATGCTTGATGATGGCACGGCCCAGTGTCACCTATGAGAGTCATATCATATTATGTATGACATACATGGTGACATACCATCTCCAAGATTTACTGTCCCGAGAAGTATTTATCCTACACTTTGGGAGACTCGCCTAGAACGTCATCGTCCTGTCACTCAGGTAATGACTCCGTTGACCCAGTCTCGTTAGGGGAGGGGGAAGACATGGCTGTACAAAAGCATAATATAGTGGGGAGGGTAAATCTCTGTATCTCCCTTCTAGTTCTGTCACTCATAACCTGTCACATAGATTTAGCCGGGTCATGCACAGCAGCTGTCTATTTATCAAATCGGCACAAAAGTCATCTTGAATATAACTCTCCGGAGGATCCATAGCCTCCACTGCCGAAGGACCCCTCAAGATAATTGGATCTAGAAGTGAACACAGACAGACAAGCCAGAACACGACACAGACTAACGGGACCTCCACTCCTGTATTAATTTCAACAATAGCTACTGTAAACAATGGCCTTCAACACCAGTAGAATGAGATTTGTTGTAAAAAGAAAATAAGTCAGTCTTCAAAAGTACTTTCAAATAAATATCAGTTATATATATTTTTTTAAAAGGTAAAATAAATGAGGCAAAGGGAAAGTTTTTCCTGATAGTAGAATACTGGGAGTTGTTGGGAGTTAGAAAATCTTCATTTTGCAACCATTACAAAACTAAAAATAACTACATATTGATTGGACCAAGTGATCAAAATTAACATCACCAGTAAGGGGCAAATAGACATCGTGAGCCTCTGAATGTGACAGATTGAGAAGGACATATCTCTTCTGGGGCTTCCTGACTCTCATCATCAGGAACCATCAGATAGACCCAAACTGAGGGAGATTCTACAAAATACCCAGCCTATATTCTTCAAAAATGTCATGAAAGACAAAGAAAGGCTGCAGGACCATTCTAGATTAAAGACACATGTCTACTAAAATACATGATTGTGGACTGGATTCTATACCAGAAAAAAAAGCTATAAAGGACATTATTGGGACAGTTGACAGAATTGGAATACGGACGGCAGATTAGTGAAAGAACTGTATTAATATTAAATTTCCCAATTTTGATTACAGTAGTTAAATTACAGTTGTTATCTAAACATTCTGTTAGATAATACACACTTATGTGTTAAGGGGTGAGGAGGCACAATGTCTCTAAACTACTCTCCAATAATTCAGAAAAAATATGTGAATATGCAGATAGGCAGAATATGGTAAATGTTAACAATGCGTGACTATGGGGAAAGGTAACTGGGAGTTCTTTTACTGATATTAGATCAAAGAGAACAACTACTCCCAGTCCACTGGCTGCCACTGAAGCCACCCATCCTGGCCCTGGTTTCTGTGTGGACTCACCATTCTTCTGAGAATCCTCAACAGAAGCTTCTGCTCCTTTGGGTCCTCCTTGAATGTCAGTAAATCAGCAAAGTTCTCTGCATTTTCAGGAGACAGGCTGTCTGGGTTTTCACCGCCATACAGCTGCACCAGTATAGACAGACACTTGGATGAAACCTCAAAAATTTCAGGATCCTCATTAGGAAGCTGAAAATTAACAAAAGGACTACTTAAGTTTCATCAAAGATGGTGTTGGTATTCCTCAAGAACTACAGTAAAATTTGGCTTCATGACGGAACATCAGTCTGAGTACAGAGTTTGACTAATTTGAATATTTTTTTGAATGGATCTTTTTCAAAATGCATACAGTAACTCAAACAAGGATAAAGTATAAAATCAGAAGAAAGTCCTGCAGTCATTTCTCTAATCCACTGTAAAGAACGATCTGTAACAAGCAGAGGATCAACAAATATTTTATATGCATATCCAACACATGCATACCTACATACAGGTGTGTGTGTGTCTATGCGTGTGGAAACAGTCTAATTTTCAGAGGCACATCCTTTACGTTTTTGCTTACTATTAACTTGCTTAGGAAAAATCCACTTCCTAGAAGATATTAAGGAATATTTTGAACTTGTCTGTGTCCAAATCATTACTGACTAAACAGATGGAAAGAAAGCACTTTTTCAGTATGTATTAAAAGATACGATATAAAATAATAATTATACTATAAGCATTTTAACCTTTTTGTTTTATTTGTAACAGCTTTATTGAGATATAATTCCCACGCCATACAATTCACTCATTTAATGTGTACAATTCAATGGTTTTTAGTATATTCAGAGTTGTGCAATCATCACCACAATCAACTTTAGAATTTTTCATCACTCAAAAAGGAAACCCCAAACCCTTTAGCAGTCACCTTGCCATCATCTCGTCCTCCCCACCACCAGCCCTGTGCTGATCTGCTTTCTGTCTCTCTGCATTTGCCTATTCTGGACATTTCAGATACATGAAGTCATACAAAATATGATCCTTTGTGACTGGCTTCTTTCACTTAGCCTAATGTTTTCAAGATTTATCCATGCTGTAGCACGTATCAGGATTTCATTTCTTTTTTATTTTTTTATTTTTTTTAAACTCTTTTTTTGTGTGTGTGAGGAAGATCAGCCCTGAGCTAACATCCATGCTAATTCTCCTCTTTTTGCTGAGGAAGACCGGCTCTGAGCTAACATCTATTGCCAGTCCTCCTCCTTTTTTTCCCCAAAGCCCCAGTAGATAGTTGTATGTCATAGTTGCACATCCTTCTACTTGCTGTATGTGGGACATGGCCTCAGCGTGGCCGGAGAAGTGGTGCGTTGGTGCGCACCCGGGATCGAACCCAGGCCACCAGGAGCGGAGCGCGCGCATTTAACCGCTAAGCCACCGGGCTGGCCCCAGGATTTCATTTCTTTGTATTGCCTAACAATATTTTGTTGTATGGATATACCACATTTTGTTTATCCATTCACCAGCTGATAGACATGTGAGTTGTTTTCACTTTTTGACTATTATGAATAATACTGCTATGAACATTTGTGTATAAGTTTCTGTGCAGACATATGTTTTTTTCTCTTGGGATATACCTAGAAGTGGAATTGCTGGGTCACATGGGAACCCTATGTTTAACCTTTTGAGGAACTGGCAGACTGTTTTCCAAAGCTGCCATTAGCACCAGCAATGTATGAGGGTTCCAGTTTTTCCACATCCTCACCAACACTTGTTATCATCTGTCTTTTTAATTACAGCTATTGTAGTGCGTGTGGAGTGGTACCTCATTGTGGTTTTTCATTTGTATTTCCTTGTTGGCTAATGGTGTTGAGTATCTTTTCACATGCTTATTGGCCATTTGTGTATCTTTGGAGAAATGTCTGTTCAGATCCTTTGCCCAATTTGTTCCTCCACTGAATTGCTTTTACACTTTTGTTGAAAATCAGTTGGGCATGTTTGTGTGGGCCTAGTTCTGAGTTCCTTATTCTATTCCATCAACCTAGGTGTCTATCCCTCCATCAATAACACACTGCCCTGTTATTGTAGCTATATAATAAGCCTTGACACCAGGTAGAGTGTTTCTTCCCACTTTATTCATCTTTTTCAAATTATTTTAGCTGTTCTAAGACCTGTTATTTCTATATAAATTTTACAATAAGCTTGCCTATTTACAAAAAGCCTCGCTGAAATCTTAACAGGAATTGCCTTAAAACCGTCTATCAAACTGGGGAGAATTGACATTTTTACTCTGTCGAGTCTTCTAATCCATGAACATGCTATGTCTTTCCATTTATGTGTGTATGTCTTTGATTTCTTTCATCAGCATTTTGTAATGATGAGGATATAGATTCTGTACATGTTTTGTTATATATATATATATATATATATATATATATATATGTAAGTACTTAATTTTCTTTGGAGCAATTATCAATGGTGCTTTTAATTTATGTTTCCACATGTTCATTGTTAGCATATAGTAATACAATTATTTTTGTTTGTTAATCTTATATCCTGCAACCTTGCTGAACTCACTTATTAATACTAAGAGTGTTTTTGTAGATTCCTTGGAATTTTCTACATGGACAATTGTGTCATGTGCAAATAGGCATAGTTTTATTTCTTCCTTTCCAAACAGTATGCTTTTTATTTCTCTTCTTGCCTTATTGTGCTGGCTAGAACTTCGAGTATTATGTTGAATAAAAGTGTGGGGAGCAGCCACCCTTACCTTGTTCTTAATCATAGGGAGAAAGGATTCAGCCTTTCACCATTAAGTATGATGTTAGCTGTAGGTTTTTCATAGATGCTCTTTGTCAAGTTGAGGAAGTTCTCCCTCTAGTCCTAGTTTGATGAGAATTTTTATGGTGGGTGCTGGATTTTGTCAAACACTTTTTCTGCAATAATTGATATGATCATGTGATATTTCTTCTTTAACTTCTTTATATGATAGAATACATTGATTTTTGAAGGTTGAACAAGCTTTGCAAATCTGCAATAAATCTTGCTTGGTCATAGTGTTAATTCTTTTTATACGTTGCTGCTTTCAATTTGCTAATATTTTGTTGAAAATTTTTTGCACGTAAGTCTATGGGAGATAGTGGTCTATAGTTTTGGGTTACTTTTTGTCTTTTTTGGTTTTGTTTTGTTTTTGTAATTTCTTTGTCCAAGTTTAGTGTCAGGGTAATACTGTCTTTACAAAATGAGTTGGGAAATATTCCAACTCCTCTTAAAATTGGTGTTAAAAATTCTTTAAATGTTTGGTAGAATACTCCAGTGAAAGCATCTAGGCCTAGAGATTGCTTTTCAGGAGCTTTTAAATTACAAATTCAATTTCTTTAATGATTATTAAGGTGTTCATCTTGGTTGAGTTTTGGTAGTTTTTGAAGAATTGGTAAATTTATTCTAATTTATAGAATTATGAGCATAAAATTGTTTAGAATACTCCTTTATTATCTTTTCAATGGCTGCAGATCTATACTGACATGTCCTGTTTCATTCCTTATATGGGTGATTTTTGTCTTTTTATTTTTCTCAATTTGCTAGTGATTTTTCAATTTTGTTGATATTTTTAAGTGTCAGGTTTTTGTTTCATTGATTTTTCTCTATTGTTTTCCTGTTTTCAATTTCATTTATTTCTGGTTTTATCATTATTATTTCCTCCTTTTTGCTTGCTTCAGGTTAATTTTGCTGTTCTTTTTCTAGTTTCTGGAGGTAGGCACTTAGATTATTGATTTAAGACATTTCTCCTCTTTTTTTTTGGCCAAGGAAGATTTAGCCTGAGCTAACATCTGCTGCCAATCTTCCTCTTTTTGCTTGAGGAAGATTCGCCCTGAGCTAACATCTGTGCCAGTCTTCCTCTATTGTGTATGTGGGTCGCCGCCACAGCATGGCCACCAATAAGTGATGTAGCTTCTCACCCAGAAACTGAACCCGGACTGCTGAAGCACAACATGCTGAACCCAACCACTAGGCCATGAGGCCAGCCCATTTCCTCTTTTCTAATGTAAGCTTTTGTTACTATAAATTTTCCTCTCAGCACTGCTTTAGATGCATCCCACATATTTTGATATATTTTCATTTTCATTCAGTTCTATGCATTTTTAAGATTTCCTTTGAGGCTACCTCTTTGACCCATGGATTATTTAGAAGTGTGTTTTCTTTTTAAGTGCTGGAAATTTTTCTACTGTCCTTCGGTTGTTGATTTCTAGTTTGATTCCATTGTGGTCAGAGAATACACTGTGTATTACTTGCATTTATTTTACATCTGTTGAGGTTTGCTTTATAGCCCAGGATGTGGTCTATATTGGTGAATGTTCCATGGGTACGTTAAAAAAAATGTGTGTTCTACTGTTGTTGGGAAGAGTGTTCTATATATGTCAATTATATCCTGTTGGTTGATTGTGTTGTTCAATTTTTCTATATTCTTGATGATTTTCTGTCTGGTTGTTCTATTAACTGCTAAGCATGGGGTTTGAAGTCCTCAAAGTAATTGTGGATTTGTCTATTTATCCTTTTAGCTCTATCATTTTTTGCTTCATGTATTTTGAGGTTCTGTTGTTTGGTGTGCATACATTTAAAATGGTTACGTCACCTCAATGTGTTGCCCTTTTATCATTATGTAATATTCCTCTGTCTCTAGCAAATTTTTTTGCTCTGAAGTCTACTTTATCTCATGTTAAGATAGCCACTCCTGCTTTTTAAAAATTAACATTTGCACGACATATACTTTTCAACCTTTTACTTTCAGTCTGCCTATATCATTATATTTGAAGTAAGTTTTTTGTAGACAACATATCATTGGATCATGTTATCTATTTAGCCATCTCTGTCTTTTAATTAGTGCATTCAGACCATTTATATTTAAGGTAAAAATTAAGATGCTAAGGCTTAAGTCTAACATGTAATTTTATTATTTTTCTTCTGTTTATTTCCTCTTTCTTGTTCTCCTGATTCCCTCTCTCTTTTTCTTAACCTTCCTGTAGATTACTTGAACATTTGTTTTATGTTTCCAATAACTATGATTAAAGTTCTCTTTTACTCCCAATATTAGTTTCCTAGGACTGCCATAAAAAGTACCACAAACTGGGTGGCATAAACAACAGAAATTTATTGTCTCACAGTTCTAGAAGCTAGAAGTCTAAAATCAAAGAGCAGGGCCATGCTCCCTCTGAAATCCACAGTGGAATCCTCCCTTGCTTCTTTCTAGCTTCTGGTGATTTGCTGGCAATCATTGGCATTCCTTAGATTGTAGCTGCATAACTCTAATCTCTGCCTCAGTCATCACATGGCATTCTCCCTGTGTCTCTGTCTTCACATGGTTGTCTTCTTATAAAGACACCAGTCATATTGGATTAGGAGCCTACCCTACTTGGTTATGACCTCATCTTAACTAACTACATTTGGAATGACACTATTTCCAAATAAGGTAACATTCTGAGGTACTGAGAGTTAGGACTTCCACATATCATTTTTGTGGGGGACACAATTCAACCCATAACACTTCCTATCAACTTCGTTTCTTCTGTGCTCAGCTGTTTAATGACGTTGGTTTCTCTGCTTCTTGCTGTTATGCTTCCCCAAATGTCTGGTAGTCTTTGATTTTCTATTTTATGAAAGAAAGATTGGGTAGATTACTATAGGCAGCTGGGTTGCATTTCCTCTGCATTTGTATATATCTGCTTCTTCAAGTGGGGCTTCCCTGTGTTCTGTGATTTCCTCAAACTCTGTGATGTTCCTTTCTAGGCCCTAACCCCACACTAGAAATCACATCAGATAATCAGTTCATCCTCTTTATGGTGCAGTTCTTGACTTATTATGCTGGAAAAAAGCAGGATGAAGTGGACAAGAGGAGGGGCCTGATTGGCCTGCCTATTCTAAATGATCTTCTTCAATTAGCCCAGTGATTGCCTAGGGCCTCTATCAGTTTTTCACCTCACTCTGAGTTTACAGATCTTCTGTATCTGTTCCTACCTTCTGGTTCGTCTTCTCCTATGTGTCTTCTGGGAAATATGTTTCTTCACTATTTCCATTCAGTCCCATCTGCTTTCTATCATCTAGTAATTGCACAAAATTTCTTTTCCATTAAGAGCTTCTCTTTCTGTTTTCCCAACATTGTAAAGTATATTTAACCCAGTCTCTATTTTCATAGATTTTGGGTAGTTGGTGAGATAGGCACAGGTACTCAGATTTAAATCTACTGTAACATTTCTCCATCCTTGAGTTAACTTTGCCACATTGTTCAAATAATTGGAGGATGTTTATCATAAGTAATATTTTCAAGGGTGGTTTATTTCCTGGATCCTTGCAAATCTGATAAAGTCTGCCTTCTTTTGGCCAAAAAAAAAAGATTGTGACGGTATAAAAATCTTCCCATCTTCCCTGGAATAACAGGGAAAGGATATACCCAACCGCCTGCAACAACAAACTAGCAGACGAATATACACAAAACAATGGTTTTTAAGATACTCCAATCTCTGCAGAACTCCAATCTCTGCCTCTGTCTTCATTGAGTTCTCTCGTGTGTCTGTGGCTTTCTGCGGCCATCTTCTTTATACGGACAACAGTCATATTGGATTAGGGAGCCCACACTACTCCGGTACAACCTCATCTTAGCTAATAACATCTGCTATGACCCTACTTCCAAATAAGGTCACATTCTGAGGTATTGGGGGTTAGAATTTTAACATATCTTTTTTGAGGGATACAGTCAACCCATAACACCATATTAAAAACTAAAAAAGAAAAACCATATGATCATCTCAATAGAAAAAGTATTTGACAATATTCAGCACCTATTCCTTACAAAAACTCAGCAAATTAGGAGTAGAAAGAAATTTCCTCAATCTGATAAAAGGCTTGTCAGAGACTGAATGCCTCACCGGGAGATCAGGAAGACAGGGAGGTCTGCTCTCATCACTTCCTTTCAACATTGAATGGGAGGTTCTGGCCAGTGCAATCAGGCCAAAAAAAGGCATCCAGATTGGAAAGGAAGATGTAACTGCTTATTTGCAGAAGACATGATCCTCTATGTATAAAATCCCAGGGAATTTACAAACAAATCACGAGAGCCAAAAATGAGTTTAACAAAGCTACAGGATTCAAGAACGACATACAAAATCAATGATATTTTCATACATAAGCAACAATCAGAAATGGGAATTAAAACAAATAATACTACGTACAATAACGTCTAAAAAACTGAAATACTTAGGGATAAATCTGACAAAGATGAAAGATCTGTACACTGAAAAATACAAAATACAAAATATTGCTGAAGGAAATTAAAGAGGACCCAAATAAATGGAGGAATATACCTCGTTCATGAGTCAGGAGACTCAATTTTGTTAAAATGCCAATTCTCCCAAAATTAATCTACAGATTCAATGCAATGCCAATCAAAATCCCAGTAGGTTTTCTTTCTTTTTGGTAGAAATTGACAAGCTGATTCTAAGTTTCATATGGAAATGCAAAGGACATAAGATAGCCAAAACAAACTTGAAAAAGAAAAAAGTTGAAAGACTAACATTACCTGATTTCAAGACTTATTATAAAGCTAAAGTAATCAAAATAACATGGCATTGACATAAAGTTAGACACATATATCTATGAAACAGAATATAGAGCCCAGAAATAGACCCACACAAATATAGTCAACAGATTTTTGACAAAGGTGCAATGGCAATGCAGTTGAGAACACATTTTCAACAAATGGTGCATAAACATATGCAAAAACATAAACTTCAATCCATACCTTTAACCATGTACCAAAATTAACTCAAAATGGTTGATAACATAGGTCAATTCTAGGGCTAAGGCAGCCCAGAATCACCAGGGAATATCCACACTCAATGAAAGAAACCCAAGTCCTCAGGAATCCCTGAAACTCATCTGATTCTTCAAAAACAAAAAAGTGGTTGATAGACCTAAATATAGAACCTAAAACTACAAAACTTCTAAGAGAAAACATGGGTAAAATTTTTTGACTTTGGATGAAGGAAAGATTTCTTAGATATGATTGCAAAAGCACAATTTACAAAAGAAAAAAAAGGTAAAATGGACTTTATCTAAATTAAAAACTTCTCTTTGAAAAACACTGTCTAGTTCATAAAATGCCCAATAAAAGGTAGATATTACCACCACTACCTGCATCACAAAGTGTCCCTTTAGTGGAGATGCATGAAAAAATGTTCTTTCAAATTCAAAAACTAGAAAATGTTTCTTGCCCCAAGGAACTGTGTTCCTCCCACTCGCCCTACTTCCTGGATAATGTACATCTTGTAAATGATGATATTTCTATTTTTGTCCAGCAACCAGGACTCTCAAGGCCAAAACTATGGCCCAACTTTAGATGTCATATTTGTATAGAAATTTCACCCTTATTGTCATTGTTTTATTCATGTTTTCTATTTTATTTAGGATTGTCAGACTTAAAAAAAAGGAACACCCAATTAAGTTTGAATTTCAGATAAACAGTGAATCTTTTTTAGTATAAGTATGTCCATTTGGCATCTTGTATTTTATCTGTCAACTCTAACTTTACTGCAAACATTCTTATTAGCCATTCAAATGCTTTGTGGGAGAGATGAGACAATATATAAATACACACACACACACACACACACCAGTTGGAAATATATCAAAGCAAATTTACACTTGAATTTTACAAACTGTTTTAAAACAATTTAAAATCACAGCTGTACTGTGTTTACTTCCCTTTAGTCAATCTACACAATATAATGCATTTCAAAATCTTTCTCATTTTATATTCTATTTTAAAAATATTGCCTGGTGCAGTGTTTTGTCAAAAATTAGATTGGAATACTTATTTTCAGAGAAGAGAATATATTAACCAAGAAAAAAAGAACACTTAATACAACGTTTTATGCTATCTAAAAGGACCTCAAGAAAAGACTCCGTCTTCACTGTTAGGTCATCTTTAACAAGATTTCACATTAGGCCATCAATTCCTGTTCCTATTCATTTTAATATATTACTCCTGCCCAAACTCAACTGAAGCGGCAGCAGAAAAGATCATTAAGCTGATGAATGGTGGTAATTCCAGATGACATCGCCCAAGGAAACACTACTGCCCATGGCCCACGCCCCCTTTCCCTTGAGAAGGATACTCTTTAGTTTCAATGACCACCCCCCTCAGCTCATTATATTCTTAAATGTGAAAATTTAGAGGAAGAAAACCTGCCACTACCATTATTGATTTAGTTGTAAGACTATATATCACAGACCAGAGTACCAGGATTAAAAAAAAAAAAAAACAATCTGAAAACAAGTTGAAAGCCACTGGTGGGTCAAATCAGCCTTGACTTCTGGGCCTCCTATGCTGCTCTGACTAACTCAAAATGAACTTCACATTTTCCTTGTCAATAACTAAAGCCTAGAAAGACATAGCTCACTAGAAAAATCATAAGTAGTCAATACAGAAGGAAATTTAAACAATTCTACTGAAGTAGCAAAGTTGCAGAAAGCATAGAGGGTAAATATGTCAACACTGTCTGCTGAGATGCTGGGGTTTGCGTAAAAGCTTTGGTCTGACCATATGACACTGTCTGCTCTTTCTCTGTCTCCACCTTAGATGTTCAGATGGATTCTGTTGCCATTGGATGAGAGAAGAATGTTCAAGACAGCCACCCAAGAAGTACCCAAATGTTCCACCATGCTTCCCCTTGTTCTTCCTACAATCTATTTTCCGCACAGGAGCCAAGACGATTTTTTTAAAAAACTTTAATCAGATCATATCACTCTCCTGCTCAAAACCTCCAATGACTTCCCAGTGCCCTTAAAATATAGTCCAAACACCTGAGTATGGCCCACAAGACCCTGTCTGAGCAATGCGGCAGCATGACTGGAGTGAACATGCAAGAAGAGGCTAGCCAATGAGGTCAGAGAGGAAAGCAAGATGATACAGAGCCTGCAAAAACCTAAGTCAGATGTTCATTCACTGCTTGAACCACCACTGGCTTAGATATTCTTAAAGAGATATTACAGCTAGTGGATATATGAATACAGAGTTCAGGGGACAGGTCATGGCTAAAGATACAAATTTGGATATCCTCCAAGTACAGATATCACTGAAAGCAAAGAGTTGAATGAGATCACTTGTGGAGAGGGTGGTAGTCCAGTACACTGTGGGTGTGGAGTTTGGATAGCTTCTCTTTAATGAAGCCTGACCATCACTTCTACCACCACCACTCCTCAGAAAATTCAGGAAAGCTTTAATCTAGGGTACTGTCTGATTTCTTCTCAGCTTCAATATCTTTAGAGAAAAGTCCTGGCATCATTTTGGGGGCACGTACTTGGTCTTCTGCATGTGGAAATTGGAGAAGAGCACAAGAGGGATCAAATGTGGAGCTGTTCTTCATATAGACTTTTGAAAATGCCCCCATTTTCATCTCCTCCTGAGGCCAGAGGTGCTGTGGTGTTTCAGTGGGAAGGCCAACTCCCACCGCCATCTGGCACCCTCACAGGATGTTTTGGGACGAGGCTTCCTCTGCCCTATTTAATCCTTCTACAGGCTTCCTTCTGTCCTCCAGAAAGATGTTGAAATCTTAATCTGCTACTGACTCCCATTTCCCCTTGCTCTCCACTGTTATAAGTTTATTCCTTTTTGAGTTCCTGTACTTTTCCTTTAAAGGCATCTTGTAAGAGACAGGAGATGAGGGTGTGAAACAGAATAGTAAAAACAGGCGTTCCTGCTCAAGACTTTTTGGCAAATCTCACATTTACTCCAGAGGATCACTTTAATGAACTAAAATAGTGTAGATAGAGTGATAAAAATTACCTTAAATTTGTATCTTAATTTGGGAAGAATTTAATTCATATTTTGAGTCTTACCATCAGGTGCCTGGCATGTCTCTGCATTCGTTTAGGTCATATTTTATGTCTTTCAAAATGTTGTACAGTTATATGATCATAGGACTTGTATTTTCTTGTTACACTTATTTTTGGCCTTTTTTATGCAGTAGTTTTAGTCACTACTGTGATAGGGATTTTCTCCCATTTCTATCCAATAAATGACAGCATAAAGAAAAGCTATATTGTTTTTTGTGTATTATATACCACCAACTTACTGAAATTTGCTTTTTAGTTACAACAAATTTTTTATTTCAATCTCTTTTTTTTCCCTAGGTATAAAAATCTTATTAACTGCAAGTAATGAGCATTTTTAGAGTTAATATTTTTCTTATCTTATAGCATTATGTATAACACCCCCATCATTGTTGATTATTATTGGTAGTAGAAGGCCATTCTTCTTTTTTCAATTTTAATGAAAATGCTTTCAGTGTTTATTTAAAATGTGTACTGGGCCGGCCCCGTGGCTTAGTGGTTAAGTGCGCGCACTCCGCTGCTGGCGGCCCGGGTTCAGATCCCGGGTGCGCACCGACGCACCGCTTCTCCGGCCATGCTGAGGCCGCGTCCCACATACAGCAACTAGAGGGATGTGCAGCTATGACATACAACTATCTACTGGGGCTTTGGGGGGAAAAATAAATAAATAAAATCTTTAAAATAATAATAATAAAAAAATAAAATGCGTACTATTACTTTCTAGGAAATAACTTACAACATGTTTGGAAGATTCACTATCTTAAATGGAGTTTTAAAAAATGAAGAATGGCGAGTTGAACTTTTTAGCATCAATTATTATTGTCATGTTTCTCCTTCAATTGCTTAAAATATTAAATTATGCTTTTATAGTGCTTGAAATATTCTTGAATTCCTGGATCAAACCCTATTTGGTTATATTGGTCCTTTAATATATTACTAGATTTGATTTACTATTTTTTTTCTTTTGAAATTTTCTTGCCTATATTCCTAAGTGAAAGTGAGCTTCAGTTGCTCTATTTATTTTAAAGCAGGTTATGGTGTTAGACTTATTATTGCTTTATGAAAATGAACCAGGAAGCTTTCCATCTTTTTCTATATCTGAATTATTTAAATAATATAAGAGTTGTCTATTCCTTGAAAATTTAGAGCTCATATGTAAAACCACCTAGGCCTGCAATATTTTAATGATAGATCTTATAGATGCAAAATATCACATCAGTATGATCCAGTTGTCTGTCTGTCTCTTTTTTTCCTCACATAAGTTTTTTCTTTCGGCAGTAACTAATGGAATTCTAGTATTTACCCTTCAAACTGGCAGCCCTTCTAACTGGTTGTGAAAGAAATCTTAGCAGGATAACAGAGAAAAAAAAACGTCCCTTCTTTCCCTGCAGCTGCAGAAAAGCAGATTCTATTCTGTGTCATAAAATAGTCCTTGACAATGTCATTTCTAATAAAGAAGTCTTGTAAGATATCTAGAAGACAGAGAGGGTAATCATGTCTTGTGAAATTGATGTTTAACTTCTAAAACATAAATAATTCTGATTGGTTATCTTGCCTAACAATGTTTGCTTTGGTGATAACACATATTGACATCTTTGAATTTCTATATGATATACATACTTTTAAGATTTCTTTGTTGGACTGGCATATTCCTCTTTTCCACCTGCTTGTGGTGAAGACAAATTAGACCTTATGGATTCCTATTTAAACAAAGAGGTTGACAGACACACATCCTTAGATGATCAAACTTTAACAACTTTTGAAGTTTGATATTTTTATCTATTCTGATGCCAATTTCAGTAATTTATAATTTTCTATAAATCATCTACTTCTCTACATTCCCAAAATTAATGTCTTAATGTTACACATATTTCACATTTTGGTGGCTGTATTTCCTTTCTCTTTCCTAATGTTATAGCCATGAAATCCAAATTAAAAGAGTGAGATATCATTTTTTCCTATTAAACGGACACAAAATTTTAGAAAGGTTCAAAAGATACAGTGCTGGTGGAGATGTAGGAAAACAGATACATTTATACACCTTTACTTGAATATAAACTGCTAAAATTTTTTGGGAAGTTATATGGTAATTAATATTTATTAAAATATAAAAGCACCTTTTAATCCAGTCATCTCTCTGACCAAAGGAAATGCAGAAGTACCTAAAACCATACAGAGATGTGTATTGTATCATGCTTATAAAAGCAAATAAGTGGAAACAACCTGAATGGCCATCCATCGGGAGATGTTGAATTGAATAAATAATAGTACATTCATTCTATGAAATATTATGCAGCTATATTAAAAAGAATGAGCTTGATGTGTAAGTACTGACTTGGAAAGATATCCATAACATTGAAATAAGCAAAAAGGAAAGCAAGTTACAAAATAGGCATACTATGGTCCTATTTTTAGAAATGAAAGCAAAAACAACAACAAAAATAGAAAATCAATGATACGAGTGCATGTGATTGTAAGCAAAATGAAAAGAGTGCAAAGACACAAGTCAAATGTGAACAGTGGTTACACCGAAGGGTAGCGCCATCGTACAGGGAGAGGGAGATTTTAGTTGTACTTGAATCACTTCCACACTATTTGAATTGTTATAATGTGCTCATGGCACCTTTTGTAACTCAAATATCTGAAGTAAATCTGCCTTTCCAACCCTAAAATTTTAAAAAGGGGAAATTTCCTGGGCATCTTGTGTAATGACCTTCATGTACTGACATGAGTCAAATACAAGACTCACTGTAACCAACGATAACGGCTGGAGATGATGTGAAGGGCTAAAGCTGCCTTCAACAGCTCTAATAATAGGCTGTCAAGATTTCTTACCACCATCAAATAAAGAACAAAGAAACTCAGGATGTGACTTTTTGGTTATAAGATTCAAAAATGTATTACAGAATTAAATAGTTTAAAAGTCCATTAAAAGTACTGTTTACTAAATCCAGGATATTGAGAAATACCCGAAGTCCTCTTCACACTAAAATAATCCCTTTCAGAAGAGCTCATATCTAAATAATATTGGTTTGAAGTAGAGAATATACCCCAAAGGAAAAAGAATAGAAGATAATACATTTATCCCTAAAAAGGATTTTTATTTCCACTAAAAGAATGGGTATTTTATAATAAAATTGCAAGGCTAATAAAATTAAAAAACACTTCCTAACAGTAAAAACTTATCAAACCAGGAATTTTTTTATGACTGGAAGAAGAAAATTCTCTGTATAAAATTGGTTAAACATCATTAAGACTTTATTATCTAGATGTTCAGCATAAATTCCATAAGGTAAAGTCTCAGCTTTATAAACTAATGGTTCATTTATTCAAAGAGACTGATCCAGAATTAAAATTAAAATGAGATTGTTTGCCTAAAATTTTCTGCAGTAGGACTTTGTTGCCCCCAAAGCACCTTTACTGGGAGCTCCGCCCCGTGTACCTTTGTGATCTGCAAGGCGCTGCAGAAGACTCCATCATTGGAGCGCAAGTTGCAGTTTTCCCACCAACACAGCGGTTAGGGCAGCTAATTTTAGAGCTACGATGAAATTGTTGGAAATACCCCCGGGTACATTATTTCAGCGCATTAATGAGGCTGTTCACAAAGAGAGTTTATTACAATAAGAGATAGATGTTTATTAGATCAGTAATATGATTACAGAACACGCTGTATGGGAAGGGCCTCTGGGAGCCATAGGCAGGATAATTCTGCAGGCATTAAACAAAACAAAAAAGCCAAACATCATTATCAAAACTGCTAACTTCACTGTATCACAGTTATGGGTAAATATCTACACTATTAAATATCCACATTATTTTCCTGCTTCAAAAATGATGCATAGGCATGTTTTCTGAGTTTACATGAAATCAAAGGGCTTTGCACGGAGTGGCAAAAATAAAACAAAGCAAACTCAAGGTGTTTACTGCTTATCCTAAATATGGTCCATTTTTAAAGACACCTGGGAATTGCATTTCGAGACTGTAGCCATAATGGGTTTTTCACCACACATTACTGTACTACTCAGCAATAAAGACAATACTACCATAAATAATGATATAACAAACAGATAAAAGCAAACACGAGTGGAGGGGGTTTACTATGTGCCAAGTGCTGTGCTGAGTCTTTCATGCTTTGCTCCTTTAGTTCTTCCAACAACCCTGTAAGCTGTTAATATTTTCTTTTTTTGACATAGAAATGGAGACTTACTAACTCGCTCACGGCCAATCATCTGATAACCAATGAAGCCAACTCAACCACAGTTAAACGAATGGCTGTTCAGGGATGACCCAACTGAATTATGGAAGTGCCTCTGTGTCTTGCCAAACAGCCTCTCATGGTTGTCAAATCAATTAGATAATGTTGTTTTATTTCACTTTTTAGAGACGCAACGATTTCTCTTTTTGTTGCTTTACCTGTAAAGGCACAGCTCCATGCCATGAGGCTATTATCCCTGCTGACAACATAGCCACAGCAGTTGCCACAGTTTAAAAATCTAGCATACATTTTAGGAGGCTGAGATCTTAAAGACCAGCATTAACAAAGTAAAAAGCAATCAGTATGACCTTGAAGTAGAGATTACATATATATAGGCATCTGTTATCTATCTGTTATCAGTTATCTATCAACAACTCAACTTAATGGAGTTTTCTTCATCACCCCAAAAGAAACAACGTGACGTCTTGAGTCTGACTGTTTTACTCTGATGAACCAATGGAGAAAGGTGTTTTTCCACAGAGGAAACCAGTTTTGAAAATGCAGCTTTCTCTGGACAATCGCATAACATAAAAGCAAGGCTATTCTGTGTAACCCTTGGGGAATATACCAGAATAGCTCTCCCACTTGGCGGCCACTACTCACCTCCATTTCTGTGGTATAAAAGAGTCACTATGGTTTTTCCTCTTTTGTTTAGTTTTATTAAGAAAACATCAAATTAGGTCCAAGAGATGATATTTTCATAGGATATGCTTTGCTATTATCTCGTAGGACACAAACTACTCCCAATTATCTAATCTATCAAATATGATTATCGAATATGATTATGGTGCAAAGAATAAACATAACCAATTGTATTCAAAGAAATGTTATTTTCATAAGATATGCAGATACTCCTCCCACTTATCTAATAATTATATGGCAAAGGATAAATAAAATGAAACAAAATCTTAATAGTCCTTGATGTTTGAAATCTTTTACAAATATACCACCACATAGATGTCCACCCTACTTCTTACAAGAAAGTAATCCTGAATAAATCAAACATTTAAAAGTAAAAAAAAAAAAAAAGGCAAGAAAGTACCAGAAGACAATATGGGTGAATATATTTATAATCCTAGAATGGGAAGACCTTTTAAAACATGACATAAAACTCAAAAGTCGTGTAGGAAAACACTGATAAATTTGACCACTAACTGAAAACTACCTTTATAGTTAAAAGTACCAATAAAAATTAGAAATGCAGAGAAAATTAAAAAATATATTTGTTATGACAAAATGGTAAGCTTCTTAATATACAAAGAGCTCTTAAAAATCAATAGAAAAAAGGTAAACCAAGCAGAAAAAAATGGGCAAAGATTACACTAAAGCAACTTATAGAAAAAGAAACACAAATGGCTAATTAACCCATAAAAAATGCTAAACTTCATTCACAATGAAATAAATACAAAACATCAAAGATATACAAGGCTTCATGTATCAGAATGGCAAAAGTGTCACAATTTCATAAAACTCATTATCAGCAGGGCTATGTGAAAATAGCTTTCTCTTTAGTGAGAATGAGAACTGATACTCTACCTTTTGGGGAGGACAATTTAGTAATATATATCAAAATTAAAAATGTACAACCATTTTACCTGGTATATTAGACAGGATTCTCCAGAGAAACAGAGCCAATAGGAGATATATAGATACATAGAAAGAGATTTATTATGAAGGATTGGCTCACACGATTACAGAGGCTGAGGAGTTCCACCATCTGCCATCTGCAAGCAGGAGACCCCAGAGAGCTGGTGGCATTGTTCCAATCCAAACCCAAAGGCCTGAAAACCAAAAGAGCCAATGGAGCAAATCCTAGTCTGAGTCTAAAGACCCAAGAACCAGAAGCTTCAATGAACAAGGGCAGGAGAAGATAAATGTCCCAGCTCAAGCAGAGAACAAATTCGCACTTCCTTAGCCTTTCTGTTCTATTCAGGCCCTCATCAGATTGGGCAATGCCCACCCACATGGGTGAGGACAGTCTTCTTTACTCGGTCTACTGATTCAAACGCTAATTTTTTCCAGAAACACCCTCACAGACACAGCCAGAAATAATGTTTTACCAGCTATCTGGGCATCCCTTAGCCCAGTCAAGTTGACACACAAAATTAACAATCACTCCTAACAATTCTATTTCTAGGAATTTATCCTATGATTGTGTAAGTACACGTAAACATCAATATATCCAACAAGGACTTTCAGTGCAGCTCTATTTGTCAGAAAAACTACCCCCACACATACACATACCTGGAAGCTTAAGTATCCATTAGGGACATTAATAGGGGAGCTAACTAACTTGATTATGGTATATTCATCCAGTGCTACAGTCATCAAAAATAGTTATATTTATATGTGCTGATACAAAAATTTTGCTTAAATATGTTAAGAAAGGGGGGAATACCAAATTAGAGATCTGTATGTATACTATGATCACATTGAATAAAATGGGGCAGATATACATTCCTTTATACACACATTTATACATATAATTATAAAAGCATACATTTTTCTTTTCTGTGGGTCTAGACAGGAAGGAAGATGTTTATTTTTCATTTTTTAACCCTCTGAAGAGTTTGAATTGTTTTTAATGTGTATATGTAATTTTTATGATTTAAAAAAGGACATTGGCACATAGAATCTCTCTGTCAAACACTCAAAATATTTGGAGAAAAATGTAAAATACTGTAAATCATGCAGATACATTAAAAACTCAGAAGGGGGAGTGATGTCAGCATCATGGCACAGTGAGCTTCCCCCACTGAACTCTCCCCCTCTAAGACACAACAAAAACGATATTCATATTCCAACAGAAGCTATTCACACAACACAGGGGACATCTGAGGCACCCAGGCACCCATACACCCAAGGACTGAGGTGCTGGAATCTCCAGAGTAAGTGGAAGGAGGTAAGAGGAGCTCCCTTCCTTTCCCAAAGACTGCAACCCAGAGACTGAGACCATGTGGCTCTCAGAGGAGGGGGAGGTGGCTCGCTGCATGAAAAACGGCGCTCTCCAAGACCCATCACAGCCAGAGGGGGATCCCCCTACGGAGGGAGTGGAACTGTTTCGAGGGTAGTTTCAACAAGCTAGCCCCTCAGGAGAGCAGAGAGTGACAGCGAGGCAAGAAACCTCTGAGATTGGGGAGGGGAAAGTAAGCAGCCCTCCCCGACCTGGCCCGCCTGACTGGTGCTTCAGCACAGCGGCGCTTCAACTCAGCCCCGTCCCCAGAGGCAGTGGCCCCCAGGTGCCTGGCCCAACAAGCAGTGGGGAGAGCCTGCACCCCGCACCAGAGGCAGTGGCAGCTTAGTCCCCACCATGCCACAGCTCCAGCTGCTCCAGCTGGACCAAGCCATGGCCCCAGCTTCCCTGGGTCCACCATGCCACGGCCCCAGCTCTTTCAGCTGGAACGTGTCCCACCCCCAGCTCCTTTGGCTTGACTGCCCACCCTCCCCCCAGCTCCAGCTGCTTCAGCTTGGCCTGTGCACAGGCTCCAGCTGACTTGGTGCCAGCAACTCTGGCCCACCGCACTCCAGTTCCAGATTCTTTGCCCCAGCAGTGCTCCAGTTCCTCCTTCTTCGGCCCAGCACACTCCAGTTCCAGCTTCTTTGGCCCAGTGCACTCCAGTTCCAGCTTCTTTGGCCCAGTGCACTCTAGTTCCAGCTTCTTCGGCCCAGCGGTGCTCCAGCTCTCCCTTCTTTAGCCCAGCACACTCCAGTTCCAGCTTCTTTAGCCCAGCGGCACTCCAGCTCTTCCTTCTTCAACTCATCGCACTCCAGTTCCATCTTCTTTGGCCGAGAGGCGCCTCAGCTGCAGCTGCTTCACCCACCTGCACCCAAGCCCCAGGTGCTTCAGCCAAGCTGCGCTCCAACTCCAGCTGTTTCCATGCTTCCCCCCCAGCAGCCTCCACTCAACCACACCACAGATCAGCCAGGGGCTGACAAGACTGCCCAAGGATTGAGGTGGGCCAGAATACACACTGGTGACCCCCACCTAGTGGCAGCAAGTAGAAACTGCGACCATATATTTTCACTATGAGGAAAGGTAAGCCAACACCAACAGGCACCATGCAAAAATATATTAAATCTCCAGAGGAAAAGGAAAAAAACAAGCACCCAGAAGTCAACCCGGAAAGCACAGAAATGTATAATCTTAACGACAGAGAATTCAAAATAGCCATCATAAAAAAGCTTAATGAAATACAAGAAAACACAGACAGACAATTCAGTGAAATCAGGAGTTTCTTCACAAAAGAGATTGAAACTATAAAAAAAAAACCCAATCAGAAATCTTAGAGATGAAAAACACAATAGAGGAGATAAAGACAAATCTGGAAGCCTTAAGCACCAGAGCTGACAATATGGAGGAAAGAATTAGCAATATTGAGGACAGCAATGCAAAAGTGCTCCAGATGGAGGAGGAAAGAGAACTAAGACTAAAAAGAAATGAAGAAACTCTCCAAAAAATATCTGACTCAATTAGGAAATCCAAGATAAGGATTATAGGTATTCCAGAGGGAGAAGAGAGGGAAAAAGGAGCAGAGAACTTGTTCAAAGAAATAACATCTGAGAACTTCCTGAAACTGGGGAAGGAGCTGGAAATACCAGTGAATGAAATCAATAGATCTCCTACATATATCAACATGAAAAGACCCTCTCCAAGGCATATAGTAGTAAAGCTGGCAAAAGTCAATGACATAGAAAAAATATTAAGGGCAGCTAAACAAAAAAATAATAATAATAATAACATACAAAGGATTTCCTATCAGGCTCTCAGCCGATTTCTTGACAGAAACTTTACAGGCTAGGAGAGAGTGGAACGATATATTCAAAATTCTAAAGGACAAAAACTTTCAGCCAAGAATACTCTATCCAGCAAAAATATCCTTCAGATATGATGGAGAAATAATAACTATCCCAGATAAACAAAAGCTAAGGGAGTTCATTGCCACAAGACCCCCACTACAAGAAGTGCTCAAGAAGGCCCTCATCCCTGAGGAAAAAAAGAGAAAAGGGATTCAAAGTTTTGAATGAGGAGGAAAATACATCGACAAAACCAGAAAAATTGCAGTCCTCTATCAAAATAGATTAGCAAACACTTCATTATAAAAGCAAAGATCAAGGGAAGGTAAGCACCAAGCATAAATATAACCTCATCACGTTGAACATGAACTCACGACACAAGAAGGAATAAGATGTGACAACAATAACATAGAAGGGGAAGAGGAAAGGGATCGAATCAACTTAGTCTAAGGGAATAAGAGGGCATCAAAAAATGGACTATCACATCCACGAGATTTTTTATACAAATGCCATGGTAACCACTAACCAAATAATCAGAACAGAATCACACACGATAAAGAAAGAGAAAACTAAGAGAACCCCCATACAGAACTAGCAAACTGTATTGGTAGTCCGAAACACATGGGACAAGAAACAAAAGAAATGCAAAAGAACCGGAAAAAGAGTGATAAAATAACAAGAACAAGCCCCCATATATCAATAATTACCCTACATGTAAATGGACTGAACTCTCCAATCAAAAGACACAGAGTGGTGGGATGGATTAAAAAACAAGAACCAACAATATGCTGCCTCCAGGAAACACATCTCAGCTTTAAAGACAAACACAGGCTCAGAGTGAAAGGATGGAAGACAATACACCAAGATAATGACAAACAAAAGAAAGCAGGTGTTGCCATACTTATATCAGACAAAGTTGACTTCAAGATAAAACAGGTAATGAGAGACAAAGAGGGGCAATATATAATGATAAAAGGGACACTCCACCAAGAAGACATATCACTTTTAAATATATATGCACCCAATACAGGAGCACCAAGGTACATAAAGCAATATTAACAAACCTAAAAGGAGATATTAACAACACAATAATAGTAGGGGATCTTAACACCCCACTCTCATCAATGGACAGATCATCCAGACAGAAAATAAATAAGGAAATAATGGACCTAAATGAAAAACTAGGTGAGATGGACTTAATAGACATATACAGAGCACTTCATCCAAACACAGCAGATTACATATTCTTCTCAAGCACGCATGGAACATTCTCAAGAATAGACCATATGTTGGGAAAAAAGGCATGCTTATATAAATTTAAGAAGATTGAAATCATAACAAGCATCTTTTCAGACCATAATGTCATGAAGTTAGAAATCAACTACAAGGAAAAAACTGGGAAAGTGACAAAGCTGTGGAGACTCAACAACATGCTACTAAACCACCAATGGGTCATTGATGAAATTAAAGGAGAAATCAAAGCATATCTGGAGACAAATGAAAATGAAAATACACCGTACCAACTCATATGGGATACAGCAAAAGTGGTCCTGAGAGGGAAACTCATAGAAATACAGGCCCACTGTAACAAACAAGAAAAATCCCAAATAAGCAACCTCAAACTGCGCCTAAAAGAATTAGAAAAAGAGGAACAAACAAAGCCTAAAGTCAGCAGAAGGAGGGAAAAAATAAAAATCAGAGCAGAAATAAAGGAAATTGAAATTGAAAAAACAGTAGAAAGGATCAATGAAACAGAGCCGGTTCTTTGAGAAGATAAACAAAATTGACAAACCCTTAGCCAGACTCCCCAAGAAAAAGAGAGAGAAGGCTCAAATAAATAAAATTAGAAGTGAAAAAGGAGAAATTACAACAGATACCACAGAAATACAAAAGATTATAAGAGAATACTATGAAAAACTATATTCCAACAAATTGGACAATCTAGAAGAAATGGATAAATTCCTAGACTCATACAACCTCCCAAAACTGAATCAAGAAAAAATAGAGAAACTGAGTAGACCAATCACAAGCAAAGAGATTAAAACAGTAATCAAAAACCTCACCAAAAATAAAAGTCCAAGACCAGATGGCTTCTCTGGAGAATTTTCCCAAACAATCAAAGAAGACTTAATACCTATCCTTCTCAAACTATTCCAAAAAATAGAGGAAGATGGAACACTTCCTAACACATTCTACAAGGCCAACATCACCCTGATACCAAAGCCAGGCAAAGACAATACTATGAAGGAAAACTACAGATCAATATCCCTGATGAACATAGATGCAAAAATCCTCAACAAAATATTGGCAAACCGAATACAACGATACATTAAAAAGATCATACACCATGATCAAGTGGGATTTATACCAGGGACACAGGGATGGTTCAACATCCACAAATCAATCAATGTGATACACCACATTAACAAAACGAGGAATAAAAACCATATGATCATCTCAATAGATGCAGAGAAGGCTTTTGACAAGATCCAACATCCATTTATGACAAAAACTCTCAACAAAATGCGTATAGAAGGAAAGTACCTTAACATAATAAAGGCCATATATGACAAACCCACAGCCAACATCACACTCAATGGGGAAAGACTGAAAGCCATCCCTCTGAAAACAGGGACAAGACAAGGGTGCCCACTCTCACCACTCTTATTCAACACAGTACTGGAGGATCTGGCCAGAGCAATTAGGAAAGAAAAAGGAATAAAAGGAATCCAAATAGGCAACAAAGAAGTGAAATTCTCACTGTTTGCAGATGACATGATCTTATATACAGAAAACCCTAAAGAATCCATTGGAAAACTATTAGAAACAATCAACAACTACAGCCAAGTGGCAGGGTACAAAATCAACTTACAGAAATCAGTTGCATTTCTATATACCAACAACGAACTAACAGAAAGAGAACTCAAGAAGACAATCCCATTTACAATTGCAACAAAAAGAATAAAATATCTAGGAGTAAATTTAACTAAGGAAGCCAAAGACCTATACAGTGAAAACTATAAGACATTAGTGAGTGAAATCAATGATGACATAAAGAAATGGAAAAATATTCCATGCACTTGGATTGGAAGAATAAACATAGTTAAAATGTCCATACTACCTAAAGCAATCTACAGATTCAATGCAATCCCAATCAGAATCCCAAGGACATTCTTCACAGAAATAGAACAAAGAATACTAACATTCATAGGGGGCAACAAAAGACCCCGTATAGCTAAAGCAATCCTGAAAAAGAAGAACAAAGCTGGAGGCATCACAATCCCTGACTTCAAAACATACTACAAAGCAATAGTAATTAAAACAGCATGGTACTGGGTCAAAAATAGACACACACATCAATGGAACAGAATTGAAAGTCCAGAAATAAAACCTCATATCTACGGGCAGCAAATCTTTGACAAAGGAGCTAAGGACATACAGTGGAGAAAGGAAAGTCTCTTCAATAAATGGTGCTGGGAAAACTGGACAGCCACACGCAAAAGAATGAAAGTAGACCATCTTGTTTCGCCATTCACAAAAATTAACTCAAAATGGATCAAAGACCTGAAGGTGAGACCTGAAACTATAAACTCCTAGAGGAAAATATAGGTAGTACACTACTCGCCAACAGCCATAAAGGGATCTTCTTGAATTCCACGTCTACTCAGACAAGGGAAACAAAAGAAAAAATAAACAAGTGGGACTTCATCAGATTAAAGAGCTTCTACAAGGCAAATGAAACCAGGATCAAAATGAATAGGGAGGATCTCAAGTCAAGATGGCGGCGTAAGCAGACTCGGAACTCACCTCCTCCCATGGACACAGCCAATTTACAACTACTCATGGAAAAATTACCCCTGAGACAGAAATGAAAACTGGATAAGAGGAACTCCTGCAACAACGGACAATCCTAATTCAGATGGAAGAGGCAGAAACTCCCTTCTGGAGAGGAAAAACGCCACCTTCACAAGCCGCCAGCTTCACGGCCGCCGGGAGCAGCCCACAGGTACGCAGCCCTCCCTGGAGGCGCGGGGCCCTGAGGCAGGGAGTGCCCCCGCTGTGGGCATTTTGTGGACCCAGCACAATCGAGACCAGCAGCATGATATCTGACTTTGCCTGCTACTAAAATATTGGGGAGTACCCCCAGAAAATCCGGTTCACAAAGAAACTAAAACCAGCTCTTAAAGGGCCCGCGCGCAAACTCACCCGTTTCAGAAAGCATCCTAAAATCACCAGAAAGAAAGGTGCACAGTGCTGTGGTGAAAAGAGACTCATGTGATAGGGCCTGAGTGCATCTCAGTGAGAGGTGAGACCTCTGCAGGGACTGGACATTGGCAGCAGCCATTGTTGTGGCCTGGTGTGGGCGTGCTGACACAGACGCCATTGGAGTTCTCCCTGAGGCCTGCTAGCCAAGGGTCTTCCCCACCCGCTAGAGCACCGATTTAATCCAGCTCAGCCAGGGCAGGCAGCCCACCCTAGAGACTGGCCCCACCCAACAACAAGCCCTCAGGAAACTTGTGGGCCTGCATAGATTGGTGACTGGATTCTCTGCAGCCTGGCAACTGAGCCGACTTGAGCGGAGCAGGGCATGCACAAGGAGGGAGTGGAGTGTGGGGCGGTGGCGGAGTGTGTGGGGCTCCTGCCAAGGAGAGACTGGGTCTGCTTGGGGAGGTCGGGGCGCGCACATGGGGCAGGACTGTGTTGACTGTGTGTGTGGACCTGTGGGCGGCAGGGCTTGTCAGCTGCAGAAGACTTGTGCTTCTGAAAGACCCACACAGGGGGTTTGCCCCACCTTCCAAAGCCTGAAATAATTGGGTGCTCCTGTGCCTAAGGCCAGCCCCACCCAGCTGCAATCCTCAGAGAGCTGACAAGAGACCTAATAGGCTAGAGGCTTACAGCAATTGTAAGGCCCTGAGCCTAACAACCTGCCACACTGGGGGCCTACTCACTTAAAAGAAATACTGCAACACAAAGGTGGTATTAGAACTTGCAGCCAACTGTGCTGGGGCTCCCCACACCTGATAAAGAGACTGAAGGGCCCACAACAACTACAAGCAGCTGAGCATTACGACAGCTGGCCAGGAGCATAACTCGGCCTCCCTGGGTGCCTACAGAGAGAGCAAACAGGCCACAACAGAAGGACACATGTAGCCCACATAGGGGTCACCCCTGGAACATTGAGAACTGAGGGAAGCACACTGGAAGCCTCCTAAGGCATCACTTACATAAGGTCACCTATCCAAGAGCAGGAGACATAGCTGACCTACCTAATACGTAGACACAAGCACAGGGAAAGAGGCAAAATGAGGAGGCAAAAGAATACATTCCAAGTAAGGGAACAGGACAAAACCCCAGAAAAGGAACTAAGTGAAACAGAAATGAGCAACCTACCCAACAGAGAGTTCAAACTAAGAGTGTTAAGGATGCTCACTGATCTGGGGAGAAGAATAGATGAACTCAGTGAGAATGTCAACAAAGAAATGGAAGATATAAAAAAGAACCAATCAGAAATGAAGAATACAATACTGGAAATGAAAAATTCATTAGAGGGACTCAAAAGCAGAGTAGAGGATACAGAAGAACGGATCTGTGAGCTGGACGAAAGACTAGAAGAAATTACCCAAGGTGAACAGGTAAAAGAGAAAAGAATTAAAAAGAGTGAGGACAGTCTAAGGGACCTCTGGGACAACATCAAGCGCACTAACATCCGTGTTATAGGTGTCCCGGAAGGAGAAGAGCGAGACAAGGGGGCAGAGAATCTATTTCAAGAAATAATAGATGAAAACTTCCCTATTCTAAGGAAGGAAACAGACATCCAGGTACAGGAAGCACAGAGGGCCCCAAACAAGATAAACCCAAAGAGGCCCACACCAAGACACATCATAATCAAAATGTCCAGAATCAAAGATAAAGAGAGAATCCTAAAAGCCGCAAGAGAATGTCAAGTTACATACTAAGGAAACCCCGTAAGGCTATCAGCTGACTTCTCAGCAGAAACCTTACAGGCTAGAAGAGAATGGCACGATATATTTAACGTGGTAAAAGGGAAAAACTTACAGCCAAGAATACTCTACCCAGTAAGGTTATCATTCAAAATGGAAGGAGAGATCCAAATTTTCCCAGACAAGCAAAAATTAAAGGAGTTTGTCACCAAGAAACCAGTGCTACAAGAAATGTTAAAGGGACTGATTTAAGGGGAAAAGAGAAGACCACAAATAGGAAAAATTATCTATTTCCATGATAAGAACATAATGGATAAAAATGCACAAAAAAGAGGTTAGATATGATATCAAAAACATAAAAGGAGGGAAGAGGGGAGTTAAAGAGTACAGGTTTCAGACAGAGGTCAAACTAAAGTGACCATCAATTCTGTATAGAAGAAGAAAGGAACAGAGAAGGACTACTAAAACACTGAGGAAAAAAAAAAGTTAAAAAATGGCAGTAAGTACATACTTATCAATAGCTACTTTAAACGTCAATGGACTGAATGCTCCAATTAAAAGGCATAGGGTGGCTGACTGAATTAAAAAACAAGACCCATTTATATGCTGCATACAAGAGACACACTTCAGACCTAAAGACACTCACAAACTGAAAGTGAAGGGATGGAAAAAGATACTCCACGCAAATGGCAATGAAAAGAAAGCTGGGGTAGCAGTACTCATATCAGACAAAATAGACTTTCAAACAAAAACTGTAAAAAGAGACAAAGAAGGGCATTACATAATGTTCAAGGGAACAATCCAACAAGAGGATATAACACTTGTAAATATCTACGCACCCAATGTAGGTGCACCTAAATTTATAAAGCAATTATTAACAGACATAAAAAGAGAAATAGACAGTAACACAATTATAGTAGGGGACTTTAACACTCCACTTACACCAACGGATAGATCATCCAAACAGAAGATCAATAAGGAAACATTGGCCTTAAACGACACACTAGGACAGATGGACCTAGTAGATATATACAGAGCATTCCATCCAAAAACCGAAGAACACACGTTCTTTTCAAATGCACATGGAACATTCTCCAGGATTGATCACATATTAGGCCACAAAACAAGTCTCCATAAATTTAAGAAGATTGAAATAATACAAAGCATCTTTTCTGACCACAACGGTATGAAACTAGAAATCAACTATAGGAAGAAAATCAGAAAAGCCACAAATACGTGGAGATTAAACAAAATGCTACTGAACAACGACTGGGTTAACAAAGAAATCAAAAAATACCTGGAGACAAATGAAAATGAAAATACAACATGCCAGAATTTATGGGATACAGCAAAAGCGGTTCTAAGAGGAAAGTTTATAGAGATAAAGGCCTATCTCAACAAACAAGGAAAATGTCAAATAAACAATCTAACAATGCACCTAAAGGAACTGGAAAAAGAAGAACAAACAAAGCCCAAATTCAGTAGAAGAAGGGAAATAATAAAAATCAGAGCAGAAATAAATGAAATAGAGACCAAAAAAACAATAGAAAAAATTAATAAAACCAAGAGCTGGTTCTTTGAAAAGATCAACAAAATTGACAAATCTTTAGCTAGACTCACCAAGAAAAAAAGAGAGAAGGCACAAATAAGTAAAATCAGAAATGAAAGAGGAGAGGTTACAACAGACACCTCAGAAATACAAAAGATTGTAAGAGAATACTATGAAAAGCTATATGCCAACCAATTCGACAATCTGGAAGAAATGGATAAATTCTTAGAATCATACAACCTTCCAAAACTGGATCAAGAAGAAGTAGAGAATTTGAATAGAGCAATCACCAGTAAAGAGATCGAAACAGTAATCAAAAACCTCCCCAAAAATAAAAGTCCAGGACCAGACGGCTTCCCTGGTGAATTCTACCAAACATTCAAAGAAGACTTAATACCTATCCTTCTCAAACTCTTCCAAAAAATTGAGGAGGGGGGGAAGCTCCCTAACTCATTCTACGAAGCTGACATTACCCTGAGACCAAAACCAGACAAGGACAACACAAAAAAAGAAAATTACAGGCCAATATCACTGATGAACATCGATGTGAAAATCCTCAACAAGATACTAGCAAATCACATACAACAATACGTTAAAAAGATTATACACCATGATCAAGTGGGATTTATTCCAGGGATGCAGGGATGGTTTAACATTCGTAAATCAATCAACGTAATACACCACATTAATAAAATGAAGAATAAAAATCACAGGATCATCTCAACAGATGCAGAGAAAGCAGTTGACAAGATACAGCATCCATTTATGATAAAAACTCTGAATAAAGTGGGTGTAGAAGGAAAGTATCTCAACATAATAAAGACCATATATGAAACACCCACAGCTAATATCATCTTCAATGGTGAAAAACTGAAAGCTATCCCTCTAAGAGCAGGAACCAGACAAGGATCCCCACTGTCACCACTCCTATTTAACATAGTACTGAAGTCCTAGCCAGAGCACAGGTAAGAGAAAGAAATAAAAGGGATCCAAATTGGAAAGGAAGAAGTGAAACTGTCACTATTTGCAGATGACATGATTTTATATATAGAAAACCCTAAAGAATCCACCAAAAAACTTTTAGAAGTAATAAACGAATATGGTAAAGTTGCAGGATACAAAATCAACATACAAAAATCAGTTGCATTTCTGTACACTAACAACGAAGTAGCAGAAAGAGAAATTAAGAATACCATCCCATTTACAATTGCAACAAAAAGAATAAAATACCTAGGAATAAACTTAACCAAAGAGGTGAAAGATCTGTACACCGCAAACTATAAAACATTTCTGAAAGAAACTGAAGAAGACACAAAGAAATGGAAAGATATTCCGTGTTCTTGGATTGGAAGAATTAACATAGTTAAGATGTCCATCCTTCCTAAAGCCATCTATAGATTCAATGCAATCCCTATCAAAGTTCCAACAACATTTTTCACAGAAATAGAACAAAGAATCCTAAAATTTATATGGAACAACAGAAGACCCCGAATAGCTAAAGGAATCCTGAGAAAAAAGAACAAAGCTGGAGGTATCACACTCCCTGATTTCAAAATATACTACAAAGCTATAGTAACCAAAACAGCATGGTACTGGCACTAAAACAGACACACAGATCAATGGAATAGAATCGAAAGCCCAGAAATAAACCCACACATCTATGGACAGCTAATCTTTGAAAAAAGGAGCCAAGAACATACAATGGGGAAAAGAAAGTCTCTTAACAAATGGTGTTGGGAAAACTGGATAGCCACATGCAAAAAAATGAAAGTAGACCCTTACCTTACACCATACACAAAAATTAACTCCAAATGGATTAAAGACTTGAATGTAAGACCTGAAACTGTGAAACTTCTAGAAGAAAACATAGGCAGTACGCTCTTCAACATCGCTCTTAACAACATCTTTTCAAACACCATGTCTGACCGGGCAAGAGAAACAATAGAAAAAATAAACAAATGGGACTACATCAAACTAAAAAGCTTCTGCACAGCAAAGGAAACCATCAACAAAACGAAAAGACATCTAACAATTGGGAGAAGACATTTGCAAACCATACATCTGATAAGGGCTTAATCTCCAACATATATAAAGAACTCATGCATCTCAACAACAAAAAAACTACCAACCCAATTAAAAAATGGGCAAAAGACCTGAACAGACATTTCTCCAAAGAAGATATACAGATGGCCAACAGACACATGAAAAGATGTTCAAAATCACTAACTATCAGGGAAATGCAAATCAAAACTACAATGAGATATCACCACACGCCCGTCAGAATGGCTATAATTAACAAGACAGGAAACAACATGTGTTGGAGAGGATGTGGAGAGAAGGGAACTCTCATACACTGCTGGTGGGAGTGCAGACTGGTGCAGCCACTATGGAAAACAGTATGGAGATTCCTCAAAAAATCAACGATAGAACTACCATATGATCCAGCTATTCCACTGTTGGGTATTTATCCAAAGAACTTAAAAACACCAATTTGTAAAGGTATATGCACCCCTGTGTTCATTGCAGTGTTATTCACAATAGCCAAGACTTGGAAGCAACCTAAGTGCCCATCTAGGGACGAATGGATAAAGAAGCTGTGGTATATATACACAATGGAATACTACTCAGCCATAAGAAACGATGAAATCCAGCCATTTGTGACAACATGGATGGACATTGAGGGTATAATGCAAAGTGAAATAAGTCAGAAGGAGAAGGTCAAATACCGTATGATTTCCTTCATTAAGTAGTAGATAATAACAACAATAAACAAACACATAGGGACAGAGATTGGATTGGTGGTTACCAGAGGGGAAGTGGGGAGGGAGGAGGGTGAAAGGGATAATTTGGTACATGTGTGTGGTGATGGGTTGTTATTAGTATTTTGGTGGTGAACATGATGTAATCTATGCAGAAATAGAAGTATAATGATGTACACCTGAAATTTTTACAATGTTAGAAACCAGTGTTACTGCAATAAATAAAAAATTAAAAAAAAAAAATGAATAGGGAACCCACCAGCTGGGAAAAAATATTTGCAAACCGTATATGTGACAAGGGATTAATCTCCATAACATATAAAGAACTCACACAACTGAATAACAAAAAACAAACAACCCAATCAAAAAATGGGCAGAGGAAATGAACAGACACTTCTCCAAAGAAGATATACAGATGGCCAATAGGCACATGAAAAGATGCTCATCACTAGTCATCAGGGAAATGCAAATTAAAACCACACTAAGATATCACCTTACACCCGTTAGAATGGCTATAATAACCAAGACAAAAAGCAACAAATGCTGGAGAGGCTGTGGAGAAATGGGAACCCTAATTCAGTGCTGGTGGGAATGCAAACTGGTGCAGCCTCTATTGAAAATAGTATGGAGATTCCTCAAAAAAATTAAAAATAGAAATACCTCATGGTCCAGCTATCCCACTACTGGGTATCTACTCAACGAACCAGAAATCAACAATCCAAAGAGGCTTATGCACCCCTATATTCATCGCAGCATTATTCACTATAGCCAAGACATGGAAGCAGCCTGTGTCCCTCGACTGATGAATGGATAAAGAAGATGTGGTGTGTGTGTGTGTGTGTGTGTATGTGTGTGTATATATATATATATATATATATACACACATACACACCATGGAATACTACTCAGCCATAAAGAAAGACAAAATCGTCCCATTTGCAACAACATGGATGGACCTGGAGGGTACTGTGTTAGGTGAAATAAGCCAGAAAGAGAAAGACAAACAGGGCATGATTTCACTCATATGTGCAAGATAAACCAACATACACACAGATAGAACTGTTTCGTGGTTACCAGGGGCTAGGGGGGTGGGGGGTGGGCACAAGGGGTGGAGGGATACACTTATATGGTGACTGATCAACAATAATGTACAACAAAAATTTCGCAATAAAAAAAAGAAAAAAAAAATAACATGAGAGGGAAGTGGGGAGGAAAATAAACAAAATAAGATTGGAAAAAAAAAAAAAAAAACTCAGAAGGGAGCTATTCTGCCCATACATAGGATGACTGACTAATCTTTCATTTTTCATTTGCACTTTTTGGTATCATGTATGTGAGGCCCAGCATGAAAATATATTACTTCATTTTGTTATTATTTTATATTTTCCCAATGTTGATAGTCAAAGTGTTTTAGTTTGAACTGATTCTTAAACAATAACCCACAGAAAAAAAGAGTTTAGTTCTTGAATATTCAATTTATTTTTCTCTCAGTGATAAATTAAGAGAAACTGATCACTGGGTTAAACACTGAATTTTCTGTATTTGCAGTGTTTTTCTGCATGATGGATTTTGTAATTATCTTGGCCTCCACATTCCAAATAGCTTTGAGGTTTCATTTACATGAAAAGTGAGCTTCCTATTTTTGCCTCAAGTGTATCTTTAATTATGTGCTAAACCATAATTATAAAAAAGTTATGAGTTGAAGATTTTACCCTTCAATTCACACTGACAAAAAGAAAGATAGGAATAGCTTAATCCAACAATTTATACTTAAATATACTTCTCTGTAAAATGAGTGATTGTCCACTGCATTTGAAGGCATGCGGTCCAACAGGCATGCTCCTGATGGGAGAATGATTGCAGGAAATGAATTCCACATGCCAAGTCTTTAGTGATGTCACACTATTGCTCCTGAAAACGGCTTAATCCCAAGGACAGAGAGAAATTATGGAAACCTAAATGCTAGTGACCATAGGGATTCCAATCAAAGTGAAAATTACAGTACCTATTAGAAGATACACATATCTGCTTACAATTCACAATAACAATACACTGATTTCCAAGAAGTATGCTAATGAGGTCAAGTCAATCAAGAGTGATGTTTCTCAATTTGTTTCACCAGATCATGTAGGCACGGCCTAAAATAAGTCAAAAATTAAGTAAAATTCTATGTGAGAATAAATTCTCACACTGAACTAAATAGGAGTCCAAATACTTTTTGGCCCAAGCAATACTTTAAAGTAGGAAGAGGGAACTGCATGTAACCAATATTCCTTAAGAATATTTTTGGTTGACACTTTTTAAAAACACTATACCATTTCACACTGATACTAGGTATTTTTCACTATCTCTTAAGTGAATTTTTAAATGATGGAACTTAAAGAGGCAAGCAGAGCTCTTCTAGCCCAACCACTGGCTTGTAGGCAGGAAATGGTCATTTTAATTTCATGGCGAATCTTTCAGATGAACTAGATGAAAAAGGTGCCTTTATACATTGTGTTAATCAGCTGCACTGGGTCACTGGATAAGGACATATTAGGGGCCATCTGCCCAAAATAGTTTGCCTGGGAAGGGGAACCAGGCAGCCAGGCTCTTTGACAGTAATTAGAGAGCAGACTCAGGGGCTGCTGCTGGTGACGTGTCTCTGTAGAGAGGGACACAATCCAGCTCCCTCAGGAAGGGCATCAAGAAGTAATTACGATTCACAACCTAGAAGAAATGGATAAATTCCTAGAAGCATACAACCTACCAAGACTGAATCATGAAGAAACAGAAAATCTGAACAGACTGATTACTAGTAATCAGTAATCAAAAACATCCCAACAAACAAAAGTCCAGGTTCAGACAGCTTCACAGGTGAATTCTACCAAGCATTCAAAGAAGAATTAATACCAATCCTTCTCAAATTCTTCCAAAAAAATAGAAGAGGAGGGAATACTTCCAAACTCATTTTATGAGACCAGCATTACCAACACCAAAACCAGACAAGGATGTCACAAAAAAATTACATGCCGCTATTCCTGATGAATGTAGATGCAAAAATCCTCAACAAAATATTAGCAAACCAAATTCAACAATATGTTAAAAGGATCATACACCAAGTGAGATTTGTTCCAGGGATGCAAGGATGGTTCGACATCCACAAATCAATCAATATGATACGCCACACTAACAAAATGATGGATAAAAATCATATGATCATCTCAATAGATGCAGAACAAGAATTTGACAAAATTCAACATTCATTTATGATAAAAACTCTCACTAAAGTGGGTATAGAGGGAACAAACCTCAACATAATAAAAGCCATATATGACAGGCCTACAGCTAACATCATACTCAATGGTGAAAAGCAGAAAGCTTTTCCCCTAAGATCAGGAACAAGACAAGGTACCTAGTCTTGCTACTTTTATTCAAGATAATATTGGAATTCCTAGATAGAGCAATTAGGCAAGAAAAAGAAATAAAAGGTCTCTAACTCGGAAAGGAAGAAGTAAAATTCTCACTATTTGCAGATGATATGATATTATATACAGAAAACCCTAAAAACTCCACCAAAAAACTGTTAGAACTAATAAAAAAATTCAGTAAAGTTGCAGGATACAAAATCAATATACAAAAATCTGTTGCATTTCTATACACTATTAATGAACTATCAGAAAGAGAAATCAAGAAAACAATCCCATTTACAATTGCATCAAAAAGAATAAAATACCTCGGAATAAATTTAACCAAGGAGGTGAAAGTCCTGGATCCACACTGAAAACTATAAGACATTGATTAAAGAAATTGAAGAAGACACAAATAAATGGAAAGGTATTCCATGCTGAAATGTTCATACTACCCAAAACAATCTACAAATTCAATGCAATCCCTATCAAAATTCAAGCATTTTTCACAGAAATAGGACAAACAATCCGAAAATTTGTATGGAACCAGAGAAGACCCTAAATAGCCAAAGCAATCTTGAGAAAGAACAACAAAGATGGAGGCATCATGCTCCCTAATTTCAAACTGTATTACAAAGCTATAGTAATCAAAACAGTATGGCATTGGCATAAAAACAGACATAGATCAATGGAACAGAATAGCGGCCCAGAAATAAACCCACACATATATGGTCAATTAATTTAAAACAAAGAAGCCAAAAATATACAATGGAGAAAGGACAGTCTCTTCAACAAATGGTGTTGAGAAAACTGGACAGCCACATGCAAAAAAATGAAACTGGACCACTATCTTACACCAAACACAAAACTAACTCAAAATAGATTAAAGACTTGCCCATAAGACCTGAAACCATAAAACTCCTAGAAGAAAACATAGGCGGTAAGCCCCTTGACCTCAGTCTTGGCGATGATTTCTTGGATTTGACACCAAAAGCAAAGGCAACAAAAATAAAAATAAACAAGTGAGATTACATCAAACTAAAAAGCTTCTGCAAAGCAAAGGACACCATCAACCAAATTAAAAGACAACCTACCAAATGGAAGAAAATATTTGCAAATCATATCTGAGAAGGGGCTAATATACAAAACATATAAAGAACTCATACAATGCAATAGCAAGAAAACAAACAATCCAATTAAAAAATGGGCAGAGAACTGAATAGACATTTTTCCAAGAAGATACACAGACACCCAGCAGGTACATGAAAAGATGCTCAACATCACTAATCATCAGGGAAATGCAAATCAAAGCCACAATGAGATATCACCCCACACTTGTTAGAACGGTTATTATCAAAAAGACAAGAAATAAAAAACGTTGGTAAGGATATGGAAAAAAGGGAACCCTTGTGCACTGTTGGTGGGAATGCAAATTTGTGCAGCCACTATGGAAAAACAGTATTGGAGGTTCCTCAAAAATTAAAAATAGAATTACCATGTGATCAAGCAATTCCAATTCTGGGTATTTATCTGAAAAAAATAAAACAATAATTTGAAAAGATATACACACCCCGCTGTTCACTGCAGCATTATTTACAATAGGCAAGACATGGAAACAACCTAAGTGTCCACTGATGGATGAATGGATAAAGAAAATGTGGTATATATATACAATGGAATATCATTCAGCTATAAAAAAGAATGAAATCTTGCCATTTGTGACAACATGGATCTCAAGGGTGTTGTGCTAAGTGAAATACGTCTGACAGAGAAAGGCAAATACCATATGATCTCACTGATATATGGAATCTAAAAACAAAAGAAAACAACAAAAAAAGCAAGTTTGTAGATATACAGAATGGATTGGTGGTTATTAGAGGTAGGGGAGGGGTAGAGGTGGGGTGAAATGGTGAAGGGGGTCAAAAGGAACCAATTTCCACTGATAAATAAATCATGGAGATGTAATATACAGCACAGAGATGACAGCTAACAACACTGTATTATATATTTGAAAGTTGCGAAGAGAGATCTTAAAAGTTCTCATCACAAGAAAAAAAAATTTTGTAACTATGGTGACAGATGCTAAGCAGGCTTACTTTGGTGAACATTTCATAATACATACAAATACAGAACATTATACACCTGAAACTAATATGAAGTTATATCTCAATTATACCTCAATAAGAAAAGAATTTATTATGATTAGCAATCATCACAAGTACTACAGATCCAAAAAACCTCATCTGCTTTTTTCTAAAAGAAAATCATACTCTTATCATTTAATGGATGTAGCACAGGTGCCAAGACACGGAACTTACTGGGTCTGCCAGTGGAGGAGCACCATTTTTAAATTCAACATACAATCTCACGCTCTGCTAGACCATATCTGGCTGCTTACTCTGGAGGCACAAAAAACAGTTTATGACAGCACTGCAGAGCCAATTTATTGCCGCAGGAAATCCAACCAACATGTTCTTAGTCTCCACTCAACAGAACAGTATGTTGACCTTTACCTTCAGAATTAAAGAGTGAATTCTGTTGACAGCAGCTACTGTGCGAAACTTAAAGAGCTGCAGAGCTGGCGAATATTTATGAAATCTTCCTACTTGTGCTGGCCACTGGCAGAGAGGGTGGGAGGGATGTATGCTTCTGAATCATCCAGGGAGCTTGGAGTTACCTATCAGATTTGACTCTGGAATTTCAAATACTAAAATTAGAAAAAAATTCACTATTCACTAAAAACGAACAGGTGTATTAGGAAAAATGCTCAAGATTCTGAAGGTAAAATTACCATCCAGATACTTCCCTCCATCTGCTAGAGAACATCAGGTATCTCTAGAGGGGGAAGAGCTGGCAGTGGGCTGCTGCCTTGCTTTGCTTCCATGCCTTACACAACACACACTCTGGGCAGAGCAAGAAGACCCTCTGGTCCCCACTGATGCAGGGGGAGACATGCCTCTGAAGCCACCTTCTGGCTACTCCTGAGTGGAGAAAGGTTTCTGAGCTGAGGCTGAACATCACTTGTCCTGTGCTCTCTCAAGAGCATCCATGCCCTAGCTCATTACACTAAATCTTTCTGTTTTATCACCCATATCTCAAATCAAAACAGAAACCATACTAATGTCATCACTGACTTGCCAGAAATGCATGCACATTAGTGTGTTAACTCTCCCAAGGAGACAATCCAAGCCTAACACTTTTATTTTCTTTCTAATTTTAAAAATCTCAAGGAGTATCAACCAGATGGAATGACTTTTTGAAGGGATGTGAGGATGAGATTCTGTTTATTTTTAAGCTCTTCTGGTCCTTCTAGAGTACCTAAGAGTTAGGTCCCGGAGAGGGATTACAGAAGATTATGTGCAAACAGGACTTGGGACATGAGAGTGGGGAATGGGGGTGGGGGGCAGTGCCTCAACTGAGGGCAGTTAAGAGTCAAGATCTGTGTTCATTTGTTTACTTTTTTCAAAATGAAAATAACTTTACCGTGTATTCTATAATTCATGTTCACTGTAAAAAAAAAAAAAAAAAAAAAAAAAAAGAGGGGGAGGAAGACAGCAGAGAAAGGCTTTTTTTTTTTTTAAATAAAAAATTGTTGAGAAATACTCTGCTAAGCCCCTGGCATAGATCACCCCACCCTCACTTCTTTTTGTGCACTTTATATACACATACGTAGAGCACGACATAAATCAGCTCATATTATAATTTTGTTTTGTAATTAGATTTTGGCACTTAGTATATCTTATTCATGCAGCCCACAATGACTTATTGAGAACTTGTCATGCGAAGCATTTTGAAAAGTGCCAGGGATAAGGCTGCGAACTAAACAGACATGAGACTTCCAGTCAAGAAAGTGTATGACTTCAAAATTTGCACCACCACCTCCATAATAACTAAAATAACAGAAGAATTTAAAGATACAGATCAATATCGCTGTGGACCAGAAATGGAACAAACACACAGAAGCTTGAGGTTCAAAAGCAGTTAGAAGTAGCAACCAGGAAATGGAATCTTCAGTGTAACTGGGGCCACCACCCCATGTAGGGCAAGGACAAAAGACAGGCACAGAATGTGAAATGGGGGTTGTGGTTCCTGGCCACAAAAGAAAGAAGAAGCTGTTCCAGCCTTGGGGCTCCCGCTAGTAACTGAAGCTCCACTGTTGTTGAAAACAGCAGCAACAGAATCTGGGCCAAATCCCCTGCAGGCTCAGTGGCTGGATTTGTAATAAACCCACTATCACCATGAGATAGAAATTTGGGCCTCGTATCTGTTTCTGGATTCGGAGGCCCAGGGCAGAGTCAAGGTAACTGTAGTACCACTGGATAGGGAAGGGTCGGTGCAGAGAAAAATGAGAGCATCACAAAGCACAAATAACTTCCACTCTTGATGATCCTGAGTTGGAAGGAAGCCTACAATGGAGAAAGAGAACCACCAAACAATGACTACCAGGTGAATTCACTCTGGAAGAAATGAAAATAATAGAGCAACCTCAAAATGAGTTATTCTTAAGTTTTCTTGAAGAAACATAATTGGCATGCAATAACTGCACATAAAGTGTATAGTAAACAAGATAATGAACATATCCATGACCTTTAAAAGTATCTGTTCACCAATATCTCACTATTTTGATTTTAGAAGCTTCATAGTAAGTCTTGAAGTTAGGTAGTGTTAACTCTCCAACTTTGTTCTTTTTCAAAGTTCTTTTGGCTACACTGAGGTCCTTTGTATTTCATGTAAACTTTAGAACTAGTTGATCAATTTCTTCAAAAAAGCCTGCTGGGATTTTGATTGAGATTGCATTGAGTTTATAGATCAATTTGGGAAGAACTAGTATCTTAACAATATTGAATCTGCCACTCATGAACAAGGTATATCTCTCGATTTATTTAGAAGTTCTTTAATTTCTCTAAGCAATGTTTTGTGGTTTTGACAACCTTTGTCAGATTTATTACTACGTATTTCATATTTTCTGCTATTGTAAATGGCATTAACTTTATTTCAACTTCCAATTGTCCATTGCCAGAAATAAAATAGATTTTTATATATTGATCTTGTTTCCTGCAACATTGCTAAACCCTTATTATTTCTACCAGCTATTTTGTAGAGTTCATTGAATTTTTGACAAAGACAATCATGTCATCTGGGAATAAAGACAGTTTTACTTCTTACTTTCCAATCCAGATGATTTTTATTCCTTTTTCTTGCCTGATGGCACTGGCCAGAACCACCAATACAATGGTAAATGGAATTGGTGAGAGCAGACATCCCTATCTGTGTTCCTGAACTTAGAAAGAAAGCATTAAGTCTTCACGATTAAGTATGATACTAACTCTTGGCTCTTCACAGGTGCCCCTTTATCAGGAATAGATGCTGGATTTTTATCAAGTACATTTTCTGCATCAATTGACATGATCATATGGTTTTTTTCTTTTTTCTTTTTCACATGTAGTGTATTATATTGACTGTTTTAAACCAATTCTTGCATTATTGGGATAAATTCCACTTGATCATGATGTATTATCCTTTTAATGTATTTATTGGATTCAACTTGCTAAAATTTTGCTTAGAATTTTTGCATCTATGTCATGTGGGATATTGGTTGGTAGTTTTCTCTTGTAAAGTCTTTGTATGGTTTTTGGTATCAGGGCAATGCTGGCCTCTTAGAATGACTTGGGAAATAGTATCTCTTCTTCAATTTTTTGGTAAAGTTTGTGTAAAATTTGGTAAATCTTATTAAATGTTTGGTTGAATTTACCACTAAAGCCATCTAGGTCTGGAGGCTTCCTTATGAAATGTTTTAAACTAAAATTTCAATTTAATAGATGTGGTTATCTATTCAGGTTACCTATTTTTTTAGGGCTTTTCAGGTTATCTATTTTTTTCTTGAGTGAGCTTTGATAGTTTGTGTCTTTAAATGAATTTGTCCATTTCATCTAAGTTATTGAAATGATGAGCATGATGCTGTTCATAATATTCTGTATTATCCTTTTAATATCTTTAGAATTTGGGCTGATGTCTCTCCACATTTCCCTCTCATTCCTGATGCTGGCAATTTGTGTCTTCTTTCATTTTTCCCTGATCAGTCTGGCAATGAGTTTAACAATTTTGTTGATCTTCTCAAAGAACTGGGTTTTGGTTTCACTTATTTTCTCTACTATTTTCACTGATTCCTACTTTGATCTTTATTATTTCCTTTCTTCTGCTTATTTGGAAGCTGAGTTCATTGATTTGAGAACTTGCTCCTTTCTCACATAGGAGTGGCTGTAAGTTTCCCTTCCTCTAAGAACTGTTTTAACAGCATCCAATAAATTCTAACATGTAGTGGTTTCATATACGGTGCCAGCCCTGGTGGTCTCATGGTTAATGTTTGGTGCTCTCACTGTCATGATCCATGTTCATTTCCTGGTTAGGGAACCACACCACCTGTCAGTTGTCATACTGTGGTGAATGTGTGTTACTGTGATGCTGAAAGCTATGCCACCAGTATTTCAAATACCAGTAGGGTCACCCATGGTGGAGAGGTTCCAGCAGAGCTTCCAGACTAAGACAGACAAGGAAGAAGTACCTGGTCACCCACTTCTGAAAAAATTGGCCATGAAAACCCTATGAATAGCAGCGGAGCATTGTCTGATAGAGTGCCAGAAAGTGAGAGGATGGTGCAAAAAGACTGAGCAGGGTTCCACTCTGCTGTACACAGGGTCGCTAGGAGTCGGAATTGACTGACTCTAAGGCACTAACAATGACAAAGTGCTTTCATTTTCATTTAGGTCAAAATACTTTCTAATTTCATTTTTGATTTTTAATTTGATGCATGATTATTTAGAAATGTTATTCAGTTCCAAATATCTTTTATTAATTTCTAATTTAATTCCACTATGGTAGGAGAATATACTTTATATAATTTGAATCATTATTAAATTTACGGAGATTTTTTTATGGCCTAGAATATGGTCTATCTTGGTAAAATGTTCAGTGTGCACCTAAAAGAATCTGTTTTCTTCTTTAGTTAAGTACTTTATGAATGTCAATCAGGTCAAGTTGGATGACAGTATTGCTCAAGTCTACCAATACCTTGGTGATTTTCTTTAAACTTCTTCTATCAATTATCAAGAGAGGAGTATTGAAATCTCCGACTAAAATTGTAGATTTATCTTTTCACCTCTGCACTTCTAACACTTTTTTGTTTCATGTAGTTTTTTTAGGACTATTACGTCCACTTGATTAATTGACCACTTTATCATCATAAATATGATGATATTCAATTGCAAAAGAATTGCAATATTCTTTGCTCTGGAATCTACTTTGCCTAATATTAAAACAATCACTCCAGCTTTCTTTTGACTAGTGTTAGCATGGCATATCTTCTTCCATTCTTTTTCTTTTAACCAATTTGTGTCTTTATATTTAAAGTAAGTTTCTTGTAAGCAGCATATAGTTGAGGTTTTGCTTTTTACCCAATATGACAATTTCTGCCTTTTAATCAGGGTGTTTAGACCATTTACATTTTACTTGATTGTTGATACTATTCGGTTTAAGTTTATCTTCTTGCCATTTGTTTTCTATTTGTTCTAGAAGTTTTTGTTCTCTTTTCCCTCTTTTTCTGTCTTTTCAATGAATTGAACATGGCTATTATTTTGGTTTAAATGGTCAATTATCCTTTAGAGAGATACGAGACATTGTGAATTTTACCTTGCTGAAGCTTGATATTTTTGTATTACTAAAATTAGTTGTGAGTTTTTTTCTGGAAGGCAGTTCAGTTACTTAGAAATAGTTTGGTCCTTTCAGATCTTGTTTTTATGATTTGTTAGGTGGGTCTGGAGCAGTGCTCAGTCTAGGACTAATTATTGCCCACTACTGAAGCAAGATCTTTCTGAGAATCCTTTCCAATGCTCCATCAATTAAGAATTTTTTCCAGTCTGTCTGGTGGTAAAAAGAACTATTGCTGGCCTTGTGTGAGTAACCAGCACTATTCTCTAATCCTTACAGGTTGTTCTGTCCCTGGCCGTGGGTTGTTTCCTCACACACATGTACTCTGCTGAGTACTTGAGGGAGACCCTCTGTAGATCTCTGGGATTCTCGCCCTGGGCAACTTCCTGTCCTGTGCACTCGAGTCACCCTGTTCTGTCCCTCCTCTCTGCTCCATCTCAATTCAGAGTCTAAAACACAGACCTGACAGCAGCATATTCTTGTTTAAAACCCTTCCACAATCCACTATTTACAGAATGAGACTAAATACAGCCATACTGGAGACCCAGTTGAGAAGAAATGATGTCTTAGTTTCCTGTAGATTCCTCAGCAAAACCCAAGAGCTGACTCTCTGTGAAACACAAAACTCGAAGAGTTGAGAGACAGGGAAGTGGCCAGTCTACAAAAGGGGTTTACAACTGGAAAATAATAAGCAGGAGGTACAGCAGCAGGTTTCAGAGGTGACCGACAGGGGGTGGTGCCTAGCTGCTGTGGACATTGAGCTCCAAGTGCCACAGCCTCGGGGAGCAAGACAACCTTCAAGAACTCTATGGGGGAAAACCAATCCAAGGAGGAGGACTGAGAGTTTTATACTAAAAGGGGTGGGTGGCACTTGGGAGCCAGATTTATTCCTGTTTTAAAGTCTTTCATTTTTAACTTTTCATTTTGAAATAATTTCAGACTTCAGTAAAAATAAGTTCATCGCACTTCCCTAAATAGTAAGATCTTATAGAACTATAGTATAGTTACTAAAAATAAGAAATTAACATTGAGATGTTAGTATTAATTAATCTACAGACCTTACTCAAATTTTGCCAGTTTTTCCACTAATGTCCTTTTCTGGTCCAGGATCCAATTCAGGATTCACATAGGATTTAGTTGTCATGCCACCTTAGTCTCCTCCAATTTGGCATAGTCCATCTAGTCTTTCTGGGATTTTAATGACCTAGACACTTTGGAAGAGTATTGGCCAGTTAGAATGCAAGATGCCTTGGTTTAACTGATGTTCCCTCATAATTAAATTTAGGTTACGCATTTTTGCCAGAAAGCCATGGAAGTGATGTTGTACCCTTCTCAAAGCATTATACCAGTAGGTATAGGATGGCAATATATCTTATTACTGGTGATATTAACTTTGATCACTTGATTAGGGTGGTATGTATCAGTTTTCTGCACTGCCAAAAAAAAAAAAATCACAATATTTTCTTTTGTAATTACTTAGTATCTTGTGGAGAGATAATCTGAGATTTTGTTTCTTGTTTCTCATTATACTTTACCCACTAATTTTAGCATCAACTCATGGTGCCAGATTTCATTTGACTTAGAAAAATAAAGTGACATTGGTTACATTTATTTATACTTAATAAAAAGGCTTATTTTTTTTTTTTTTACAATCTATCTCTGACAGTTTCTCAAAGTACATTTCATGTCACTACCCAGGCACACCCTAAGTTTCAATCCCACCATTACCTGCAGAGCCCCAAACTTCCCACAATCTTTTATGGCTATGAGTATGTCCTCTATTTGAGATGCACAGCTCTGTAGCCCTTCTCTGTCCTATCCTCGTACCATATCTACTGGCACACTGTTATCCATTCTTCAAACAAAATTCAAAAAGCCCTGGAGGATTCTAGGAAGATGGCAGAGTAGGAAGAACCCACCTAGATGCAACTATTTTGGAACTCCAGAGTCTACTGAAGGCTTGCAACCTCCAGGAGAAGACTTGGACAGTAAATTGCTGTTAATTTTGGTCAATTCCAGCTCTTAGCACAGTAGTCGTCACCCATTCCCACCTCGAACCCCATGGAAGGCAGCAATACACATGTTCCTGGAGCAGCTTGCACAAAGCTTCCAGGAGCTGCAGAGGGCAAAAACGACTCTGTCCTTTAAATATGAGGAATCTGTTCTCTTTTCACTGATTGCTGCTTCTAATCATAGAAGTGTAGACAAAGAGGCAGGCATCCACTGTTGTTGCACCTCCCTCATTGTTGCAAGTCCTTCTCCCTCCAGATGAAGTGACTTCCAGATTTACAGGGACAGTGCCCTTCTCCCCCAACCTCATTTTTCTCTTCTTCCTCTTTTAAGATCCAGACATTAAAGACTAGGACATTCAAAAGCAACTGCATATGTAAGAAAAATTAGAAAGTAGCCACACATGCCCAGGGAAAGGCACAGGTTCTAAAAATATCTGAGAAGACCTTACATTTATACCACAGGCCGATCCTTGTCATGGAGAGAGCCTACAACAATAATAAAAAAATAAAAGTAAAGAAAACAACAAGAAAAAACAGGAAATCCTGGGGAAGGCAGAGAATCTGATTTCCAGAGTTACCACATTATTAGATTCAAATGTCCACTTTTCAACAAAAAATTAAAAAATCAAGGCATACAAAGAAACAGGTAAGTAGGCCCATTCAAAGGAAAAAAGTAAATCAACAGAAACTGTCCCTGAGAAAAACCTGATGGTATATCTACTAGAAAAAGACTTTAAAGCAACTATCTTAAAGATACTCCAAAGGAACTAAAGGAAGTTGTGGAGAAAATCAAGAAAACAATGTATGTACAAAATGGAGACATCAACAGAAAGACAGAAAAATCTTAAAAGAAACCTGAAAGAAATTATGGAGATGAAAATTATTATAAATGAACTGGAAAATTCACTAGAGAGATTCAAAGGCAGATTTGAGCACGCAGAGTAAAGAATTAGTGAACATGAATATAAGCAAATGGAGATTATCGACTCTGAGGAACAGAAAGAAATAAATTGAAGAAAAGTGAACAGAGCCTAAGGGTCTTGTGGGACACTACCAAGTGGATTAACATACACAATGTGGGAGTTCCAGGAGGAGAACAGACAGAGAAAGAGGCAGAGAGAATATATGAAGAAATATTGGCTGAAAACTTCCAAAATTTGATAAAAGAAATGTATATAAATATTCAAGAAGCTCAAGGAATTCCAAGACGAACTCAGCGAGCTATGCTCTGACATATTATACTCTAACTTTCAAAGGGCAAAGACAAAGAGAGAAGCAACTTGTCACAGTAAGATTATCAACAAATTTCTCAACAGAAAATTTAGATGCCAAAAGCCAGTGGGCAGATGTATTTAAAGTACTAAAAGAAAAAACTGTCAACCAAGAATCTTATATCCAGCAACATGTCCTTCAAATGTGAGGGAGAAATTAAGATATTCTCAGATAAAAAAAAGTTGAGGAAGTTCATCACTACTAAACCTGCCCTGCAAGAAATGGTCAAGGGAAATCCTGCAAGGTAAAGTGAAAGAATACTAGACAGTAACTTGAAGCCGTATAAAGAAATAGAGATCACAATAAAGGTAAATACATGGGCAACTATAAAAGCTAGTATTATTGTAATAACTGTTTCCAACTCCACTTTTTTGTTTTCTACATTATTTAAGAGACTAACGCATTTAAAGGGCATAAACATACTAGTTTATGTTTTGGGGCACACAATGTATAAAGATGTAATTTTTTGACATCAACAACTAAAAGAAGTGGGGATGAGGCTGTAAAGGACCAGAGTTTTTGTATGTTATTGAAGTTAAGAGGGCATAAATTCAAATTAGAGTGTTATAACTTTAGGATGTTAAATGTAATCTCCATAGTAGTGACAACAGAATAAACAAAATAAAATAGCTAGACAATATACACAAAAGTAAATGAGAAAAGAATTTCAACATTTCATGACAAAAAAAAATCAACTAAACAGAAAAGAAGACACTAATGCAGAAAATGAGGGACAAAAAAAGCTATAAAGAATACAGCAAACAAGTAGCAAAATGACAGAAGTCCCTCCTTATCAGAAATTACTTTACCAGTTGGAGATTTCAATACTCCACTCTCACTAATGGAAACAACAATTAAACAAAAGATAAGGAAATTGAGAATTTAAAAAACATAACAAACCAACTAGATCTAACACATATACAGAACACTCTAGCCAACAACAATAGCATATACATTCTTCTCAACTGTACATGGGATGTTTTCCAGGACAGACCATATGTCAGGCCATAAATTAAGTCTCAACAGATTTAAAAATATAGATATCATACAAATTATCTTCTCCACCCAAAAGAGGATGAAGTCAGAAATCAATAACAGAAGGAAAACCAGAAAATTCACAAATTTATGGAAATTAAACCATATAATCTTATACAAACAATGAATCAAAGAAAAAAATCTCAAGGGAAATTAGAAAATACTTAGAGATGAAGGAAAATGAAAACACAATATACCAAAACTTATGGGACACAGTGAAAGTAGTGCTAAGGAGGAAATTTATAGCTATAAATGCTTACATTAAAGAACAGAAAGATCCAAAATCAACAACCTAATTTTACAACTCAAAGAACTAGAAAAAGAAGAAAAAACTAAGCCTAAAAGTAGCAGAAGGAAGGAAATAAAAAACACTGGAGGGGCCAGCCCCACGGCCGAGTGGTTCAAGTTCCATGCACTCTACGTTGGCAGCCTGGGTTCGCAAGTTCGGATCCCGGGAGCAGACCTACAACATTTGTCAGCCATGCTGCGGCAGCATCCCATATACAAAATAGAGGAAGACTGGCACAGATGTTAGCTCAGGGCTAATCCTCCTCCTCAAGCACAAAAAGAGGAAGATTGGCAACAGATGGTAGCTCAGAGTGATTCTTCCTCAGCAAAAAAAAAAAAAAAAAAAAAAAAACACATTAGAGCAATAAATGAAATAGAGTAGAAAAACAACAGAGAAAAATCAATGAACCAAAAGTTGGTTTTTTGAAAAGATCAGCAAAATGTACAAATCTTTAGCTACACAGACTACAAAAAAAGTGAAGAGAACGAGAAGACTCAAATTACTAAATTCAAAAATGAAAGTGGGGGGGCTGGCCCCATGGCTTAGTGGTTAGGTTTGGTGCCCTCCAACTTCAGTGGCCCAGGTTCGCATGTTCAGATCCCAGGTGCAGACCTACACCACTTGTCGACCATGCTGTGGCAGCAACCCACATAAAAAAATAGAGGAAGACTGGCACAGATGTTAGCTCTGGGCCAATCTTCCTCACCAAAAAAAAAGAAAGTGGGGACGTTGCTACCAATTCTACAGAATTAAAAAAGATTATAAGAGAATTCTACGAACAACTGTACACCAATTAATTGGATAACCTAGACGAAATGGAAAAATTCCTAGAAAACACAAAACCTACCAAGACCAAATAACAAAGACATAGAAAATGTGAATAGAACTATAATTAGTAAGGAGATTGAATCAGTAATCAAAAATCTCCTGACAAAGAAAAGCCCTGGACCTGAGGCTTCATTGGTGAATTCTATCAAACATTTAAAGAACTAATACCAATCCTTCTCAAACTTTTCCCCAAAATTGAAAAGAAATGAGCACTTCCTAACTTGTTCTATGAGGCCAGCATTATCCTTACACCAAAGCCAGACAAAGACACCACAAGAAAACTATAGATCAATATCCCTGATGAACACTGATGCAAAAATCCTCAAGAAAATACTAGCAAACCAAATTCAGCAGCATATTAAAAGTATTATACACCATGAACAAGTAGGATTTACTGCTGGAATGCAAGGATGGTTCAACATATGAAAATCAATCCAATACTACCCAAAGCAATCTACAGACTCCATGCAATCCTTATGAAAATCCCAATGATGCTTTTTGCAGAAATAGAAAACCCACCCAAATATTCATATGGAATCTCAAGTGACCCCAAATATCCAAGACAATCTTGAAAAAGAACAATGAAGCTGGAGGACTCAGATTTCTTGATTTCAAAACTTACTATAAAACTACAATAATTAAATAGTGTGGCACTGGCAGAAAGACTGACATACAGAGCAATACAATGGAACAGAGAGCCCAGAAATAAACCCTCACATATGTGGTCAAATGATTTTTGACAAAGGTGCTAAAACCATACAACAAGAACAGAACAATCTTTTCAACAAACAGTGCTGGGGAAACTAGATATCCACATTCAAATGAATGAAGTTAGACTCTACCTAATACCACATACAAAAATTAACTCAAAATGGATCAAAAACCTAAAATGTAAGACCTAAAACTATAAAATTCTTAGAAGAAACATAAAGTAAAATCTTCATGATATTCAATTTGGCAATAATGTGGATGTGACATTTCTTGGATGTGACACCAAAGGCACAGGCCACAAATGAAAGATTTGCACAGGCAAACTGGGCTTCATGAAAATTTAAAAATTTTGTGCATCAAAAGACAGTATCAACAAAGTAAAAAGGCAACCCACAGATTGGAGAAAATATTTTCAAATCATATATTTAATAATGGATTAATATTCAGGATATATAGAGAGCTCCTAAAACTCAACAACAACAACAACAAATAACCTGATTCAAAAATGGGCAAAGGATTTAAATAGACATTTCTTCAAAGAAAATACAGTCATACCTTAGAAATACTGAGGGTTTGGTTTCAGACCACCATAATAAAGCTAATATCTCAATAAAGTGAGTCACAGAAATGTTTTTAGTTTCTGTGCATATAAAAGTTATGTTTACACTATAGTCTATTAAGTGTGCAATAGCATCGTCTAAAAAAACAATGTACATACATTAATTAAAAAATACTTTATTGCTAAAAAATGTTAACCATCATCTGAGCCTTCAGTGAATTGTAATCTTTTTGCTGGTGGAGAGTCTTGTAAAAAATGCAATATCTGCAAAGCATAATAAAGCAAAGCACAGTAAAATGAAGTATGCCCATATATGAATGATCAATAAGCACATGAAAAGATGCTCAATATCACTAATCATTAGGGAAGTGCAAATCAAAACTACAATGAGATACCACCTCACATCCATTAGAATGACTACTATCAAAAAAACAGAAATAATAACAAGTATTGGTGAGGATGTGGTTAGAAATTGGAACCCCTGCACACTGTTGGTGGGAATGTAAAATGGGAGAGGCACTATGGAAAACAGAATGGTGGTTCTTCATAAAATTAAAAATAGAATTACCATAAGATCTAGGAATTCCATTTCTGGGTATATATTCAAAAGAACCGAAAGTAGAATTTCAAAGAGATATTTGTACACCCATGTTCATAGCAGCATTATTCACAACAGCTGAAACTTGGAAGCAACCCAAGTGTACATCAGTAGATGAATGGATAAGCAAAATGTGGTATATACATTATACATAGAAAGGAATGTGGTATATACATACAAAGGAATATTGTTTAGTCTTAAAAAAGAAGGAAATTCTGACATATGCTACAACATGGATGAACCTCGACGACATTATGCTAAATGAAATAACCCAGTCACAAAACAACAAATACTGTATAACTCCACTTAGAGCTACTTAGAGCAGTCAAAATCATCGAGACAGAAAGTAGAATGGTGGTTGACAGGGGCTAGGAGAAGGGGGAAATTGCGTAGTTATCATGTAAGGGTACAGACTTTCAGTTTTACAAGATGAAAAAAGTACAGAGGTGGATGGTGGTGATGGCTGCACAACATTTTGAATGTATTTAATACCACTGAACTGTACACTTAAAAATGGTTAAGATGGTAAATTTTATGTTTATTTTGCCACAGTAAAAAAAAATTGGAAAAAAATTTCAAATAGCCCTTCTTCCTCTGCCCACGTCATGAGTTATTTGTTCCCTTCAAATAGCCCTTCTTCCTCTGCCCACGTCATGAGTTATTTGTTCCCTACCCAGGGCCCCATGGCACGTATAAGTATATCACAGTATTTGCTATACACTGTATTGTGTGATAAATTTGCATGTTTGTGTCCCCAGTGGCTGTTCCTGGATCTCATGTATGACACTTATAAAGGTATATTGGAGATCCTATATATTATTGTCTATGGAGTATATGCTGGATCTCTGTAATCCAAGAATTTGTTGTCAGGAGGCTGCAGGTTTACAGATAAGAAGAGCTGCTAGACACTTCATTGAAAGAAAAGCTGTCCAGTGGACATTATAGAAGATTAACAATGGACAGAGACTTAGCAGTAAGACTATAAAAAAGCCTAAAGTAGATGATCACTTGTTGGCTGATGGAAAAGGAATGTCACTGATTTATTAGAGGATATTATATTAATACATATTCTGATATTTCATTTAACTTTATGTGCAAATATTTTCCCACATTGTTAATATGCTTGGGAAATATGATATTTAATAGCATCACAGAATTCTACCCTAATAGAATTTAATTAACCTCCAAGTGAGCAACATATAGGCTATTACCAAAGTGTTTGACACTGAAGATAATGCTGTGAGAATATGTGTTTACACAAGTCACTCTGTACTTCTTTATTTCCTATGCATAAATTTCTAGAAGTGGAATGACTACATTCAAGGATATAACTAATTTTAAGGCTTTTGAAACATATCAATTTATATTTTTATTTACCAACTTTATCCCCCAAATCAGCTTCCAACTTTGAAGATTGTATTGCATTTCTTTAATTTAATTTTCCTTTATTACTAATGAGCTTAAATGTGTTTGGTGAAATTAACATTGGGCATCTGTATTTTTGTTGCTCTGAACTGCCTATTAAGTGCTTTGTTCACTTTTCTCTTGGGATATTTGTCTATTTCTAAAGGATTTCTATGACCTCTTTATATATGTCACTTCCTTACAGACACTGTGCCTCAAAATGAACAAGTTCTGGAACTCCAAATATCATGGGTTATTACTACCTTCCTATTAATTCCTTACATGATAAATGAGTTGTGTAAATACGAAATCACACTAAACTTCTGATGTGTTTTTACCTGGTTCTAATGATTAACCTTTAGATCTGGTTATGAGAGTCCAATTACCAAGACTCACTCTCCTCATTGAGGCACATAAAAATTCGACCATTAACTATGGAAAAATATTGTTAACTTTTGTTTTTAAATCAAGGCAAGTATGTTGGGAACAGACAATAAAGTACATCCTAAAAACACTTTGTTAACTAGACTTTGCTTTTGGCATGACCCATGTTTCACAGTTGCACATTTAATACTTTCTTCTATCCTTCTAACTCTCATTTCCTCTTTTTCTTCTATCCGCCTGCCCTAGTCTTCTTTTGTGAAACAAGTGACATACATTCATATGAAAGCATTACTATTTGAAAGAGGGCTTGTAGAGAGAATAATAATGTGGGAGTTTGGGTCATCAAGGAGTGAGAATGATGTTCTAGAGAAGTTGCTTTCTGGCACCACTCATATCTCACCGCATAAGTGAATGCTTACCTATTCAACTTCGAACAGGCAGCTGTGGCCAATAACAAGTTATACTTAAAAAGCATATTGCTATATTATAACCACTTTAAGAAAAAGATATAAGAAGTAATGGGAGAAAACAGACCTGTCATCCTGGGACCTTTCTTTCCTACAGCTATCCAAATCCAAACACTGAACGTCAGAGTCCTGGGGACTCTCCTGTCAGAAAAGGTAATGATGCTGTGGCTTCTATTCTGACTGCTCAGAGGCTTTTATGCTCACTACTGCTGCTGGGATCCTAGGGCTGGGTTTTTAGATATTGTAGTTACTACAAGTAGAGCAATTTTCCAAAAACACAGAAGTCCCTGGGCAATGATAGCTACCCTTTTGTATCCTTTCTTATCAATCAAAGGTAGGGTATGGGTTGTTTCAGGAATATAGGCTGCCCAATGAAGGGCAGGGCAAACCCTGACAAGAAGGAGCCAACTTCCAACCAGAAATCCAGATGATGTGATTTTAAAGCTAGCGAGCTGGTGAGCCACCACCACAACCACCCCCAGGAGGGGCTGGCTTGACCAGGGCAGGACAGCAGGGGTGCAGACAAACTGTCTGGATAAATTTGTACTTGAATCTATGTCTTACCAGACTTGGTCTCTTCTCAGTTACATTGAGGAAAGGCAGAAAATATACTAGATTTGTTAGCACTTTGCTCCCTTTCCTGCACAAATATTAATTGAATCCCTTCTCTGCGCCAGGCCCAAAAGTGAAGGAAATAAATATGGCTCCTGTCTTTCTAGGGCTTAGAGTCTAGTGGGAGAGACAGAGACATAAACAAGCTATTTTGGCACCATTTAATAATAAGTGTTAGGACTGAGGAAGCTGAGTATGCTATTGGAGCTGGGAGCAGGGGCAATCTAACCCAGTTTTGGTGGGTCTAAGTGGGCTTTCTGAAAGAAGTGACATCTAAGCCAAGACCTGAAAGCTAAGGAAGAGTCAGCCACGTCAAAGAAGGAAGAGCATGTTCTAGGCAGAGGTTAGGGCAATCATGGCACACTTAAAGAACTGAAAAAAGTTGGGGTGCAGAACACAGAGTAGGACAAGGAGAGTTAAAAGATGAGGCTGGGACCATATGAAAGAGTCAGATTATATATGGTTTTGTAAACCCGTTAAGAAGTTGGAGTTTATCCAAGAGTAGGGAGGAACCATTCGAGAATTTTAAGTTAACAAGTGACAAGGTGAGTTTTGCATTTTAGAAAGATCACTCTGCCTCCACTGTGAATAAGACAGTGGAGAAGGCAAGCCTGGGCAGAAATCCCAAGTAGAAGGTTACTGGGGCCCTACAAGCACAGACGACAGTAGGGGCCTTCACAATGGTGTCCACGGGAATGAGGAGAAAATGACAGTCTGTGATGAGTTTGGGTGGCTTGATGGGATGGGGTAGGGTGGTGAAGGAAAAGAAGAGGCAAGGACGATGCCTACATTCTCAGCTTAGGCAACCGAATGGAAGTTAGTTTCATTCCCTGACAAACAGAACACAAGAGGAGGCACACAAGAGGAGGTGACTATGAGTTTGTTTTAACCCTGCCAAATCTGAGGTGTTTAAGGTGCATCCAGTGGAAACACCCAGTAGACAGATGGGCAGCGGCTAATCGGAAAGAGGTGTATTCCCTATTAAACGAGGTGGTGACTCCCTAGAGCAGCTGCTGAGTATAGAACTAACAAGATGCCCAATCTCTTGGGGCTGACTTGCAAATGGACTACTTACTACCTCTGGGCTCCATCATCATAAACCATATTCACCATAAACCATTACCTATATTTCACACCACTGACTTTAAGGCAAGAGGCATGGGAAAGAACAGACGAGTCCAAGTCCATTACTATTTAAAGAGAAAAATCTCCTCAGTTATTTCTTCAGAGGAAAAAATTAGAAAATGAAAAACAGAAACTGTTTTTTCCTATACTTTGTGGCCCATAATTTATTTTTAAAATTTGCACAGTGATCACAGAAACATGAATTGGTAAGTGTCATGTGGACATAGGCCAGAATCATTAAGTGTTCAGGCGATGGCTCAGTCTCTAGTCATCTAGCACAGGAAGAGCTCACACTCTGATGCTAGATGAGGACTGTGATCTTTTCAATGGCTGCAAAAGGCATAGCTAAGATGAAACATACAAACCAGTCTAAATACTGGCATCTTTGACACATAATAAAGAAAAATGCTTTTTAAATCTCTCATAAATTTGCAAATAGTATAATTTCTTATAGCAATTAATTATCTAGTTACAAAATTCATCTAGGATATATAGACTGGCTCCCCATTTTCTCTTCTTAAGAAATAAAATATTTAGGTCAAACAATTACCTTGCTTTTTTTCTTCAGGACACATGGTCAACTTGTTTTATCTTTTATGAGCCATACCTTATCCTATGGTTACCAATTGAGGGTTCAAAGATCCCCCTGAAATTGTGAATTGTGTGCAGAACTTTGCATGTAAGTGAGTCTAGGCATTTTTCTGAGAAGAGGGTCTAGAATTATCAGATTCTCTACGCAATTCACACTCAAAACAGACTAAGAATCACTGTCTTATACCCACATTTCACTATGATTCTCCTACAGTGTATGGTATAAATATAGGTCATAAATTATGAGTTGACAGGTTTCATATTCTCTTAGGGATAAATATGTTTACTTTTATAGGACCATATCTGGAAAGAACCTCAAAAGCTAACAAGTTTACTCTCTTGCCTTTAGGCAAAATACCTCCAAAATTATCCAAGTCAGAAAAAACCGAAAGTCTGTTTATTTTTCCCTGTGGGAAAGCAATTCAGCACCTCATTCTGCAACCTATTACATTTTTTAACAACCACTGTAAAATTTATCTTTGGTCTGTATGTGCTCTAGTTTAGGCCCTCAATAGCCTTATTACTATTTTTCTTCACTTTATACACAGCTATAAATGTGTGTTAACTTTTCCAGAGAAGATATATTGCAATGTTCTTGTCACAGGCCATTTTTATACCTAAAAACTCCAGTGACAAATGTGTATGTACACAACGCAGTTCACACACATTAGGCAGACGTCTGGACAATATACTAAAACCTAAGTGTGATCAAGTTATTAGCAACAGGAGTTCAGAGCCCCAAAATGCTAGGAAAAATCTCACAGAAAACACACTGCAGCAAGAAGGGGCTCTCCTGCTGTTTCTGGCAGCTGCACTGTCGGTCAGAGTGGGGTATAATGGCATTTGATGGAGATCTGACCTAACCATGTGCCCAGAAGGTGTGGGCCCTCAGCAACCCTCACCCCAGCCTGGCCCGTGGTCATGGTCCCATTGCCCTCCCCAATGGACACTGCACACTCCAGGCGTCACATGTGCACTGGCAATCCAGCTCCCCCTGCTTGACTGTCTCTCACATAGGTTTGTCTCCTGTGGCCCTCCCTACACAAACACTGGGCACTCCCGGCCTTCCACCAACAGTGGCACCCTGTCTTCCTCTGTATGTCTATCCAATGGCTAGGATTCACCTATACCATGAAAGCTTGCTTCCTGCTTTCCACTTTCCTAGGGACTGTGGACCAGCTCTGGCCTGGGCATCCCAGCAAACTTGTCCACTGTCCTGGAGGTTGCAGTCATGCCTTATCCAATGAGGTCTGATCTGCAGCTTTGGGGAAGGAGTGCCCCTTTCAAGTCTGTCCTTCCTTGGGTACTCTGCCTCAGCTTTAGGGTAGCATACAGTCTTCTTAAATCTTCTATCTTTTTCTTCTATCTACTTCTTCTTCTATCTACTCTTCTATCATAGTTTAATAATTCTTTATATTAAAATACTCCTGTTTAAATCACTGTGTGGTTTCTGTCTTCTGATTGGACCCAGACTGATACAATCACATGTCTTATTCTTTGATTGCACTCATTGATGGTATTTGCTAACAGTACATCTTTGATTGTTTTCATTTTTCCTTCTAGTTTAATTGTATTATGGTTAAAGAATGTAGTCTATACAATTCCTACTTAATGGAATTTATTGATATTCTTTTAATATAATGCATAGTGAACTTTTTAAGTGTTTTTGGAAAACTGAAAAAAAGGTGTGGTTTATATTTTCAGGGTACAGAGATGGATATATTTCAATTAGATCAATCTTGTTAAAGTTTTCATATCTTCTATACCAGAAGTCAACAAACTTTTTCTGTAAGGAGCTAGACAGTAAATAATATAGGTTTGTGGGCTGTAAGGTCTCTGTTGTAACTCCTCAACTCTACCGTTGAGGTGCAAAAGCAGCAATAGACAATGTGTAAACTTATTGTCTGTGTGGCTATGTTCAATAAAACTTTGTTTACAAAAATAGGCAGCAGGCTAGATTTAGCTCACAGGCCCTAGTTTGCCAACCCCTGCTTTATATTATTATTTTTATCCACTTGATCTGTCAATCAATGAGATAGATATGTTAAATCTCTCAACACTAATGTGTTTTTTGGATTTCTCCATGTACGTTTTTGGTCCTTCTTGGTTTATATAATTCTGTGCTCTGATATTTGTCACAAAAAGGTTCATAGTCACTATATCTTCCTGTGGATTTTATTCCTTACCATTGTAGAATCCTTCTCTTTGTCCTGTTAAAGATTTTTTTTTTTTGCATTAAATCTTATATTTAATATAGGAAAACATTTAGAAAGAAAATATAAAATAAACCAATACAATTAAAACCAAAGATAAGTTTAACAATAAATCCAATTGGAATAAATCTACCTATTAAAAGAAAACATATCTCAGAATACGGCAAACACCAAAACCATGTCTATAAGATATATATGTAAAATAGAGTAGTCCTACAAGTTTTACCTATAGTGGATTCTTCATCTGTCTTTCTTAAGCTATTTTTCTTTTTTTAATCTTATTTGCTATAAATATAATTATTATCCTACATATCATGTCTTGCATCAGTTTATATATATATATATATATTTTTTTTTTTTTTTTTATTTAACAGCGCCATTTTAAGTCTTTTATATAAAAGAGCATGTGGTTTGTGTTAGTCTTTTCTCTCTGTTCACTGGAGCCTCATCTGTTTCCTGCCCTTAGCCTATGAGAGTTCTGGCTGTCAGGTTTCAGCCCTCATGCTCCAAGCTGGAGCAGTTAGTCAGAGTTGCTTTTTACCCTGTAACTTCATGCAAAGTTCTACACCAAAGATCCTTCCACTCTGTCAGGGGCATGTCCAGTTCCCTGGGGTTTTGGGTTGTTCCCTCACTTCATTGTGAGCCCACTGCCACTTTTTTGTGACAGCTCTAGTCCACATATGCCATTATTTAATATAACCCGGTATTGACTGATTTTTTTCCCCCTCTTTTTCTTTCTCACTCAGTTAAACAAAACCCTTATTTGCCAAATACAATTGAGTCTATAGAATTATTCATCCAAACTACATCTGCCTCCCTTTGAGCCACAGGGCAGAAAAAGACAAATCCTAGCACCAACTGAAGAGTTATTTCTCTACCCCTTTGAAGGGCGGAAGCCACAAGTGATACATCCCCTCAAGTTACTTGTACCCCTAGTCCTAGGATCCACAAATACAGAGAGAATTTTGGAAGGCTTTATAGAATTTCATCACCTGACCCTCTGACTGACTGCTTTGTCCAAGAGTGGGAGCCATGTGTCTCTACGTTGGGTCTTCTTTAAGTTTGGTTACAACTATTTTTGTGGGTCCAAACTCTGAGTTTCTGCTGGGCTCTTTTCATATATTCAGTGGTCTTGTGTAGTCTTACCAGTTTTTATTTAATTTTGCTTATTTCATTCTATTTCTATGGAAATTGAGGGGAGTATGCTCTAGGTCTGTGTCTGTGACTTTAGGGAGTCCTGCATGCCAAGTATAACTCTAAAGGATTTTTTTGAAAGAGAATTGATTCCCACAATGGATTTCTTCTTTCTTCTTGAAATTCATTTCTTGAATTTTTTTAACTCACATTCATTAAGAAGGATTTGAGATTCTGCCTTACTTAAATGTGTATTTAAATTAATGATAAGCCACCCGGTTTTAAAATAAAGTAGAAATTTAGTATTTCCAGGCCAAATAATCTTCTGAAATTTCTTTTGGTTCTAGTTTTAAAAGCAATTAAAATAGCATAGAAACTCAAAACATCGTGAAACTCAAAATGACGTCAACGTCAGCAATGTTCTGATAGACACACAAACAGGCGAGCTCTTACCAGCGGAATGAGCAGGCTAATGAGGTCTGTCAGAGGTTTGCTGAGCAGCAGCAGGTCCTCCGCGGCCTGAGTGTCCCCTCCTGAGCCAGACTTCTGTGCCTTGAACAGGGGAAGAGAAAGAAAGGGGGTCTTGGAGGTCAGTCAGCTTGGCGATAAGAGACAGGTGCACTCAGTCTAGCAGGTGAAGGGTGCTGAGGAAGCATTTCACCTCAGTCCCCTGAAGAGAAGTTATGCTTCGTTATAATATGACAAAGAGTGCACACACTGCCACCGGCTCAGACTACAGAGGCAGACCTGGGTGGCCCACAAATAAAGCAATAACTAGGGCTGTCGTTGGAGGAATGATGGTGATTTTCACATACCACAGTGGGTAAGCACTTTCTTTCCAACCATCCTAAGACTAGGTGCCGTTATCCTCATTTTTCAGGTGGGAAAACTGAAGTTCAGAGAAGTTAAGTAGTTCGTCTAAAGTCCCACAGATAATGGGTGACAAAGCCAGAAGATAAACAGGCTATATGACTCCAATCACACATGCTCATCTCTCCTGGGCATTTTTATGCACACTGTATGAAGCACACCAAATGCCTTCTGCTATGCTTTCCTTCTCTATATGCACACACATGCTGAAATAACCTCTAGAATATTTTTCCAATGTACTACTGCTTGAATAGGCTTCAGATACGGGTCTATGCTGCTTAGGACGCGTGGGCTTAAACTGCAATGGAAATAAGAAATGACAAGTGAGTGACTTTAATTTTAAGCGTGTCTTCTCCCGGGAGTTTCACAGAACTGTCTAACTCCAGAGAAGATTTCTATCATAGAGATGAATAATTTTATACTGAAAACAGGCACTGATTGTTTACTCTGTTTGCTACAGTATATACACATTTCATTCTCATATTTCCTCTGTTTTTAATTTTACTCAGAAGAAACAAAACTTTTAGGTAATGACCTTTGCCAAAGCCTTTAGAGCAGGCTGCAGGCTGTCCTGCTTCAGGTCATTAAGCTGGACTCCAGGGCCCTTCTCACAAATGCCAAGTTTCCTTCTGCACTTCAGGCCTATGGACAAAACTTGAGTTGCCTGCTTCAGTTCAGAAGGACTTGGTTGAAAATCAGACACCTGCCTTTTAACAACGTGCACCTCTCTATAGCCAAGGAGAACAATGTTATCATTAGCATCAAGCTTCCCTCTCTTCTCTCTCCCTCTTTCCCACCCCCACCCCCATCCCTGATCCGCCTGACTGACTTTATCAGAAACGTAGAATTTCTTCCCAGGAAACAAATGGGTGGCACTATCCTAGAGGTCTGAACCTTTCTGAATGTTGGCTATTGATTCTCACCTTCTGAAGCACGATGTGAGATAGAATATTGGCCTTTTCACATTAACACATTACCCTTTAGAGTAGATTGATGCTCTCCTGGAAAAGATAAGGCAATCTCACCCCAGGCAGTGAGGGGCATGATGCCACTCCTTCCTTTCCAAACACATGTGAGCAAGCAGATGGGCCCCAAGCACAAGCTCCAGCTGTGGGGCGTTCCTCACAAGGATATCCAGTGGTCCTCTAGATCCTCCAAGATCTACACAGTCATTTGTTGCTGTCACCAAGCAACATCCAGACTCTGCCCACCAGTACGCAGGTACCGCCTCCTTGCAAAGTTGCCCAGAGTTCCAGAAAAGGGAACACTGCAGCTTTGCACAACAGAGGGGTTCACTCCAGGAATGTATTAGAAATTCAACTCTCCTCACAAAAGGATGGGCCCACATTGGAAGCTCTGTGCACCAAAGGGATGGATGCAGGGGTAAATATAGAAACTGAGAAGCAAGAGAAGATGGTAGACTGAGCTGGGAGGGTAGCAGTAGGATTTGAGAGAAGTGGTTGGATTTGTTTGCTATTTAAGGTAAAAAGCTACATTACTTGGTGACAGATTAGATGTGGAATATGAAAAAGAGGGAAATTTTAAGAATGACTCCCAGGTTTCTGGTTTGCATGGCAAGATGAAGATGGCAGGGCTTGCTGGCAGGAGAATGGTTTTGTGAGGTGAATCTTGAATTCAGCTTTGGACATGTTGAATTTGAGGTGACTATGAAGCATTCCAGGTGTCATGTTAAGGAAGCTGCTGGATATACAAGTATGGATCTCAGAGGAGAACTCTGAGTAGAAATATAAATTTAATAGTCTAAAACATATAAAACCTGGGAATGTCAACTTATGAGCCATATTTAATACTAAATGGCAGTACAGCATTACCCAAAATGAGATAAACGCATACAGCTGTATTCCCGGCATTAAAAATAAAAAAAAAGGCCAGGGAGAACACAATTCTACTAGATTTAGCATTGCTACATGAATCTGGTGCACAGGGGTAGGTACTCAACAGAGGTTTGAAAGTAAACACAGAGGTAACACATCTGGAGAGAACAAGAGACAGTCAATTCCTCAAGCTCTTGTTTTCTGCTGTTCCAAGCAGGTTTAAGCACACAAGGGAGCACAACTTGCAATGGTGCGGCCCTGACCAATTCAATTCAACACTCACTGTGCTCCACAGACACCATCATGCACATGCTCGCGATGCATAGCTCATACAACTCAGTCCCCACTCTATAGGACCTCAGATTTAATTCAAAGGTTGACAAGCTTCCAAATAACTGTGCTAAAGGCAGAGTGTGAAAACTGCTATAGAGGTGGAAACAGAGTTTGGGTGGTGGGGGAGGTAGGAGAAGGTGGCATTTGGTGGGTGCGGATGAGGTCTACAGGGAATAATATGGAGAACAGGTGTTTCAGGTACTGGGAATCTGACGTGGAAAGACAAGGCAGTGCATAAGGTGCAGGATCCATCTGGAAAATGCCAAGGCAACCATTTGGTATGGGTACGGTAAGCATGGAAGACTGGCAGACGAGTCTGGAAAAGCATCCTGGGGCCAGATCATACAAGGCCTGGAATGTCTCACCCATGAGTTAGAAAATTATATCATGGATAATGAGATGTCACTGAAATTTTCAAAGGAAGGGAGAGACATGATGAGGACTACAGGCTATGACAGAAAAACCTCACTTGCATTCAACTACCAGACGGAGGGTAGCTCATGGGGAAGAGCAACAAGGGGAAGGACATGGAGGAGTCAAACTGGATGATTCCGAGAGAGAGTAAAACAGAGAGTACAGCCCTCACGATGGAAAGCCTCTATGTGTATATGAGACTAAGGAGGACTCAGTGGCCACATTTCAGTCTTTCGGCAATACGAACACATCTGCAAATGAACAGCAGTTTAACTGTCCTCCCACCAGGAGAGCAGTCTATCAAGCTCCCCCATCACTTCAGAAATGACAGACAAGGCCCAGATTGGGAAGTCAGCTGACCTGGATTTTAACACTGAATATGTGCCTTCCCTAACCCCAAAGCTGGGTTAGGTTCCTCCACTCCCATATTCACTCTGCAGCATCCTGTACCTTTCAGTGATTACATTCTCACAAATGTAATGAAATAATGATTCGCTTCACTATTTGTGTACTGACGATCTTCCCTATCAAACTGTAAGCTCCCTAAGAGCTAACACCCTTCCTCTCTTGATCCCTGCTGAAATCACAGGTGCCTAGCCCTGTCCCAGGCTCATAAGTGCAAAATAACACCATAAATTTATATCTCTTAAGCCCGCTAAGAGTCAGTATAGTCACGAAATACGAACTGAGTGCCCACGAAATACGAACTGAGTGCCCTCCCACACACCAAGACACAGAAGTGAGGAAGTCTTGGTCCACAGGAAGCCCCCTGTAAACAGGAAGGTGAGGTGAGCACCTTTCTTCTTGCTGTTGCTAATGACACAGCAACCATTTATTGCTTACCTTTCCTGGGCCAGGTATGTGTAAGGCACTTCATATTTACATATATTCACATACATTTTATTCTCTCATTTAAGTTCTATGACAACCCTGCACAGTAGTTATTATCATATCTACTTTACAGATGAGGAAACTGATACTAAGACAGGTGAAGTAACTTGCTCAGGATCATAACGTTGAAAAGTCACGTGGCTGGCATTTGAATCCAAGGCATTCCAGCCTACAAGGCCCACGTGTCCCCACACCAGTGAGTCTTGAGCATGTATTTGTTTCTTCTTCCACATCTTTCACACACAATCCTCAAGGGGTTAACTTAAACCAGGACCAATTCTGAATCACAAGGCAGGTTAGGGTAAAGATTGAACTCCTAAGGGAGATTCTGACACCTGCCCCCACCCACTCCTCACCTCCCTGGTACACATTCCTGCAACCTATCACTCTTCTCCCTGAAAAAGAAACGTGCTTCATAAATCTAAACATTATTCTGATTTTAAACACTGGCAACCCTCGATTCTTCTACTTTAGAGACGGTCCTTTTAGAAGTACACAGAGGCTTTGAATGCAGAAGAATCCCCAGTGTGGAGCACGTTTATAAATGGAAGAGGTGTCTTATCGTTTGGAAAGTACTTATTGCTCAGTGTTGTAGGAAAATGTGTCTTTGATGCACACTCTATTTCCTTTCCCAATCCTTTCCCCTAATTCAGTCTCAAGGACTCTATGTCTTTCAGAGAGACACCAGGTACCATGGAGATCAAAGTCAGTAGTCAAGGTCAAAGAAATACATGACAGATATTACAGGGGAGGAATTAGAAAGATGATAGCAGTAAAATATAAAATGGTGCTGAAGAAAATGAAAAAAAAACAGTGATCTATTGGTACACTAGCAAATTGAAAACAGAGAATTAGAAAATATTTTGTATTAAGGAGTTTTCTTTTAAACACCCTTGAATATGTACCTAATCACTTGTAATAAAAGAGGATTTCTATTGCGTCTGGAATTTTTAAACTTCTGATCCTTTTTATCTACAATCTACATAATCTTTCACAGATTGACACCATCAAAGCATCTTGTGAGAGTAGCTCTCGACTACACCTTGAAGAATTATATAAAACTACCCACTAAATTGAAGTAAGAAACAATGTTCTCTAAAGAGATACTTACCAGAAAGGAGAGGAAAAACTAAGAGAAATCCATAATTCAGGATTCCATAAGTACTTAGCAATGCTTTACTGTTAATTTAGAATAATAGATGAGCAAATAAAAACAACTAGATGGTTCAAAGGCCATTTTCATTTACTGGCTTTATAAGTTTGGGTTAAACACTTGCTCACTATCATGTTTGTTGAGAGAATCTTGGAATTATTTATTAAACCACACCAGACAAGCTAAATACTTGACCAGCTTAACTGTGGATAAAAGATACCATTTATCATATTGATGAATAGCAGAGACTAAACCAGAGTCTAAGGATTCATTCTTGGCTCTGCTACTATAATTCTTGGCAGAGTATCAAAAACAGTTTGGTTTCAACTTTAGCTTCTGCATCTATCCAAGCCAGGATGCTACCATTTGATATATATCTCTTGCAATTTTACCAGGATTCTAAATAGCACAATGAATTTATATTGGCTGTGTGCTTTCACATGATCTAAGTATCAGTTGACTTGGTTAAAGAGAACATTAAATGAAATAGGCATTTCTACTAACATGAAAAGTACTCAATAAACTCACATGCCTTTCCTTCCTTAGAGCATGCTGCTAAGTAAATCCAGGTCATAGTTTGGGGCAAAGTGACGTTTCCATAGCCACTGAATACATTTCTAGTCCTCAAAACCATCTTGCAATTCCATATTATTGGTCATAAGGGAAAGCAAGTGATAGAGTTTATGTTTTGCATATGCATGTAGATGTGTGTTTATACCTATGTGTATACATACACATATACGTATGCGTATGTATGTGTGTGTATGTGTATACGTGTGTGTGTGCCTAAAATCTCTCCATTGTTCCTAGCCAGCTAATCCATCCTGTTGGGGGTGGGAAGGAGCTCCATCTCAGGACAGGAAGACTGGACACTGCTTGGCCAACCCCAACGTGCACGTAAGGCAAATGATCTCTTCAGTCGGGAGCAGATCCCCAGTTAGTGCTCGCTAAGTCTTTGCTTAGGCCTCTCCTCTTTCCTTTCAGATTTTGTGATCAAATTATCAGTTCTTGATATGGGTCACCCAAAGATGGCTTATTTGGTACTCTCTATAGAATCATATGTTCTTTATCAAAAATAAAGACACATTAGAGGAAGATTAGAAAGAAGAGAATGAAGGGAAGTGTGACATGGAGCAGGGTTGTTCAAGACACAGGAATAGGTCCTCTACCTGCAAGGCCAGCCGTACAATACTGGATGTGTAGGTCAGCATGCCGTGCAAAATATCAAGCAGTGAAAATAGCAGCGCGGCTGCCGTCTCGTTGTTGTTTTTATTGTCCACATCCAAGCACAGTGTGGCAGTTTCGGTGAACAGGTTACAGACATGACGGACCAGTCCTGAGGGTAAAAAGGAAAAGGGTAAAATATTCATCATAAATTATAAAAATAATGTGTCATATAAACCCAACAGAGCAGGCATTTGTATTCTACGTTGCATAAACTCTAAGCAGTCCTTCAACTGTACTCTGTACCAGATACATGTGGGAAAGTTTTTAAAAATGCAGATGTCCGGGGGCGAGCCCAGTGGCATAGTGGTTAAGTTTACTGCTCCACTTTGGCGACCCGGGGTTTGCGGGTTCGGATCCCAAGTGCAGACCTACACACCACTTATCAAGCCATGCTGTGGCAGGCATCCCACATATAAAGTAGAGGAAGATGGGCACAGATGTTAGCCCAGGGCCAATCTTCCTCAGCAAAAAGAGGAGGATTGGCAATAGATGTTAGCTCAGGGCTAATCTTCCTCATGAAGAAAAAAAAAATGCAAATGTTCAGGCCTCACTCCCAGGATCTGCTCAGGAGCCTGAGATAGGGCTTAAAAATATACTGTTAAACAAGCTCTCCAGATGGTTTTGATGCAAAAGTTCCCCAAATAACACTTGGAGAAACACTATCCTATAGGGACAGGCTTCACAGGGACAGAAGACTCCGTGACACTGGAAGAAAATATGTTGTATATGAACCTACTGTTCCCAGGTTCTCTGTTTGAAGGCACAGTTCTTCATGGTATGGATCAGGGACCACCAGTGAACCCAGGAGTCTATCAAGGGTCTACAAGTAATTGGGTCATCTCAAGAAGATAAAGCAATAAAGCAATTTTTCTCTCATGCATTCCTAAGAATTTGAAATGTAAGATTAATCATGATTTTAAGAAATCTGAAATTTAGAAATTGCCAGCTTCTATCATTTTGTCTATGTGAACCTCATATTAACAGTGCAGTTAGTCTTCATCACTTTTAGTTTGATGTAATCTGTAACAACAAGCACATTTTCACATTTGGGGGGCATTACTTTTTACATTTAAGTTGGCATTTTTATTGTTACTAGTATGTAGCATTACACTTTAAATTCACCAGATGTGGGGCCGGCCCCGTGGCTTAGCAGTTAAGTGCGCGCGCTCCGCTACTGGCGGCCCGCCTTCAGATCCCGGGCGCGCAGCGACGCACCGCTTCTCCAGCCATGCTGAGGCTGCGTCCCACACACAGCAAGTAGAAGGATGTGCAACTATGACATACAACTATCTACTGGGGCTTTGGGGAAAACAAAAAGGAGGAGAATTGGCAATAGATGTCAGCTCAGAGCCGGTCTTCCTCAGCAAAAAGAGGAGGATTAGCATGGATGTTAGCTCAGGGCTAATCTTCCTTACAAAAAAAAAAAAATTTTAATTCACCAGATGTAAATGTGGTGAAAACATAACAGGAATAATGTTATAAACCTAAATGGTAAACAGGACCTTCGGCATCAGTAGATCATCTGAATGTTCTAGAAAAAGTGAATCTTCAAAGATATATATTTTACACAAGCAGATGGAAAAAAAAAAGCATGGTAAGGAAGTATGGCATGTATTGTAAGCTGGATTTTATTGGACCTGCAATCCATTTGTCCCTAGTCCCCAGATGATCAATTGGAGGGAAATTCTGACAAACACAGCCATCCAAGCTTTGGTATCTCCTCCAAACAGTGCACGTTGTCATTTCCAGTAAACCAATCTAGTTTTCCTGGACACGTGCAAAGTAATTCTCAGAGTACGAAAGTAATTAATTTTGTCACTAAAGGCAGAGAGAAACCAAAATTACAGAGGCATCATTCAAAGTTGTAATCCTTGTGGTAAAAACAGGTATAAGTCACAAAGCTGAAGATAAATATACTTGAAGGGAAAGTAGAATGAATTATTGTCAAAATTTCTTTATCAAATGACAAGGTTTGATAGCACATATCATCAGTGACACATAGTACAGAAAAACAATTATTATGACACGTGCATTACACCACCAGGCATTCTCCTTAGAGTTAGAACGCATTACTCATGTGCATGCTATGAATCAGCATTTGGCATTCGTGAGCTGCAGACAGGGTAGAAGGGCTTCACAATGTAGTACTTGGTGAACACACGCTGCAAGAGAAGATGTTTTCCTTTTGTCGGTTCATGATTCCTTTGTGACACATCATGTAGATGGCCAGGGGCGTAGGGGGGTCAATACTGGTGAAGCCTAGCTACATGTACAGCAGAGAAGGACATGGCTCTTCAGAAGGTGGAGGCGGACCCCTGAACATCCATCTACATGCTGCTGGATACAGACTAAATGGCTGGTGAGCAACGTGTTGTTCGTGATCTTCACTCAGTCTTCAAGGAAGGAGTGCAAACAATGAATGCAGTCAAATCCCTGCTGGGAAGGAGAGTCTTTCCAGCCTGCTGTGTGAAAAAAACAGGCAATGAATGCCAGGCTCTGACTTTACACACTGAAGTCACCAGTGTCAGGGAAGGTGCTCTTATGAGATTAGAAATGAAGTATGACATAAAAATATTTCTTCACAACAGTGATAACGCCAGCAAAGCCCATTAATATGATGTCAAGTGGCCTATCTCAGCCATATATTCGGTGCTCTTCAAAGCCAGAACTTTCACTTCAGGGTCAAAATACATGTTTTTCTTGTCTAAACATTTTATTATGAAAACGAAGAAAGTCATGAGATAGTTCAGTAAAACGAACCCCTATCATTCTCTTCAATAATTACCAACATTTTGCCAATCTTCAATCTATCCCCATCTACATTTTTTTAGTATTTTACAGCAAATACCAGACATCATCTTATTTCTGCTGTAAATACTTCTGTGTAGTCTAACAGATAAAGACTCTTTTTTAACATAACCACAATGCCATTACCACTTAATAAAACTAACATACTTCTTAATATACTCAATACACAGTATATGTTCAAAACGCAACTGTCTCAAAACTGTCTTTTTTGTAATTCGTTTAAATCAGGATATAAACCAGGTCCACACATTCCATTTGGTTGTAGATCTTAAGTCTCCTTCAACCCCTAACAGTCCTTTCCCCATCCACAATTTTTCATGCCATTTATTTGTTGGAGAAATTAGAACATTCTTCCTGTAGATTTTCTTGCAGTGGTGTTCCCATATCCCTGCATTTCCTGTAAACTGCTAATTAGACCTAGAGACTCAATTTAATTCAAGTTCAAGTACTTTGGCAATACTGGGGGCTGGGTACTCTGTATTTCCTGTTTCATTATATCTGGAAAGATATATTGCCTGGCTGGTACACTCTTAATGATGTTAAAACTGATCCATGGGTTCAGAGGTTGTTAGCCCAACCCATCCATTATAAAGTTCCCCATCAAATGTTACCTACCAATGACCACTGTCTAATCCCATTATTTCATTAGATATGGCAATATGGTCATTTTCAAATTCTGTCATTCCTTCTGTATTTTTCAGCTGGTTTTCTTCTATAAAGAACCCTCCTTTATCATCTTATTTGATCATCATAAAATATGGTTTGTAAAGGAAAGGCAAGATAAATGTTTGATAAATGTTTCTTTGTTGTCATTTGCCAGTTTACAGAACAATGGTTTTGGAGTATTCACAAGTACCAAATGTGACCAAGGTAGGGTAGATAGGGAAGCTAGAAACTACCAAAGCTTATTAATGAGTTCATGTTGTAGCATCATTGTAAATATAATGAATTTTTAATAGTTTATGGATTCCAATTGATTTTAAACATTATTCTTTCTTATGCTCAACTTGTTCCATATTTGGCCACTGAGAGCCCCTTGAAAGTGTCCTACCTTCTGCTATGATAGTATGTCCCAAGTTCATCTTACAAATTCCTGCCTCAGGCTGGGCATTAGCTACTTCTCAGGAGCCCTGGTTTCTTTTAATGAGAAATGGTATTTAGAGACCATGATCTGAGGCACCAGGAATGCTCATGGCTACTGGGTCATTGATTTGGTGGATAGAGATATGAAGTATACATCTTTTAGACAGAGAAAAATAATGAGTTCAGACAAATATTTCCAATTCTAGAGTCCAGAAATGGATCATCATTTATAAGGTCAAATGATTTTCAGCAAGGGAATTCTTTAGGAAAAAAAAAATTCTTGACCATTATCTCACACAATATGCAAAAATTAATTTCAGATGAATCATAGATCTAAACATAAAAGCTAAAACTGTAAGGGTTCTAGAAGAAAATGTAAGAGAAGATCTTTGCAACTAGGAGCTAGGGAAGATTTCTTAGATTCAAAAAGTACTGATCATTTAAAAGTGGATATATTAGACTTCACCAACAATTAAAACTTTTGCAAATCAAAAAATGCTATAAGAAATAGATAAGCCAAAGACTAGAAAATATTTATGACATATATTTCTGATAAAGAATTTATATCCAGAATATACAAACAATTCCTACAACTCAATAATAAAAAGATAAATGATCGAATTTTAAAAATGGGTACAAGACAAACAGCTCACAAAAGATATACGTCAATAAGCATGTGAAAAGTGTTCAACATCATTAGTCATCAAGGAAATGTAAATTAAAATCACAATGAGACACCATTACACACAAACAGGAATAATTATAATGAAAAAAACGGACAACGCCCAATGTTGGTAAGGATGTAGCGTGACCAGAACTCAAATACTTTGCTGATGGAAAACAGTTGGCAATTTTCCATAAATTTAAATACACATTTACCATATTACCCAACTACTCCATTCTTAGGTATTTATCCAAGTAAAATGAAAACATATGCCCACACAAAGACTCATTAGAGCTTTATTCAAAATAGGCCAAAACTAGAAATAGCCCTGCTGTCCATCAAAAGGAGAATGGATAAACAAATTGAGATATATTCATACAATGGAATACTACTCAAAAATAAAAGGGAATGAACCACTGAATCCCACAACAGCATGGCTGATTCTCAAAAACAATGCTGAGAGATAGACGCCAGAAACAAAAGAGGTATATGAACTCAGTTGTATAAATACATTTAAAGAAAACTTGTCTTATGTTGATTGAGATCAGAACAATAGTTGCTTCTGAGGAAGGGGCAGGACAGAACTTTCTAGGGTGATAGAAATGGTCTATACTTTAACAGGGTGTTAGTTACAGGAGTGTATGCATTTTTCAAAACAGATTGAACTGTATATATAGGATTCGTACATTTCACTGCATATAAATTATACCTAAATTAAGAAGTGCAGAGTTGAAAAAACAAGTTGGGATAGACTAGAGCAGCACTGGAGTAAGATAAATGGGTGGGTGCAGTCTGTACTAGGATGATAGCAGCGTTTACTGAGTACTTGCTTTGTGCCTGGAACGGGGCCTTTACTTGGCTTTTTACATTTAATATCTCACCTGAATTCTGTAACAGCTCCAAAAGGCAGATGACGGTATCTCCATTTTGTACATGGAGAAAACAAAAACTCAGGGTATTTAAGTAACCAGTTCAGGGTCACAGAGTAAGTACGAGTCATAGAAGTGATTGGAACCCACATGTAACTCCGAAGTCCATGTGCTTTCATCAATATCATGGAGCCTCTAGGAACAGCCACTGGGGAATTGGACCAGAAGGCCAATGAGGAGGCTGCTGCGGTCACACCATAACCACGTGGTGGTGTGGTGGCGGGAAGCAAGGAGAAAGCAGCAACATCAGTAAACAAGCGTGATTTGTAACTTCTGGGCAACAGTGGGGTGGGGCCAAAAGGTGTCCATAAAGAATAGGAAAACTATACCATCAGTGGAAGAAATGGGCAGGTGAGTTTTCTAGGACCTATAAGTTAGCTTTTAAAATATGCCGAGTTTGAGATAACATCCAAAAGCCAATGCTCAAAGGCAGTTGGAGATTAAGGCTTAGGAACCAGGTGGCAGTCAAGCCTGGAAAAAGAGAGGTGAGAGATGATCAGAGAGAGTGGAAAGTTCCCAAAGGACAGGCAAGACTGGAAGGGGTACAGAGTCAAAGACTGAGGGCAGAGGAAATCCCAGACAGAGGCAGGGATTTATAGAGGAAATGGAGGCAAAGGTGCTGATATAATAGAGAAAGAAGCATGATATATAATGCCACGGATATCAGGAACAACCAAAATCAAAAAGAAAAAGGGTGTCAAGGACGTCTAATTAACACAGTTCAAAGCCTGAGAAAAGTTCACTGACTGCGTCATTTCCAGGTCACTGATGCCTGTCATTGGTAGAATTTGTTAGGTACTGTGGCCTGAAGTCAGAGTTCAAGTTGCCAGATCTTCCTCTCTGCATTTTCCCACACACCGTGTAGCTTCTGACATATTTGCTTCCATGCTGTGTCCAGAATTTCCCCATAAAGGAAGTTAGGAAATACAGTTTCTTGGAAGAAAGGAAGGCTTGAACCTACATTTGCATAAGGCTGACAACACCAGTTGTCCATATCCACCACGGAAGCAAAGGGAGGTACTGCAATTTGTCCCCTCACCTTACCCTAGGGACTTGAGGATTAGATGGCTGGTATTGGCAAAGCTCTGTGAACGGACTAACATATGATGCATTTTACTAAAGCGAAGGAATAAATCTAAGAAGGAGACAAAGGGAAGGAAAGGAAGTTAACATTCCCCTGTCTCTGAACTTTCATTCTTCTGCACAGACAAGTTCTGATGAAGAGAAAGATACTCCACCTCCATACAGATGGAGTGAAGTTCAAGGATATTGCCAGGGCTATGTTCTCCAGAGTGAAAACTTTCCAAGTGATCAAACTGTCAGTGGGCATGGGTGTATGGCTCTTTCCCACCTTCCTCTTCCACTAAGAACATTAGTGACAACAGAGCATAGGCAGAGGCCCGCACCTCTGGGAAGAGCCCAGCCATTCCTTTCTGCTGTTGTTTTTTGGGTTTTATCCCCTCCTATCCTGTCTCTCCTTTCTCCATCCAGACCCAGTCTGAAATGCAGTAGCTACCCGTGGCTTAGGTCAGCTCTGCTCCAGACACCCTGGGCAAATGCACAGCCCCTGGCCATGTCTCCTGCCTCTCTCTATGGGTGCTAGCTGGTATGCATCTGTGTGAAGGGGAGAGGGAGGCTTTCCTGCATGACAGTGGTAAGATCCAAGACTGAAGGTTTAACACTGAGGCAAAAGCACAGGGAAGGCCACAGCCAACTCTGTCTCCAGACTAGCAGGTAGACCTAGTATAGGAAGTGAGGCTAAAAGCAGCCCTCTACATCAACCAGCGTAATAAAAAGGGTTTCTGTGCTTTGCTTGCCGGTCATCTCCCTCAGAGATGCTGTCCAAGGGCATCTGGGATAGCGTTCTAGTATTTCCCAGTCCTCTGGTCAAATGCCATCATAACAACTTCTTAATACTCCATCCCAACATCTCTAAAAGAAACCAAAATTCATTAAGCCAGAGAATCCAAGAATTATTTTGCACTAATTATAACCAACTCATCAAAAAAAATCCAAGAATTATTTTGTATTAACTATAAGCAAATCTCTAACGGGGTCATCCCCATAAGTTATTTTCAAGCGTTCAATTCCCAGGAATATTGATATGCATGAGCTGTTCCCCGCTCCAGTCACTGTGTCCTTACTATATTATCACTTTTTCAAAATGTGTCAGAGTAGAGAGCAAACAGAAGAGTACATTTTGAACTTCTAAGCATCTGAAAGTACTTTATATTTCTATCATTAATGATTTGAATACAACACTCTAAATCTAAATGCCTCACCAAATAGAGGCTTCCTTCTAGATAACTTTACACTTACATCATACAAGCATGGTCATTTTCACTAGGGTTCATTCAAGTCAAACTAAACCAACAAGCCGGAAGAGGAGTATAAAAGCATCTATGAAATTCAGTGTGAGGAAATTGTTCTTTCCCCAATTGATCAATGCTTGAACCACCAAAACCAGAAGTTATACCAAGTCAGCCGAGTGAAAAGTCTGCTTTTAAGTAGAAAAACATGGTGGGTGAAAGTGGCAATGCCCACCCTGGACACAGTGACAGGGTAAACGGAGGCCCCTGTGAGCTGTGGGGCCCTGAGCCTCTTCTGGCCGAAGGTTATGAGCAGCCACCCACACAAAGAAATGACCCCAGAAAAAAACATGTCCAAACATCTCTGAGGTTAAAAATTTCTGGATCATCTCAGTGTGGGTTTTTGTTATTCCAGCCCCGTTAAGCATGTGTCCAACAGGCTTGCACAGGCTGGCATAGGCGCTTCATAAGAGGCCTTGGGGGTCTTCACTGTGCCCAGGACCAGGCCAACACCTTGCCCCGGCCATCCTCCTCCTCATGCATGTGCCCTCCCTCCGCCTTGGAACTTTGGCTTCCCTTCTCATCTAAAACCCTCACCCTCACACCTGGCCCAAACACTAAGGGCCATGGGGTTTGGCTTTCCCCAGCCAGCAGAGGGGCACTGAATAAGTTTCACTCGATGAGGATGACTAGCCAATTCATAATTCTGTGCACTGCTGAAATCAAGTAACTCACCAAACCTGAAACTGAAAAGTACCTCATGGATCATAGGCTGGGGGCTTCTCAAATATGACAGAATGCTAATGTTTTAATTATATTTTTTCTTCCAAAAATCTAACGAGACTGTATTCAGACGATTCATTTTGAATTACTTTCCTAAGAAAACTTTTTATCTGAGAGTATCTTAAAAACAAACTGTCCCCAGCTCCCTGCGCCCACAATAGTCCCTGCATCCTATAATTGACACAGAAGCAGTTCAGCACTTCCTTCCACAGATAGAGGAGAGCACGATATTGAATTATTCCAAGTATATAATTTAGTCTGGTCACCTGTTCCAAGGGCTACAATGCCCTTTTCTGGTTTAAGCAGAGACCCTGAAATTTAGCAACATGTACACCTACTTCTATGTGGCCAAAAAGAGGCTCCAGTTGCATACGTGAGAGGTAGAAGTTTTGGACAGAATGAACTCAACTATAAAATCCCCGAAAGGAAAAGTTTAACACGTAAGGGATTTATGCACTGAAGAAACACTACTTTCGATTACTCAGAGACAGCTAAAGTAGCTTAGAATTGCTTTAAACAAATATACCTGGAAAAAATTTTATAAATGGGAATATAAAAAGTAGATAGATGCTAATTTCATACCCAAATCTTAAGATACAATATTGTTTATGACTAATTTAAAAAGTAAATTTTATTAACTCCAAAGCGCATAAACTTTCTGATTTCTGCCAGGAAATGGATGAGCAATGAACAACTGATCATATATGTGCGATGCCCAGGAAAGCACTGGAAGAGAGTGGGGGGGGAGGAGCAGGGGAGGAAACCCTCTCGGAAGGGAGGGTGATCCTCACCAGCAACACAGCCCAAGGTCTGCTCCAAGAGCCTAAAATCTATGTCTAATTCAACTCTGACTTTAATGTAGCACTTGCTGAATCATGAAGGGGCTTTTATGAGCTGGGCACTGGGATAGAGCACCTCCTCTAGAGCCCCACACCCTAGAAGATCTTCAGTCCTTCCCTTTCTCCCTCCCCCATCCTGTCTCTGAGAAGGTAGGTAAACACTCAGGAGAAAACATGCATCAGTCATTCATTCACTGATTCATTTGCAATACACTGAGCATTTATAAAATTTATAGTGCTAAACAGAATAAAATGCCAGCGTGGTGCTATGGGCCAGAAGGAGTGATGATCAATGGGAGGGCAGAGAAAGAGCTTGTGGGGAAGGAGGGACTTGAAGTGGAGAGGCAGAGGGAGGAAGAGGGGCACACTAGGTTTGGTCAATAGACATGAGAAAGATTTGCAGTGGGGATTTGAACATGCTGTATTCAAGCAATTGTCAGAAGGCTAGAATACAGGGCCTGTGAAGGAGAGCAGCAAGAGGAAGGGGAGAGAGGCTGTAGTCAGATCCCTAAGGCTCCTAAAGGACAGAAGACCTTAGCCTGTATCCTACAGGCAATACAAAGTGGCCAAGATTTCTCCCATCGGTTTCTTATTATAAAAGCAATATATACTCATTATACACAAATTCACGTTTCATTTTTTCTTACACTGTAAAAATTCAAATAATACAAATATATGTATTTGAATGTAAAATATATGACACAGACAATAAGAGGTTCACTGACTTCCATTTCCTCAAAACTCACCATACATAAGAGTTTGCTATAGATTCTTTCCAGGCATACGAAATATATGTAAATACACACATACATATACGCATGGAATATATTCTATAGCTTGCTTTTTTCACTGAAGAATATATCAGATATCGTAGCACATTATATAGATATAGTGCTATCTCATTCTTTTAAATAACTGCACAGTGTCCATTTTTAAAATAAAATTCCATGATAAAATTAACAATCCCAAGAAGGAGAAACTGTGAAGTTCAGGTATCACCCGGTTACTGTACAGCAGCCACTCTACACAAGGTGACTGTGTCCCCAGCCACAGTCCACTGTTTCTTTCCTCTGGAGTTCCAGAAACCGGGCAGGGAAGGTGAGGGTGGCATCTCTCTGAGGAACACATTTTAACATTTGACACTGGGGAGTAAGGATGTAAGTGGTGACGCATCATCTCAAGGATCAAGGAGCAAGGATGCTGGGCTACAGAAAGAAGGAAAAGGAAAACAATGGGCAAAGAAGAGAAATGGGGAAAGGGGCTTCGGGTGTCACATTTGAGGCCCTGGTTCTAGCTGTTTCTGGGGCCTAGGAATGATTCTTCCCTTGAGTTCCCTCAGACATTTGTAGACTGATGCAGCTAGTTGGAGTTAAGTTTCTGATATATGCAGGTACGAGTCCTAACCAACATAACAGACTAGGAGTTCTCTGGGGTTTTCTTGTTTTTGGTGTTTTTTTGTTTTGTTTTGTTTTGTTTTTTGGTCTTCTTTTAATAGGATAGAGCAGCACTCTCCCAGTTGTCAAGTTTCAAGTTACTTAGTAATCTTCAAAAACATCCTTTCTTGACTTCTTGAATTATCTTACCTCTCTTCCCTTTCTTTCAATCTGTATTTATTTTTTTACTTTTATGAGAGTTAGAAGTCTTACTGCAATCCCAGGTCACCTTCTCCCCGGAGGCAATTAGTTTTACTTCTTTTACTTGATTATTTTATTACTTGCCTACATTTCTAACTAACACACTTGCATTTTTTGAGTTTTAGGTACTATCTGTTGACTTCCTACCATTCAACAATGAAGATGCAGCTCTCTTTCCCCACTCCCCACCTCACATGCACATAATTCCCACCCCTCATCCCCCCACTATGGTTATCTCTTACTTTTAACCAGATTGATATTCAGTGATTAGGTTGCTATGACTGTGTAACACTATTCCCAATTAAATCTTGTAGAAAACTACCATTATTTTTACTTTCCTGGGCAACTTCTTGTTTTTCCTGGAGTTAATAATTTAGAAGACTTGATTCTCATTTTAATGGGGCTTTAGGAGTGTGGTAGGATGAATAATGTCCTCCTGCCCAAAGATATCCACATCCTAATCCCTGGAAACTATGAATATTACCTTATATGGCAAAAGGGACTTTACAAATATGATTAAGTTAAGGATCTTGAATGGAGAGAGTATCCTGGATTATTCAGGTGTGTCCAATGTCATCACAAGGGTTCTTATAAGAGGGAGGCAGGAGATCAGAGTGAGTAGCAGGAGACGTGATGACAGAAGAGGCTGGAGTGATGCAAGGAAGGGGCCATAAGCCAAGGAATGCAGGCAGTCTCCAGAAGCTCTTCAGCTTGGGTTTTCAAGGCAAGGAAACAGAAGCCTCCAGAAAGAATGAAACCCTTCCAGTATCTTGACTCTAGACTTCTGACTTCTAGAAATGTTAGAGAATACACTGTTGTGTTATTTTAAGCCACTAAACTTGTGGCTTTGTTACCTTGGCAATAAGAAACTAATACAAGGAGGGAGCAAAAGTAATTCTCTTGGCTTAGTCTGTCATCTTTACCAAGAAGTCCTCAGCCACTGTTCCTAGTGAAAAGATGCACTTCCCAGTTTGCATCAACTGATAGATCAAGACCTCTGAGAACCCAATTTGATAATATTTGGTTTTTACACATTTTCATACTTTTTTATACTTTATATTCACTACATTGTTTTGTGGGAAAAGCTTATGAATTGGCTCATTTTTGGGTGGCGAAAAATAGAGAGAGAAACTATATAATTCAAATTATAGCAGAGAAAGCACATTGGACTGGGAGCCTGGAGATGCACATCCTGGTCTCAGCCCTACCAGAACCTAACAGAGTGACCGCGGTCAACTCACTCCATTTTACTGAGCCTTAATTTCCTCATTAGAAAATGAAGAAGGAGCACTATATGATGTCTGAGGTGTCTTTTAGCTCTGACATTTTATAATTATAAGTCAGAATGCGGCAAATGAATATTACTTATCCCCAAACCTATAAAACTCAACATGGAAAATTATTTCCATACACTTCCAATAAAGATGCATGTGACTATTATTTATAAATCAATACTCTAAAGCTAAAAACTAGATATTATAATAAATGAGTGCAGAGAAACAGTGATAACAGAAAAAATCTATTTGGCTCTTGTCATGTACCAGGTACTATTCTAAGTGCTTTAACAGATATCCAACCAAAATCCCCTTAACAACTCCAGTTCACAGGTGATGAAACCGAGGCTCAGAAAGCTTAGATAACTTTCCCAAAGCCATCTGGCTCCATAATCTCTGCCATTACCCACTATGCAATATTGCTTTTCTGTAACTGAAAAGACTGAAAATGAAAAAGGAGGAAAATAAGACTATCAAGTCTAATGAGTGAATGCAAAAAAAAACACAAAGATTTATTTAAAAAGATATAATTAGGAACAGATAAGGATAAGAAGGGTAAGAAAGAGGGCTTCACATACCAAGTTGAATCTTTCCGACCACTAGAGAAATATAAAGGACTAAAAAATAAGTAAACAAAAGAAGGGATAGAAAATTGCTATGGCATCAAGACATTCTGCCTTGGAAATAAATCTGCTTCATTAAAATCTTATTTTGCAAAAGTTATTTTAGCATTTGGACACAGCAGGTCTATTATCCCATGACAATCTTCTACTTCAGTGACATCTTTCAGCATTAGTTAATTAACAGGTGCCACTCACAGAGTGAGCCCATTCTAGCTGATGTAGCAGGAGATGCAGAGCAATATTAGATATTCAACATCAGTGCTGTCAAGTAAATGACAACAATCAGCAGGGAATGCATTTCATTTTCAGTTTTCTGGTGGAGAAAATAAATATTAGGAAGAATTTGATACACAGCTTTTACAAATACAATTTCTGAAAAATTTGAAGTCACATTGGAAATCAATTTAAGCTATAAAGGGACTTATAAATGCTCACTTAAACATGAACATAAAAGATGAAGCTGGAAGAAATAACCATAGAGGAAAATAAACAAGGAAGCATGGTTAAAACAGAAGAGCGTAATACTCACTCTTTACTTCCTTGCACTTGACTTCTTGATGGCTCTTGACACATTTTGGAAACACTACCTTTTTACAGGGCACCCCATTTTCTGGGTGTCCTCCCTGCCCGCTCCTTCTCAGTTTCCTGGAGCTCTTTGCTCTTTCAGCCCACAATCAAGTGTGTGTACGTATCTGATGAATGTCTGTCTTCCCTACCAGACCATAAATTCTACAAGAGTAAGAAAGACATCTCTTTGGGTTATTCCTATCTCACTTAAGCCTAGCACAGTCCCTAGCTCATAGTAGGTGCTCAAGAAACATGTGTTGAGTAACTGATATTACAATATGACCAAAAAAGGGCCCATTCTAGAAATTCAATGCTGATTAATCATTAGAAAACCCATTAATGAAAAGTATACTTAGTGTGTGGAAATAAACAAAGATTGTCCAAATGAGAACAAGCAGAGGCTATTCAGAGCTTGCTAGATAGCAAGGGAGTCAGCCACCATCACCTGCGTTTGGCAGAGACTCAAAGGCAGGCAGAGGAGGGAGAAAGTTTTATAGTGAAGAGACAGGACAGCTTTGGGTATGCACTGAGGGGAAGTTGTTGGCATGGGGAAGCTGAAGACGAGTTAATTAGAAGAAGGGCACCTTATGTTATTGGTTTGGGGAGCATATTTGGCTTTCTGTGGTTGGTCCTCAGTTGGAAGCTGGGGCAAAAATTAAGGAAACTGGCAGTTACTGACCAAGTGCTACAGAGGTGGTGGTTTGGCATCCTGGACTGGTTGTTGCAGAGGTTGTGAGACAGAGTTCTCTTCTCATATATGATCTGGCCATTGTCCATATATCTGTATAGCCTCTCAACCTCGAGGCATAGCCATTGAGGTCAGGAACCAGAAAACGATGTCTGCTCTCACAACTTGCACTAAAAATTCTGTTGGATAATCTAGTCAAGGCAATAACAATAATAGTTAACTACTTTGATAGTTAAGTTAATAGGGTTCGTTAAAAGCCTACTTAGAAAGGGAGGGGAAACAATGAGATTTGAAATGATTAAAAAAGATAAAATAGAATTGCATGTACTGACATAGAAATATGTCTATGACATATAATACGGAAAACCAAATTAAAAAACAAAACATATAGAATAATAGCATATATATTATAGGCATTTAAGAATAATTTTTTTTACTGAACACTTTCTACTTTTCAAGCGCTGTGCTGTTTTATACACATTGTCTTTACACACATTATCTCATCTAATCCTCCATGGCCATACAGTTATTATTCCTATCACTTTGCAGATAGAAAGTGGGCACCTTCCAGAGAACTGGAAGTAAGGTGTGAAGTCATGCAAGCTAACTTCACACCTGGATTCTTCCTCACTACCTATCTCTGCTTGGTAAGTTCTATACACACGGATAACTCAGGTCATCTAAGAGTTGGGGAGGGGTAAATTCACTTTTAACTTCATACACTTCTGCATTATTTAAATTTTTATAAAGAATATGTGTTGCTTGTATGATAGGGAAAGATACAGATATTTTACATCTTGTAAAAATTAAGAAGAATGATTGACAGTACTTTTATTATTTTTTTAATTGGGGTCTGAAACTTACAAATTTGCTAGCAGAGAGTAAAGGCTTCTGCTCAGGGTTCAGTATGAGCCTCTGTAATGCCAAGTGAAATTCTTCTTCCATTCTGACACTTTTGTGAGGTTTGCTCCACCTTGAAGACAGTTTCAAGTGTCTCAACTCTGAGAAAGCTTGATACCAAGAAAAGAAACACTACTTGGCAGCTTGTGGGACATTTAAGTGCTGGGTTTGCTTATCTAACTGGGATGGCTTTGGCACAGGCACAATGTAAAAATCAAGGATACAGAAAATGGAGATGAGAAAATGACATATTCAAGTCATCCTTCCTGGAGGTCTCAGAGCAAAAGCAGTCTCATTCATTTTCAGGACCCATCCCTCCTATTTAAGCCCTATCCCAGTCCCTTCTGCCTTCTCCAAACCTTCTACCCCCTAACGCCCCATCCAAGTTCACTTTCATGTAAGTTTCCTTCATCTCTACCTTTCATCTGTCTTTTCCAACTAAGCCAGTTTCTCAACTCCAATGGAAACCTTCCACTGGCCTTGGTGCCCCCTAAAAAGTACCATCCAATCCCTTTCTTTTACTGACAAGATAGATAAATCTGTTTCCTTTCTACTTTTTCTGCTATTAAAGTCATCATTAGAATTTTCAAAAAGTACTTTACTGTAAGCACTTCAGCATTTGATTATCTATTCTCAACAGTGGCTTATTCCTCATTGCTCTGCTAGGTTCTCTGTCACTCATCACCAGCTGGTTGGTAATAGGATACTTTATTGAGCACAATAGGATGGTAACAGGTTCTTTCTGAAGACCGGAGCATCTACAGGGCAGAGTGTGTCATACTTTCATTCTCTTGCTTGGCCCAGTGCTTCATAATCAGTAAGTGGATCTCCTCTAGTAATGGAGCCAAATCCTACTAACAAGTGGATGAGACGAAGAGCAGCACCATCTCCCCTCCTGGCATGATCTTTTCTCCCACTGACTCCTCCACCCCACGTAAGAGTGGATGCTTTCCCCCTGAGCTTCATCTCCCCTGGCACCACCCGCAAAGTTCTTCTTTCCAGTACAAGAAATGCACCTACTTTGCCGCTAAGCTTTCAAGGCAGTCAGCACTAACACCCTGAGATCCAGTAAACACAAGTTCTACTGTGGGTTACTTACTCAACTCATCCCACTCATGGAAGACTGTCTCTCAGATGTCACCTCCCATCCATCTTGGCTAGCAAAATTCTAGTCACTAGATTCTAATTATAAAGGCTAAAACATAGAATATTAATATTAACACCCAGGATATGATTAGGATTATTCTCACATATGAATTTTCACTTTCCAAACTTTACTTATTAATGTAATTCAGAGGACAGGACTCCCAAACTGACATCTTCAGGAGGAGGCCAAAGGCATGATGAGTTTTCCTATCCCTGAGATTTGAAACCTTGGTGGCAATGCCAACTTCTCCTCCCTCTCAACCCAAATGCCCGCTACTCAGTCCTGGCTGTGCCCCTTTTGCCATGTCTCTGGAATGACTGTATGCTACATCAGTTCCTTTCCTGTTCCAGTTTTGACTTGTATCACCACATATCTAAAGTTACTGTTTTAGCCTCCTGTAAGTTCTCTCTGCCTCCAATCTCTGTCCCACAAGTGGGGCAGCGTAATCTTGCTCAGCATCACTGATGTAATGTTCCCTGACTGCTAAAAGAGCCCAAGTGCTGTGCCGTCACTTACCTGACTGAGTCAGAGTCCAGCCCAGCATTTAAGGCCCTCCACACTCTGGCTCCAGGCAAGCCTGTCAACACAGACTCACGCCTCCAGCCAGGATGTACAGTCTCGGCCCCCCGTGCCCTCATCTTTCACTCCTGCCTCTGTGCTCTGTTCCCACTGCTCTTTCTAGCTAAGGTAGCCTCTCTTCCTCATCTTGCCTACAGCCTCTGCTTTACTTAGAATACGCGTTTCCACTCACTACTTTCTCCTTGGAGAGCTTCTATTTATGCCATCCATCCATTTTTGCAACATCATCTTGTATTGCTACTTATCCTTTCACATAAAATGTTTCTCCCCAATTAGACTGCAAGCTCCTCAAAGAAAGAAACTATAATGGAATGAAAAATATTTTTAAAATGTTGAATATATACATTTGAATGGAACAGGGTGCTTTTTGAGAGTTCCACAATGTCTATCATGATGTTCGGAATACAGACGGTGTTTGGTAAATACTTTTTGAATGAATGAATAAATAAGTTAATTAATTTAGATAAGACAGATTATAAGACCACTGGCGCTGGAGGGTACAGACTACATCATGTGCATCATTCTACCCAGAGCCCATCTCGGTAGCTGATACCCACCAGTACTCAATAAATGTCTGTGTGAATGACAGTGAGAAAAGCAGACAGAGGAAGGGGACAGTATTTAGGTTAAGGTTATGAATATCACAGGCTAGAATGTGTTGTAAAAAGAAAAATATTCAGTAGAAGAGAATAATAGCCAGTTAGAATAGAAAAGATTTCACTTACAATAACAACAAAAGAAGATGAGATATCTAAGAATAAACTTAACAAGAACTCTGCAAGGTCTACATGAAGAAACACTTACAATACTATCGAGGGACACTGAATCAGACAGGAAAACAAATAGAGAGTCATACCATGTTTTTGGATAGAAAAGCTCAAAATTATAAAATGTTGATTCTTCCTAAATTCATCTATAAAGTCAAAGTAATCACAATAAAGATAGGTAGACATTGTGTTTTTTGAAACTGGACAGGTTAATTCAAAAATATTGTGGAAAAAATCAAAAAGTAAAACAGCAAGCAACAGAACTCTTAAAAAAGGTAAAGTAACTAGAAGTGGGAACTACTCCAATCAAATATTTAAATACATAACAGTACTACAAAAATTAAGAGAGTTTGGCACTGACATGAGTAAACAAAATCAAAGGGAATATGAAGAGACCTGAAATCTACACAAAAATACATAGGAATTTAATACAATGGCATTTCAGATCAATGCAGAAAAGACGGAACATTCACTTAATAGTATTGGTACTACTGAGTAGTCATAAAATAATAAACCCTGGTCACGCAACTTAAAACCAAATAAATTCCAGGTGGATCAATGATTTATAATCAAAACTGAATCCATACAAGTAATAGAAAAAAGTAAAGAAGAATTTTTTAAGTTTAGAGTTGAGAAAGCATTCCTAATATAATACAAAACACGGAAGCCATAAAAGATTTACAAATAATACTTAATAAAAATCCCTTATTTCTGTAGCAAAATACAACATTAACAAAATTAAAAGTCCAACAATGAAGTGGTAAATACTTGCATAAAATAACACAGGGATCAATTTTCACTTATTTGTAAAAAACACTGACAAATCAATAAGAAAATACTAAAAACATAGGAGAAAAGTGGTCAAAGGAAATGAACAAATGTATATCTCAAAGAGAAGGAAATACGAATAGCTCTTAAATAAATGAAAAGATGCTCATAATAAGTAAACTTCAAATTAAAAACAGACTTATATAGGACTCTGACATCTAGTCATGACGGTATAACTGGTACCAAACCAGTCCTTCTATCATAAATAACACTAAACCTAGACAAGATATATGAGGCAACTGTTTTTCAGATGTTAGACAACAAGCAGTACAGGACTCTAGTTCCTGAAAGAAGGAAAACAAATGAAATGAACCCTAGTCAGCTTGGCATTCTGCCTAGAGGAACTTTCCAGACTAAGGCCAAGGGTGGTGGCACCCAGGCAGAGCATAGCAGTCTCACTTAGCTGAGGAAGAAGAGACAGGAGTTAGGGTTTGCTGAGGCAACTAGAGTTTGCCAGGAAGACTAATGAAGGGAGGGGAGCAGTTCAGAAAAGGAGCTTCAGAAATCTACACAGTGGTTCCCTCAAGTCTTTGGCCATGTCCTAAGATGTTCATTGAATGAGATTTCAGGAGCTGCGATAGAGAACAGCCCCCTGGAAGATGTGAGATGAACAAAGAGTCTGAAAATTGCCCAGAGCTGGGAGACAAGGAGTTCTGAGATCCCAGAGAGAAGAGACCTTGCTAAATACTCTGAGTATTCAACCAAGACCTCAGAAAAGCCACACCTTACTAACAGACTGATGGTAACAAAAACTTAAAACAAGCCTTGAAAGAATCAGACTGAACCACCAGTAAATTAAATGACAGCCAGAAAAGAACTCAACATCTTTAAAGGAAGATAACAATTCAGACTCACAATGTAGCCTCCAGAGCTAATGAAAATATGTTGAAAGACATAAAAGAAAATATGGTCATAATGAATTAAGAGATTAGTACTCTTTAAGAAATAAAAACTATAAACCAAATGGAAATTCTAAAATTAAAAAGTACATTATCTGAAATGAAACATTCACTGTTTGGGATCAGTAGCAGACTTGAGATGGCAGGAAAAAAGGTCAGTAAACTTGAACACAGATCCATAGAAATTATCAAATCTAAAGAAAAGAGGAAAAAACAAGGTTAAATTTTAAAAAATAGAGACTCAATGATATGTTGGACCATATCAAGTAGATTAATACACATAATATACACACATATCTTATATATACATAATAATTAGTGTTCCAGAGGAAAAAGAGAATGGGAGAGAAAAAATATTTGAAGAAATACTAGTTGATAGTTTGCCAAATTTGGTAAAACAAACAAAAAAAATGTATATTTGTAAATTCAAAGAGCTCAGCAAAGCCCAAGCAGGAAAATTATAAATAAGACCATAACCAGGCATATTAATAGTCAAACTTCTAAAAACCAAATATATTGTACCAGAGATTTAAAAAAAAGACATCCCATATTGATATAAGGGTCAATTTATTAGAAAGACATAATCATAAACGTAAGAGCACTTAACAACAGAGTTTCAAAATATGTAAAGCAAAAACTCATACAACTAAATAGAAATAGACAAATCCAGTCATAGCTGGAGAGTTTAACACTTCTCTCAGTGATAGAAACACTGGAAAAAAATCATTATACAGAAAATCAGTTAAAGAGAATCTCAAACAGTCCTACCAATCTCCTTGAGAACAATGATTTGTACAGACTACTATACTCAACAACTGCAGAATACATGTTTTTTTCCCAGTATACATCAAATCTCCAAGATAAACCACATGCCAGGCCAAAATAATGAACCTCAATAAATTTCAAAAAACTGAAATCTTACAGAGTGTGTTCTTTCAATACAACTGGAAATAAATTAGAAATCAATAACAATAAAGTATTTAGAAAATCCCCAAATGTATGGAAATTAAACAATATACTTTCTAAAACACCCATGGATCAAAGAAGAAAACACAAAGGAAATTAGAAAATATGTCAAAATGAATTATAATGAAAATACAATAGTGCTTAGAAAGAGATCTATAACTCTAAATGCTGGGAAAAAAAAGAAAGCTTTAAAATCAGTTCTACAAATTCCCAAGCTAGGAATCTAGGAAAAAAGAACCAGTTAAGCCCAAAGTAAATAGAAGAAAAGTATTAATAAAGACAAAGGCAGAAATCAAAAAATAGACAAACATTAGAGAGTTTCTTCTTTTAAAGACTAGTAAAATTGATGACAATTTAAATATCAGGCTCAATTAAAATGGATTCTGTTACACGTCCTTTTCACGGGCCCACTCCATTCATTCATTCTGTAATTCTCTTGCCAATACTTTTATTGAGCTAAGAACTCAATTCTTATAGGTAAAGTGCAATAGAACATTGGTTTTCAGGTTTTTTAATTGATGAAAACTCTTCTGCTAGGAAATATCATGAAGAACCCCAATATACAAAACAGTAGAGGTGCTCTGTCGAAATGAAGAAAAGGGTGCCTTGCTGTGATCTACCCTTGAATGTCCCCTCCCAACCATCCACTTTCCCCTTATGGTGGCCTGGACAATCAGGAGTTGACTACATTGAACAGAAAAATCTGAATTAAATATTTGCAAAACCTCCGAAGCACCACAATGGAATCGTAGTATTTCTTGGCAAAGTGGCAGCTTTTTTACTATGTGCAGTGTGCTGAGGGCTGCAGTATGCCGTGGGCAAATTTTTAATGATTGGCATAAAATATGTGGTGGACTTATACATTGGGTACAATCCACTGCAAGATGCAAAGGGTGGGAGTTCCAGTTTTAACTTCTACATAAAGTAGTGAAACTGGAGGATTTTTTTCAGTTGTCCCATTTCACTTTTGACTTTATATATCTGGCAAAAAAAATAATGCATTGTAAATTTAATTAATGTATTAATTCCACAAAAGCTTGCCAAATTTATGTTTAGGAAAACGGCACATTCAGCGGGACAATAAGATAACACCTGCATGGCATAGTAGAGTAAAACAACAAGGTTGTTCGTGGCCAGAGACTCCCTGCCTAGAAGCCCACCACCCCTGTCTACCCACTTGCCCTCAGGGTGAAGAACCAGTCTCTCCAGTCCATGTAATCCATGTGCAGCACAGCATAACACATGCCATGGCCAGAGTCTGAGGTCTCTCCTTTGTCTCTGCCTAGAAGATTCCTACGTAAGGATTCAGCACCTCACAGGGGCACCTCCAGCCAAGGTCTGCTGGACACTTGGTAGTTGTCTGACCTTGTTGCACAGTCCTATTTGCCCCTGCAAAAAGGGTTAAACTCTGAAATTTGTTCTGCTGTCTACTTTTACTTTTAGCTTTCAACCACTTGGCTAAAGCACTTATTAATTCCTCCATCCTGTTGCTGCTTTCATTTGAGCTCCCTGAGTTGAATATTTGATCCATTTATCTTCACTTTTCTTATTAATAAAAGAATTCAAACCTATTAAATTTAATCTGAGAAGAGGTTAACTGAAAACACATCATGTGATACATATAGTTTTCCGAGACATTATTTTCTAAATAATCTGTAATTGTAGCTCTGATTTTTTATTATTAATTTTTGTGATATTTTGATAATCAAAAGAATATTGGCATATAAATAAATTATGAAGCATAATAATAAAATGAACACCCATAAATGTTACATTCAACTTAAAAATTAGAATATCAACAACTCCATTTAATCTGCCTGGATAATCCTCTCTAGATGCATCCCCTATTCTAGATTTTGAGTGTTTTATTCCCTTGCTTTTGCTTTCACAGTCTTATTACATGCATGTGTCTCTAGATGTATTGTTTAATTTTGTTTGCGTTTTATAAAATTGGTTATTATACTACTTGTAGAACTATGCTGCTTGCTTTTTTCTCACTCAATACTTTTTTTGGCACATATAGCTTCGGTTCATTCATTTCAGTGCTGGAAAATATTCCAATGTATGATGTTACCACATTTATATGTCTATTTTCCTACTGATGTTCATTTGGGTTGCTTCCATGCTTCTGCGAATATTTTTATGTATTTCTCTTGACTCACCTAGACAAGAACTTCTCTAAGATATATTTGTAGGAGAGGAATTGCTCAAAGCATATACAAATGTTCAACTTTGCAAGATAGTGTAACTATTGTCCCTAATAGTGTTATGAATGTATGCTTCCACATAGGTGTTCACTTAGATCCATAACTTCACCAGTAATCTAGAGCTAATCTAATAGGATAAAAATGGCATCTCATTTAGAATTTAGTTTGTATTTCCTTATTATTAAAAAGGTTAAGTTTTTTCATATTCATTTGCAATTTCATATTTATTTGCCATTTATCTCTTCAGTAAATATCTTTTTTTTTTTTTTTGCTTAATTTTCTATTATGTTGCTTGTCTTTTTCAATTCTTATTGCATTGAAGGAGTTCTTCATATATACAGGAAACTAATCCTACATCAATTACATATATCAGAAATAGCTTCTCTTAATTTATGCCTTGTCTTTTCACTTTCCATATGGTGTTTTGTGATGAACAGATTTTAAAAAACTTAAGGTACTCAATCAATCAACATTTTCTTTTGTGATTAGTGTTTAAGAAATCTTTACCTACCTTGAGATCATAAAGACATTATCCTACACTTTTTTCTAAAAGTTTTGAAATTTAGTCTTTCATATTTAAATATACAAAACACCTGGACTTGGTTATTGTGAATGGTATGAAGTTTCACGAAGTCCAATTTCTTTTTTCTCCATACTGAGAAATAATTATTCCAGGACCATTTATTGAATACTCCATCATTTCTCCAAGATCTGGAATGCCACTTCTGTCTCAGACCAGGTAGAACTCTATTTCTGAGCAATCTTTCTGTTCCACTGGTTTATTTGACCATATCTGAACCAAAACTCCACTGTCTTAGCAGAGTGTGACCATATATGGCCTTTATTCTTCGACATAAATCCTGGAATCAGATAATCAACTTTCAATAACAAAAACCAAAACTCTGACAGTATAGTTATTTTAATTGTTCATAACTGAGTTCATAAACCAATTTGGGAGACTACTGGTATCTTTGCTATATCAAGTCTTCTAATCCATGAACAAGATATCTCTCTCATTTATTTAAGTCTTTCCTAATGTTATTCAATAAAGTTTTATAATTTTCTACATTAAGGCCTTGCACATTGTTATTTAGATCAATGTATTGGGACTTTATTTTTTATTGCTATTCTGTCATTTTTTTTAATTATATTTTTGATATATAGAAATACAATAGATTTTTTTATATATTGATTTATATCCAGCAAACTTGCTCATTTCTCTAATTATTTCTAATGACTTTCTTGTAGATTCCTGGGCTTTCCATGTAGACAATTATGTCATCTGTAAATAGCAACGATTTGTTTCTTTAAAATTGTTATACTTTTTATGTTCTTTAATTGCCATTCTGTGCTGGATAGGATCTTGTTGAGTATATGGGCAATAGTCTTGTTCCTAATTTTCAAAAGTAATGCCTCCTAAGCATTACCTTACATTTTAGGTTTGCTGGATGTTTTTGGTAAATACTCTTTATCAAGTTAAGGAAGTCTCCTTCTGTTTTTATTTGACTAAGTTTTTTTTTTCTTTTAATCCTAAAGGAGTGTTGAATTTTATCAAATGGCTTTCTGCAACAGTTGAAGTTATATTTTTCCTCTTTAATCTGTGAATGTGGTTAATGACATTTTATAGCTTTTCTAATCTTAAACCATTCTTAGACTACTAGATAAAAACGAATATGTTCATAACCTATCCTTTTCCATACTTCACTGAATTCTGTTTGCCATTTATGTTCATATACGAGATTGATTTATAATTTTTTGTTAATGTATTATCCTAGGCTAGTTTCAGTATGAGGTTATACTGACCTCATAGAATGAGTTGGAGATATTACCTGTTATTCTATGCAATGGAAGAGTGTAAGACTGAAATTATCTGGCCTTTGAACTCTGGTAGAACTCCCTTGTAAAAGCATCTGAGCCTGATGTATTCTTTCTAGGGAAGGTTTTTTAATTGCTTTAATGGTTATAGTTAGGGTAACTATACATCCTGGATAGTCTGGAACACTACTGGCTTACACATATTGAGCATAAATTTCAAAAGTATCTAAGTTTGAATGAGAAATTATATACTCATTTTCGTTATAATACAATTCACACTTTCCATTTCTTCTTGAGTCAAGTTTGATAAGTTATATTTTTCTAAGAGCTCTTCTATTTTTCCATGTTTTCAAATTTATTGGCATAATATTTCCATAATATTCTCTTATTATTTCTTCAGTCAGTCACTGCTCTATCAGTATTACTTCTTCTTTTTCATTCTTAATATTGTTTATTTGTATCTTCTCTCCTTTTTCTGTTGAATCTTTCTTGAGTTTTATCAATTTTATTAGTCATTTCAAAGACCTATTTGTTGGCTTTGTTGATCTTCCCCACTGTATTAATGAATTTTCTGCTTCATTCATTGCTCCTCTTGTCTTTATTATCTCCTTCCTTCAGGGTTTTTTTTTTCTTTTCTTTTTCTAACTTCTTAAGTTTGATCCCAGCTCATTAATTTTCATCTTATCTTTTTTTTATTTCCTACTGAAACGATTTAAGGCAGTGGTTCTCAATCCTGGTTGACACCTGATATTTAAAAAATATCAATGCCAGGGGGTCCCAACGTACAAACACTTTAATTTCATTGATCTAAGGTGCGGCCAGGGAATTAGCTTTCTTATTAGTTTTTACCATCTCTGGTGGCTGGAGGAAGGGTCTGTGTAGAGGGTAAGGAGAGGCCAAGCTGATCAAAGGCAGGTAATCTTTCTTCAGGAACCAGGGAAACAGAGCTAGGGTCATTATGTTCCCTGTACCTTCTGCTGCAGCTCTAGGATCAGGCCAACTTAGGAATTTCCAGAAATGCTGGTGCTGTCCCAGAACTTTCAGTCTGCCACAAACCTCAATATGACATTAAAAAGGAAAAAGAAAAAAACTATAGGGACATAAAAAATTAGTGGTTCCCAGCGGCTGAGGGTGGGTAAAGGAATTCACTGCAAAGGGGCACAAGGAAACTGGGGTGATGGAAATGTTCCATATCTTGATTATGGTGGCGGTTTCACAACTCATCAAATTGCATACTTAAACAGAGAGCATTTTATTGTATGTAAATTATATCTCAATAAATCTGGTTAATCTGGTTAAACACACATACACAGCATCTACTCATCAATTGCCTTAAAAATGCAATGCCTTTTGACACAGCAATACAACTACTAATAAATTAATCTAAGAAGAAAATACCTGTACTTTTAATGGGCTTTTCAATAGTTGCAAAAATTCAAACAAGGTACTAGGATGGTAACCAATCAGCTGCCTGATGAAGAGGACAGAAAACATTTAGCCCCATACAAATCTGAAAAAACATCTCACATACCCAAGACTAAGTTAGAATTATGAGTAGATGTCAATTGCCCAGTGCTTCAGTCTTCTAGAAGCAAATAAGTCTTTTCTCACCAAGCCACCATTTAATTTCATAACTCCCACAAGAAATCAGGTTAGGGCAACAAAACTATCTCAGGGAGCTGGACATCTCTTAAGATCTAATTGATGACCCGAAGGACCATCATTGGGTGCATCATAGCTGTGCTACAGGGAGCACAAAGGCAAATAAAGCCAACAAGAGATCAAAACTTATTTGCTAACAAACTAAATATGCATAAAACATTTCCAAGATTATTTATACAAACAATCGTGACATCAGCTCTTCTTTATACTACAGGCACACTGTGAGCTAGAGCTGACCTAGGAAGCAGAGAAGAGGACATTGGTTTTGAGTCTGCAGATCACAGCTGTCTGCTCTAGTTTTACAGGGAACCTCACCTTCCTCCAGATCTCCTCACTGATGTTAAGGAATCAGATTAGAAGAGCTTTAAAGGTCCTGTCCACTCTAAAATTCTCTGAGAAAAATTCCTGCTAATGTCACAGGATATCTAATTTTTTAGAAATCATCTATTTAGATTAGAATGTTGAAAAATATTGAAAACACTGAGTTCTGAACTGGCTGAAAAATTAACCTCAATAATGATGTCTCCTTTTCACATTATATTTAAATTAAAAATATAACATATATATAATTAGTACACATCCTTTATGAATCATTGGGTATTTTTTTGGTCTTTAAAAAAAACAACAAACCTGATGATTAACAGCTGACATTTGAATGTTCTAAAATGACATAAAACAACACTCTGTTTTTCTGAAAACAAATTTGAATCTTACTTGTGATGTAAATGCATTTTAAAAGCAAGCAAGGACTCTGAAAAGGGGAGCTAGAACTGGGAACATTGAATTCCAGAACCTCGACACTTAGAACTAGTCATTTGAATCAGTGCTTTGATTTCAGCAACAGGAAAGCCCATTCAGTTGAGTCCAAATATACAAAAACAAAGCAAACAAAACAAAATACAGCAAAAACACCCCATTGAAGTAGAGGTTTATTTTTATTCTTTTTATTTTTCTTTTTTTATAATTTTATTTATTTATTTTTTTCCCCAAAGCCCCAGTAGATAGTTGTATGTCATAGCTGCACTTTCTTCTTAGTTGCTGTATGTGGGACGCGGCCTCAGCATGGCCGGAGAAGCGGTGCATCGGTGTGCACCCGGGATCCAAACCCGGGCTGCCAGCAGCAGAGCGCGTACACCTAACCACTAAGCCACAGGGCAGGCCCGAGAGGTTTATTTTTAATATTTTTATTTTGGGTCATTTGATTTTTTTGTGTGTGTGTGAGGAAGATCAGCCCTGAGCTAACATCCGATGCCAAGCCTTTTTTTTTTTTTTTTTTTTTTGCTGAGGAAGATTGGCCTTGGGCTAACATCTGTGCCCATCTTCCTCTACTTCATACGGGATGCCACCACAGCATGGCTTGACAAGCAGTGCGCTGGTGCGCGCCCAGGATCCGAACCTGCGAACCCCAGGCCACCAAAGCGGAGCGCACAGACTTAACCGCTGCGCCACCGGGCCGGCCCCCTGGGTCATTTGATTCTTGAATTAAGACTGGGATATTCAGTTGGTCAGGCAGAGAATGCTCACCCCTTTCACATTGGTATGACTCTCCTTCCTTCACATGTCTGCTCAAATGTCATCTTAAAAGAGAGGCCTTCCCCCACCATCTTGTACACAAGAACCCCCATCTCCCAGGTCTTACGCTCTTATTGTACATGTCATGATCTGACATATATTTGACACAGATTATTTACTGTCTATCTCCTCTCCAATATAATCACTGTTAAAACAGGGGCCTTTGTTTTATCTACTGCTGTGACCAGTGCCTAGAAGAGTAGCCAGAATTAGTCAGTGCTCAATGAATATTTAAATAAATGAATATGTAAATGACTAAGTGAATGGAAATAAAAGCCATTTCTGTAATTTTGGACTATAAAATGGCTCTGATCTTCAAATCAATGTATGTAAATATAGAAGTGTGGAGCATAACTTTGAATTTCATTTTCCATCAATGTGTGATTACCTACTGATTAAATCTGACAAGCTGCAAAGGGAGAAAAATCATTATTAGATCCCAACTTATCATGTATAACAACCTAAATGTAACTAATGATACGTTTTATTATACATAATAGCTTTTAGAGGGGAAAAAAAGTATATGGCCACAATCTCATTGTAAAAAATTTTCAATGAACTCTGCTCTATATTTGAACATTCTTACATAAATATATAGTTATACTTAGGTCTATAAAAGCAAACTGTAAACATATATTTAGAGATAACATTTCATTTGCAGAAAGATCATTTTGAATCTAATCACGAGTTGTAATATAAAATTCACTGAGTTGTTGCTTTCTATCACAGATATGTGTGTATGTGTATATATACATATATTTATATGTGTGTATATATACATATATATAATTTTTACACACACACAGCAGCACACATCGTGTCTTAAAAGGAAGAAAATGAGCATATTTTCAATGACATCTATGTGCCATATTAATTCTCAATATAACTAAACAATGATGATATTATTCCCATTTTATAGATGAGGAACTAGTTCACATATGTGCTCTAGCTGGGTGCACAAGGTCACACAGCCATTATGTGGCAGTGTCAAATGACAAACCAATCTGACTTACTGAATCTAAGGGACACATATACCCAACGTTAACCTACTATCTGCGTATATAAGCAGTAATACACCTTTTTAGATAAACTTTTTATTGATGTGCAGTAGATACATAAAAAAGTATAACTATAAGTGCACAGCTGGATAAATTTTCCCAAGCTGAACACACCCACATAAATAGCCTGCAGCTTGAGAAAGAAAAAATCACCAGCACCCCAGAATCCTCTCATACTCCTTCCAGACATTATGCCCCTCCCCAAAGTCATTACTACTCTGACTTCTAACATCAAGGATTAGCTGCCTGGTTTTGTAGTTCGTACAACTAGAATCACAAGTTATGTTCATGAGATCCATCCACACTGTTCTAACAGTAGTCGTAGTTATTCTCATTCTATGTGCCTTCCATTGTGTGACTACACCACGGTATGTTTAAACATTCTAATGTTGATGAGCATTTGAGTAGTCTCCATTTTTTTGTTATTATAAATATTGTGCTATGAACATCCTTGTACATGTCTCTCAAAAATGTTTTATGACTTTCAGTATAGACATTTTGTCCATTAGATTTATTCCTAGTTATTTGAATTTTTAGATGCTACCACAACTGTAATCACCCTCAAATTTTTTTGTTTATGGTTGGTAAAAACATGATTGATTTTTTACATTGATCTTATATCTATTGATTTTTATATTGACCTTGTAATTGGTGATAGATTTATTATTTATTAGATTTATTATTTATTAATATTAAATATTAATTCTAAGTTCTAAGCTCTAAGTTCACATTCATGTCATCTAAAAATAATGGTAGTTTTATTTCTTTCCAGTTCTTATGCATCTATTTCTTTTTCTTACCTTATTACTGGCTAGGACCTCCAATACAATGTTTAACAAAAGTGATGATGGTAGACATGGACATCTTTGATTTGTTTCCAATCTCGGGGTGAAATTCTCAATATTCCAATATTGAATAAGATATTTGCTTAGTTCATTTTTGGAGATAATCTTTATCAAACTAAGGTAATTAATTCCCCTCTAATCTTAGTAAACCAACCATTTTAAAATTATAAATAGCTGTTATATTTTGTCAAATGTATTTTCCGTAGTGTTATTCTTTTAATTGTCCATATAGCTAGAAAAACTAAACTAGAAAAGCCTGTCTCACATAAATAGTACATATATTAATGCAATCATCTTAAAAATTAAATTGCAGAGCACATTAATATTTTTTTACCAGTTTACATTATAGCTCCTTCATCCTACACTGCTGGCCCTGACAATAATTAGTGCAGAGGGAGAAAGCCAGATGAGAACACCTCAGGCCTCCAGCACACAGAAACAGAAACCAAAGAGAAGGCGCTGCAAGCTGCTCTGTGTATCTTCCCCATCATATGTGGACCCTGGAGACAGTTACTCCAGAGAGCCAAGCAAGCTGAGAGGACGGTGAGGTGGGTTTCCTAAGTGTAGAAACAGTATATACTAGAGGAAGAAGGGTGAAAGCGGACACTGACTCATCCAACATTCTTTTCCAAGTTTTGAGACACGCGGCAGGCCCGTGTAGAAATCCTGGATGAGGGCCATTGTTTTCTTGCTGCTGCTGCTGTTTCCTCTTCTTCCTTTTTGCTTCCTCTTTGAAATCTTCTCTTTAAGATTTTTCATTATATTTCCACAAATTTATCAACTCCTCTGTTTCTCTGTTTATTTTTCCTCTCAGATCAATTTTCTTCCCTTCCAACTCCATGTTTTTCACTAATGAATCATTTCTGTGTTCTCTATTCCAGAAGCTGGTGTTTTTGGTATTTTAGACCATAGTGATCTAAACTCCAAAGTGTTCAATTGGAGCGCAATGAAAAATATTAGAACTTGAATTATAATTATTTTTATCAAAAAAATAACACCAACAACTGGTCTTTTCACTGGATCCAGGCATCGCCTTGCTGCACAGAGTAAGTGGTGCTTGGGTATCCAGAGGAAAGAGTTGGGCAGCACCACTCAGGGAGGCAGAGTGGGCAATCCCATGACTTTTGTAAAATTTCAGCACACTGGGACATAATGGCAGTTCCTGTGCATCTGGTTAAATGGATGCACCAATTATATTATTCAGTTTTAACTAAATTATAATCAAAAAGCAGACAAGTACCTTAAAATGATTCCCGAAAAAAAGAAATGGAATTGAAAGTAATACAATAACATAAACACAAACAACCAAACAAAAATTCAGAGAGATTCTGTTCCTACAGTCTTCCTCACCCACAGTATGATGTTAAAAACAATGACAACTTAATCAGATCTGAAAAGTCAACTAAAAAAATTGAAATTATGAAAACTACTACTGTTAGCTGCTATGTATTTTGCCTTGATATTTTAGCTAGAAATGATATGAATCCATCATAATTAGAAAGAAAATTTAAAACTAAGCACCCACCATAGAAAAATAAAATTCTATATTTCATGTGATTCTCAGTCTAGTATTTCTCAACATTTTATGAAACTTAATAACAAATACACAAAAGCCTCTATGAAGTTTCATACTTTACAGTAAAAATCAGAAAACTATAAATCGTTGGGGAAATACTTTTCTTCCCATGATAAAAATGCAACCTTAAAAAAGAAACCTGAAATTTAATCTTTATTAATAAATATCGCTGGCAACTTTTTAAAAGTAGTGCTGGAAATTTGAAGCAGCGAGTATTAGAACAAATTACATATTGTGAGAGGTTGTTCACAATACAGCTATCTCAAAATTGAGTCTACTCACGGTATTTCTAGATTCTGTTCCTGTCAAGAAATATTCAAATAATTACTTTCTCTGTGAGTCACTAAAGAAAAATGTGCTGGAGAAGAGATATTCTTGACAGTAAATAATTTATTTACTAGAAACGTTTTTATTAAAATCTGTGTAGGTGAAACCACTGATCGAATACCTGCTTTGATTTGAAGTTTTTTAGAAATTATTCTCAGGGTAAGGTTTCAAAGAAAACCCCACAAGTAAAATTTGTTCCCAGCATCATTCACTGGCAAACTACTCCACTAGGGTCACTGAAAGGCAGAAATATGTAATGTGCTAGAGGAAAAATAACAAAATTAAATTATCACACATACATACATGACTATACGCATATATAATACTTATGAAGAACAAACAACTTTGTGCAAGACAACATTCTGATCTCTTTACATTCTTTCTCCTGTAATCCTTGCAACAACCTCCTATGCTGGATATTATAATAAAACCTATTGTTACACGTGAGGCCACTGAGGCACAGAGAAGTTAAGACTTGCCCAAGGTCATAGCGGATATAAATTTTGGGACCAGGATTTAAAACCAGGAAACCTGGGTCAAGAGTGTCCATTCTCAAACACTAAGCCAGTGATGTGGTTAATTTTATAAAAATAAGATCTTGAAAAAAGGCAAATCTTTATAATATTTTGTAATAAGAGGTAGAGTGATCAGAAAAATACATGGATTTACTGCTTATCTCATGGCTCAGATCTTAAAGGAGCTGCTAAACTTGAGGATGACTTATGCATTTTTTTCTTTACAAAAAGATACTTGCTAAGGTTTTGTAGAGTAACAAACAAGTTGTCAATATGCTATCTAGCAGATAAACACGTGCGCACACACACCCCTCCTTAACATTCACACTTCACCTTTGCCTTCAAGGGAAGGAGAAGTTTTAACATTGAGTGAAAAAAGTTAACTACTATAAAGAGAGCATTTTGAAAAACGATGTTCAAAAAAGTTTCTAGCACCATCTGATGGGGTGACTGAAAGTATTGTACGATTATTCCCTAAAAATCTCAAAGCTATACCATAAGAAAAATCAGACAAAGAGGAAAGGCCTTTAAATAAATAGTGCAGAAGATAAAAAAAGAGCCAAGACCATTATATCACACCATACACAAAAATTAATTTGAGATGTGTCATAGATCTATACATGAAAGGTGAATAATAAAGCTTGTAGAAGAAAGCATAGGAGAATATCTTTATGACTTTGGCACAGGGAAAAATTTCTTAAACAAGGCACAAAAAGCATTAACCATAAAAAGTATAAATTAGATTAAATTAAGAACATCTGCTCATTGAGTTTACTATTTAGGGACATAAAGGCATGCAACAGAATTGAAGAAAATATTTGCAATACACAAATCCGACAAAGGAATCTTACCTACGATACATAAAGAAACTATAAATCAATAAGAAAAACACAAATAAGCCAGTTTTAGAAATGAGCAAAAGACACACACAGGCACAAAAGAGGATATCCAAATGGCCAATCCATGTAACACATGAAAATGTTACAAATTAAAAACACAAGATACTACTACACACCAATAGAAAGACTAAAGTTAAAAAGACAAATACCAAATATGTAGAGCAACTGGAAATCTCTTACATTGTCAGTTGGCATAAAAATTAGCACAACATTTTAGAAAACTGTTTGGCAAAATCTACTAAAGATTAATACAGATCCTCCTCAACCCACGATGAGGTTACATCCCAAAAAAAGTGTCGTAAGTTGAAAATATCGTAAGTCAAAAATGCATTGAGTAAAACGTTGAACAAGATCAATGTTCTCAGATTTTTTAAAAGCAGTAGAAACCTTTACAAAAACACAGTGTCATTTCACAAGATGATTTAAGAGTGTATTTCAAAAGTAAAAAAGAAAAAAATGAAACAGTCCATTACAACGTGGACATATTCATTCTTCAGTAAATCTTTGAAGTAAGATGAATCCCAAAGCTGACCTCATCTCGGAATTGTGCAATTCAACAATAGATTTAAACTCCCATGCTGGAATCCACCATGGTAAAATTGAAAAATTGTAAGTCAAACCATTGTTAAATTGGGGACCTTCTGTATACGTCTTCCCTATGACTCAGCAATTGCACTCACAGGTGTATGTACATGTGTGTGTCTGTGTGTATGTGTGTGTGGTTCTGCATGTATCTAAAACAAACAAGAGGATATGCCCACAAGGAGGCATGTACAAGAATTTAATAGCTGCTTTATTCATAACAGCCATAAACTGAAAACAAGCCAAATGCCAATCAACAGGAAAACAAAGAAACTACAACATACTCATACAACGGGATAATATATAGCAATTTTTTAATTAAAAAAAATTACTTATAAAAGGAACAAAGTAGATGACTCTCACAGAAATTATGCCATGAAAATAGCTGGATAGGAAAGTGGATATACTTTATATTTCTTTTGTATAAAGTTCAAGAACACACAAAACTAATCAATGGTGACAGAAATCAGAATACTGATTAGCTCTGGATATGAGAATGGGCTGGCTAGGGATTTGAAGGAACTTTCTGGTGTTGTAAAAATGTTCTTTATTTGTATCTATGTGTGGGTTTTATATGTGTATACATATGTAAAAATTCATTAAGTTGTATGCTTAAAACTAGTGTATTTTATTACCACATGTTAAAGCTCAACAAAAAGTAAACAAAATACGACAAAAAATCGGAAGCTATTTTCACACCCATTTAAATGCTTATCAAGTAAATCTCAGTAGGTCTTGAAGCTATATAAGAATGCAACATGTTCCAATTAGTTTGTAAGAATAGGCAATGTCCTGGGAAAACGAAATTTTACTAGACAAATTATTAAAAGCTCTTTGCATAACTGGTATATGGTTTTGAAAATAAGTATAATTTAGGAAGCAGAGTCAATAGCACATTTTCTCCACACAGATCTACGCACTGTTTTGAGGTTTACTTTTCAACTATAACAGCCATTTAAACCAAGTATCAAAACTAACTAAACCAGAAGAAAATAAAAAGACAGGCCACAGACTAGAAAAAAGATACTTGCAAAACACATATCTGAGAAAGGACTTGTATCCAAAATATACAAAGAATCCTTAGAGCTCAACAATAAGAAAACAAACAACCCAATTAAAAAACGGGCAAAAGATCTGAACACGTACTTGATCAAAGACACAGATGCCAAATAAGCACACGAAAAGATGCTCCACATCATATGTCATTAGGGAATTGCAAATTAAAACAACAATGAGATACTACCACAAACTTATTAGAATAGTGAAAATCCAAAACAGTGACACCAAATGCTGGCAAGCATGTGGAACAACAAGAACTCTCATTCATTGCTGTGAGAATACAAAATGGTACAGCCACTGTGGAAGACAGTTGGGTGCTTTCTTACAAAACTCAACATAGGCTTACCATACAATCCAGCAACTGTGCTCCTTGGTATTTACTCAAATGAGTTGAAAACTTAAGAACACACAAAAACCTGCACATGGATGTTTATAATAGCTTTATTCATTATTGCCAAAACTTGGAAACAACAAAGATTTTTATCAATAGGTACGTGGATAAACTACGGCAATCCAATGGAATATTAATGGAAAAGCTATGGTAAATACAATGGAATATTATACAGCAATAAAAAGAAATGAGCTATCAAGCCATGAAAAGACATGGAGGAAACTTAAATGCATATTGTTAGGTGAAAGAAGCCAGTATGAAAAGGCTACATGCTGTATGATTACAAGTATATGCCATTCTGGAAAAGGTAAACCATAGAGATATTAAAAAGATCAGGGGCTTGGGGTGGGAGGGAGGAAGGAAGGAATACGTAGAGCACAGGGATTTTTAGGGCAGTGAAACTATTCTGTATGATACTGTAATGGTGGACACATGACAAGGTACATTTGGCAAAACCCACAGAATTGTACAATACAAAGAGTGAACCCTAAAGTAAACTATGGATGTTATATAAGAATAATAATAATGTATCAATATTGGTTCATAAATTGTAACAAATCTAACACACTAACGCAAGATGTTAATAAGACGGGATTCTGTGCAGGGTGGGGGGACATACAAGGGCCTCTCTGTACTTTCTGCTCGACTTTTCTGTAAGCCTAAAACTGCTCTGAAAAATAAAGTCTACTAATTATGAAAAAATAGACCAAATCTGTAAACTGCTCTATCATAAAATGCTAAATCATATTTTCAAAATTAATGAAGCATACTCGATTAAACTCTAAAAGGTATTTCATACCATTAAAATAAATAAAATTGGTTTAAAATAATGTTTATTTCATTTGTATGTCATCATAAGGAGATCCAAGGATCCTGTCCCCACAAGGACACACAAAGCACCCCTGTGGATCCAGATTCTGTTTTAGGGAGGAGAGAGAGGGGAGAAACTGTCCTAAGGGGGAGCTGGATTTTGAACAGACTGCAAATTGACTTACAATCAGGCCATTTTAAACTAGAAAAGAATTAGACACATTTAATTGGAAAGTTTATGTTTGGGGAGGAAAGTTTAAGTTTTTTTTATTTTGGTTTTGCTACACAGTTGAGATAGGGGTTTGTGGAAATGTTTACCTTTATATACCTGTACATTTTTGCCCCTTCAACAATATATGAGTCTACAGCATCATTAGCAACACACCTTGGACACTTCACCTTTAAAGTAAAATAACCCACAATGCCGAAACCAAGTTTCTACTTCCATGTTGCCATTCTGAAAACCCCTCTGTGGGCTCTCTGGATTTGGATGACTGGTTTCCCTCAAGGGACATCCACCTTGCCTGGTAGAGAACCTGACTCAGAGGCCAACCCCATCAACATTGCTCAACGCAAGATAGCTCAGTCTTTGGAAAACAAATGCCATTTTGGGTCCCATTTCTTCTTCTTCTTCTTGTTATTATTGCTAGTATTATTATTATTATTACTACTAACAGACCTAGTTTTTCTCTTTTTGCCTGATTCACAAGCACATACCATATGCAATTATCTTTAATCTAATTTTTCAAGTTCATTTGTTCATTCCTTCATTCATTCATTTAATAAATATTTATTGATCAAAAATGACATGACTGGTATTGTACCATAGGGATCTGAACAAGTATCCCTTCGTCCAATAACAAGCACCTGATTAGGCCGAGTAAAAACCCTTTGGATTGGCCATCCAGTCAAGACATGATTAGGAGGATTAAGCATTGCATGGTCATGCCACCAACCTGCTTACTGCTTCAATTTCATAAAATGGACCTATCCCCAAACAACTATCATTTCTTCTTTATTTCGAATATGACAGCGCCTCTCTTTTTAGATTGTTATTTGAAACTTCTCTTTAAAATATCAGGTTTCCCATACCAGTTGCATGTCAGAGCATTAGAGTGAATGCCATCTCCAGCTGGAGAGTGCAGCTTCCACTAAGAAGCCCAGAATTAAAGAACACATGGCTTTATTCTCTAGGCAGAGATGCCTTGTCTAAACACTGGTCAGATGTCTCAAAAAAAATAAATGCATGCCATTGGTCACCAACGACATCAAAAGAGAAGATGGTGAACCATGTCTATAAAGGAGGGACCTGGAATCATCAGTAATATTAGCCTCAGAGAGGGCAGTGTTCCAGTCCATGTATCAATAACAAGCAAAACTAAAGCAAAAGCTTGGTTCCAAATGAGAGGCAGAAAAGAAGACCTAATGTTGCCTTGGCTAGCACTTGCTATTCTGAAGACAGAGGTAAGCCAGCCCTTGCTGAAGGCATAAGGAGGGAAGGAGGCTCATGTTAGAACCTCTGCACCTCAGGGTCATACCAGCGGCTTTCCAGCTGGGGGACCCCAGGGCAAGTTTCTGTACCTTGTAGGTCTTGCTTTCCTCATCTGAATAATGAGGCGTTTGAATAAATGATTTTTAGGAATACTCCAACTCTAAACACTCTGTGATTCAAAAAAGGGATACTGAATGAAATCGAAGGAAACAAAACCCAAAACAGAACTGTCTGCAACAGGAAAGGATGTATTCTGAGCATGGTGCAGTGAAAGAGAACTGTTAGGAGGGAGGAGAGGACAAACTATAAAGCCCAGAAAGACTTGATTATGGTTAAAATTATTAATAGAATAGGAATAAATGGCTTATGATTTATTGAGCTATTTATACCTAATCTCCAAGAGACACCTAGAGAAAAAGACTGGACTAAATCCAAAGTTTGGTGCTTATATAGACAGAAGATCATTTTATTGTTTGCCAATCACTCATTTATATATCTGTAAATAGAAAGAGCTGATACCTTACATTTCATTAAAAATGTTAATGCTAGGTCATTGCTCTTTGGGGACTCATTTTTTATGTGTGCAAAATTCTACAGGCTTTTACAATAAGATGCACATAAAGACATTTGAAATCTAAGTGATCTCTTGACATTTGACTAAAAGTCAAAGTAGTGGACCACAGGACAAATAGAACACTTCACCCATGAAGGTTGACTATTAGCTTTGTTTCATGGTCTGTAAATGAGTTATTAAACTCCTCTATAAAGTTTTATTACTGTTCTAATCTCATTAATAACTGTCCTCACTTTAAATGTCCTACTGTTTGCTGAATATGGCAGCAATGTGCTGCAATAATTGCTCCCTGACATTAGATTTTTTTTCTCTAAAACTAAGGATATAAAAGAGAAGGCGTTAGAGACACTATGCAGCACTGATTATATCATTTAAAGGAAAAAAGAAAGAGCCAGATGTTAGCTGTCTCTCCTTGTATGAGTATAACCTGCTTGATTCCACATTTCCATCTTTAGTTCCTGAGTGTCAGCAGCCTAGACATAAGGGAATAAAAGTGAATGTATGTTTCAGCACATCGCGAAAGCACGTACAGAGAAAACAATTTACATCTTAATAGCTTTCTTTCATTACATTAACTCCTCCTCTGCTTTTCATCTTGGAGACTGCAGGAATGTTTGCAAACATTGGCAAGTATAAAAAAGAATCACAGAATCTCTAGAGCTGTTAAGGGGCACCAGGGACCATAAGCCAACCTCCCAGCAGCACTCAAATTGCATCTCTGCTAGATCTCCCTTGGAGACGTGTCACTCACAGTGCAGAGCACTCACTTTGTCCAGGAGATGACCTCTCCATACTTGAGTCTTCAAGCTGTGGGGAAGATCTTCCTGACATTGAACAGGAAGTGGATGCCCTGGAACTTTCACTAGGACTCAAGGTCCCGCCTTTTGGAGCGACTCACAACATGAACCTCCTCCCATTTCACAGGAGAGGTGGACACATATCTGAAGACAGTGCGGAGAGCTCTGATTAGTCATCTGGCCTACAAGCCAAACATTCCAGCATCTTCTGCCACTCTTCAAAAGGAATAGTTTCCATTTGCCTCACCATCATAGACGCTCAAAGCTAAGCAGCCTCTAGTTTTATCTGCAGTGTTTCTTTAATGTTTCACCCAGAAGTGAACTCAACATTCTTCCCCACACAGAGCAGACATTTGACACCCCCACGGTTGGGACACCATACAGTTGTCCCCTCCTGAAATGCAGTGTGGTAGAGAATTTGAATTTGAAGCATATATAAACATGTGAGGAAAACAGGGACAGGAGAATCAAAGTAAATTAATGAAAGCCTTAATAAGAAGACCCAGAACACACACTAATAAAGAACCATTTGTTTTAAATATTTCATTCATTTTAAATTAGTAAAATGGGAACTTTAATATTTCTTTTACCTGGCTCATGTTTAATAGGAACTTTTCAGGATCTTTTGATCGATCCTACAGTTTCAAGGAGTTGCTTGTAAATTTGATGTACTATATTGCAAAATACATATACACTAAAAATCATTTTTAAATTTGGTCTTTGTGGCCAAAAGAGCTGGCTGTCCACAAAACAGATGTGCTCTTCTTTCCAAACTGTGGAATCATTGCTGGGAAGTGGCTGCTCAGTCAGGCATTTCATTGCCCAAACTCTCTGCATCTTAACATGGCTAAGACACCAGTTCTCACTCATGGAAGGTGAGCAAAAGGGACGTGTGTCATTTCCAGCTGGGTTTCTTTTTTAATTGTGGTAAAATATAGATAACATAAAATTTACCATTTTAACCCTTTTTAGTACAGTCATGCACCACTTAACGATGGAGATACTTTCTGAGAAATGTGTTGCTAGGTGATTTCATCATTGTGCAAACATCATCAAGTGTGCTTACACAAACCTAGATGGTATAGCCTACTACACACCTAGGCTATATGGTACTAATCTTATGGGACCACCATCGTATATGCGGTCTGTTACTGAGCGAAACGTCATTATGTGGCACATGACTGTATACAATTCAATGGCATTAAACACATTCATCATGTTGTGTAACCATCACTACTATTTCCAGACCATTTTCCTCATCCCAAACAGAATCTCTGTACCCACTAAACAGTAACTCCCCATTACCCCTTCTCTCAGCCCCTGGTAACCACTATTCTATTTTCTGTCTCTATGAATTTGTCTATTCTAGGTATCTTATATAAGCGAAATCATATAATATTTGTCCTTTTGTGTCTGGCTTCTTTCATTTAGTGTAATGTTTTCAAAGTTCATCCATGTTGTAGGATATATAAGAAGTTTATTCCTCTTTATGGCTGAATAATATTCCATTGTATGTATATACCACATTTTGTCATCCATTCATCCATTGATGGACACATGGATAGTTTCCACCTTTTGGCTATTATGAGTGATGCTGCAATTAACATTTGTGTATAAGTATCTGAGTCCCTGTTTTCAATTCTCTTGGGCATATACCTAGGAGAATTGCTGGATCATACAGTAATTCAATGTTTAACTTTTTGAGGAATCACCATACTGTTCTCCACAGCCACTGCATCATTTTACACTCCCACCAGCAATGCATGAGGGTTCCAATTTCTCCATATCATCACCAACACTTGTTATTTTCCTTTTTTTTTTTTAAATAAGAGTCATCTTAATAGGTGTGAAGTGCTATTTCATTATGGTTTTGATTTGCATTTCCCTAATGTTATGCATCTTTTCATGGGCTTATTGGCTATTTGTGTATCGTTTTTTAAGAAATGTCTATTCAAGTCTTTGCTCACTTTTGAATAAAGTTTGGTTTTTTTGTTGTTGAGTTGTAGGAGTTCTTTACATATTCTGGAAATTAATCTCTTACCAGACAGATGATTTGTAAGTATTTTCACCTCTAGCTGGGGCTGTTCAGAAGCAGGTGTGCCTTCACCATTTTTCTCTTCTGCCTGCTGGATGCAGAGGATTCCAAGACCCAGGGAAATGATGGAGCCATGAAATAGGAGATGGGTACCACATGGAAGAAAGCCACCCACTGACTAGGAAGGCTGCATATTCTACTATTATAGAACTGATAAATTTCTCTTGTGTTAATCCACTGAAATTTTGGCTTTTTCCACAAGCAAGCATTACCCAACCTAACACAGTCCTCTGCTAAATGTTCACAGTCTTTCTGATTGTATGATCCAGGAGTTCATGATTTGCATCTCCCAGATCTCATGTCCACTAGTGTCTCTTAAATACGGTCTCAGGCCTTCCCTGATTAGACTCTCCTTTTTCCAATTATCACAAACTAACAGCATCCTCATTTTGTTGGGAAAGATTTACTTATCTATAGTTCCGAAACCCCTCCACTGCTGTTTTCGTAACTGAGATATTTTCTATCCTAAGATCTTAGGCACTTAGGCACTCTTATTTCTTTGTAACTTCTTAAGAACAATGGGTCTGGGTATAAACTTGCAGTTATAAGATGAATAAATTCTGGGGAGCTAATGTACACCATGGTGATTATAGTTAATGATACTCTATTATATACTTGAAAGTTCCTAAGAGAGTAGTGTTTAAGTGTTGTCACCACAAAAAAGAAATGGTAATTATGTGACGTGATATAGTTTTGCAATATATTAAGCATATCAAATCAACACATATAGCTTAAACTTTGTATAGCTTAAACTTACACAATGTTATATGTGAATTATATCGCAATACAGAAAGAAAGAGAGAGAGAGAGAATCCCACAAATAAATATGTAATTACTTTTAACAAATGGTTCTGAGATCATATTTGTGGATTGTTCAGTACTCTGCACTGTAACGTATTTGAGGTGGTAAAGTTTAACTCATTTAAAATGACTGATACTGTCTTAGGATCTAATAACTCATCTTAGGCTTCATTTCTCTTGTTCTAATGATCTGTTTACATGGTCCCATGAGAGGACCACTTGGCTATTTTTAGTTCTTACTTTTTAAATACTTATGCTAATTTTATTATACATGACAAATTTACATATATTATCATTTAATACTCAAAACAAACATATGAAATAGGTTTATTTCATTATCCTAAAGAGATTAAGACCCAAAGTATCTCACCAAATAAATTGCAGACTCAGGATTCACACCCAGCTATTTCAATTACCATACCATATTACCGTCTTTCACTCACGTGCTAACTTCTCAAATTCTTTCCTAAATAATGGACTTAACATCTTTTTTTTTTGGAAGATAGCTTCAAAAGTCTTGCAGTAGCTCTTTGAGATATTTATAGGAGGCAGAACTCATTGTGTGCTACTATCTGACACTAATATAGATTCCCACGTTCTATGTCCCTCCTTCCTATTTTTAACATTTTTAATCTGATCTAGTCAAAAAGCTTATTGAATGTCTTCCTCTTTTCTTTTATTGAAAAAACTTTTCTTGATAAGTGATAATATGGCTCTGATATTTAAGAGTATTTCAGACATTACCAAGCCTACGGGAGCACTGATGAGGAGACTCTTGGGAAAGAGAGTAATGATGCACGGACCTATTCCACCTCAATGAAACATTAAAGAAAGAAAAGTGGACAGTTCTGTCAATTTAACACATAGTTCTCCATATTCAAAATTAAGGTCAGATGAAATGTAAGAAACAAAAATAACATCACTGCTTGTAAGTTTTTAGCTCCCCAAAATTGCTCTACTAAATCCGAGATTATGGTCTCAGTCACTGCCAGTGATTTTCATTGTGCTCCAAAGTGACAAGATCTGCCCCTCGGAGATTAGCCAGTTGGGTTCCAAAAGTGAGCAACTGGGTGAGAACTGATGAAAACTCAGTCAGCAGCTCAAACTTTACTCATTTCGGTGACCTTAAAAGAATCACATAATTTTTTATGTATATCAAGTTCTCAGTAAATATAGGTGGAGGGAAGAAAGATACGAAGAGCACATCACTACAGATGAGGTCAGAAGTCGGACAACATATACGGTACAGGGCATTCTGTGGCTGAGATTGTGAACAGGGTGCAGAGACTCCAAGCACTTATTCTAGAAACGGAACATGAACACTACACTGGGAATCCACTACCATTCAGTCAGTCAGTGCATGTTTACTGAGAAACTAACATGCACTAGGAACTGTGCAGTGGATTCAGTTGTGAATGGGACAGGCAGGCTCCTGTCTTCCCGGGGCCTTCACTCTAGCAGATGACACAGACATTAACCAATTAACTGCAAATAATTCAAACTGTAATTAAAATTGTGATCAGTGCAATGAAGGAGAATATGGGATATCAAGGAAGGTTTCCTTGAGAAAATGGTGTTTGAGCTGAACACTGAAGGAAGTAACAAGGTGAGAAGGGTGGGGAATGGTATGTGGGAAAGTGAGGGGTGGAAAGAAGCATGGTACCCAGCAGAAACTGAGAGAAGGTGAATGTGGCTACAGCATAGACAGCAGAGGGAAAAGTGGCTCGAGTTGAAGCTGGTGAAATAACGGCTGTATGCTTTGTTAATGAATCCAGTCTTGCTCCTAAAAGCAGTAGAAAGCTAGTACGATAATAATATGATAAGATTTGCCCCCTAAAATGATCATTCTGGCTGTCGCTATATGAAAAATAGATCAGAGAATTCTCATCTCCTACTCCAACGTTCTCCTGTTCCCAAGGTCAGTCCCCCACAAATCATCTCTGAAATTCCTAGTAGACAGCAATGCAGTTAAAACATTTGAAATTTTATGAAGTGGGTGGGTGGATGTATTATTATTACCCTCATTACATAGTAGAGAAAACTGAAGCACAGAGACATTTAGCTGGCCCAGGGTTACGCAACTGGCCTGTGCAAAGCCAGGATTTGAATGTAGGCAGTCTGGCTCCAGATCCCTGCTATCAACCACAGTGTGATATTGTCTGGCCTATTCTCTAATACTAAACAGGTAGATTAATGAATTTAATATCACACATTTATACAGACAGCTTTGGCTATTTAACACCACCTTAATATTTGTTATTGTATTGTATCTTAATAATACTTCTCTTGGGCAAGCATAAGGAAAAATTTATAAAGTTATAAATTTCTTTTTTGGAGATTTGTTATATTCTTCAAACCTGGATGATTATACCTTTCTTTTAGCACAATTATATAACTACGGTTTCTAACAACTTCTAAAGAACACATTTTATAATACTGAATAGTTTTGTGTTATTTCCTTAAAGAAGATGTCACGTCAAAACTGAGGTGAAATGCTTGGGACCATTAAGGAAATTAAGCCAAGGCAGTCACGTTGCTGCACTGGGGTCCTTGTGTCACGAAGGACTAACATGCTTATTTTGGTGGCATTGACCATGGCCACTGAATGCATTTAAGGATCGGAAGGACTTAATCAAGAATAAACGGAACTGTAGTGGAACCCAACTTCATTGGGGTCCATTGGAGTTGCCCCAACTTAGGCAATTTGTTAATGCTACGTTTCCACGGTCCAGTCGAGAGCTACGCCCCCAGCCAACCTACAGACATGAGAGTCAAAATAATAGATGATTTTTGTTTTAACTGATTGAGTTTTGGGGTGGTTTGTAATCCAACAACCACTGATAGAACTTGAAAATAAACACACTCTAGAATTAATAGGTATAACCGAATAAATTCTCCTCAATAATGGATGAAGTAAAATGAATGTCAAAATCAAGGAACACCAAACCTTTTGACAGATATGTTAACAAAGGATACTATAAACAGTTACACAGGGTAGTAAAGAAATAAATATGGCTCTCGTCAATAGTTAGCTGAAAAAAATCAATAAAACATTTCTGGCATCTTAAATGTAAGATATCATAAAACACCAATTGTGACATTACTATAATCTAAACTTTACTTGCACACCTAATACTGTATGGTGTTTTATTCCTCCTATAGGTAAACTGAAATAACAAATGTTGTCTGAGTAGTTCCAGAGAGGAAAAGTAGAATCAACTAGGGTAAAAATTACAGAGAGGCTAGCTTCAGGTCAATATAAAGAAATACTTTCTAACAATTAAACTTTTTCAAAAGTGGAACGTGCTGCCATGTGCGAAAAAGGACTTTCTAATTCCAGACCCATTCGCACAGTAATCTCTCAAGGTGACAGCACACAAGGGATGCCAGCTTGGGTGGCAGCTGAGTCTACTGTGATGCTTTTCTAACCTGGATTATCATTAGCCTCACCTAGGAAGTTCTTCGGCCCCCTTCTCAGAGTCTCAGTCCCAAACCACTGGTCTAATCCTTACATGCTAGCCAAGAGAGAGGTAAATAGGTAGTCAGTTACTACCAACCAATTATCCAATCCTCAAAACTGTGAAGTGCATTCTAGCCATAAGTTTCCAAATGATTTTAATGCTTTCAATAGCTTTTGACAAAAATGACCTTGTGCCCACTGAATGCACCAACCAGTTCTGCTGATTTTTCCTACTGCTCTTCCCAGTGTTGACTGTGGCCACATGGGCCTACCTGCTGGTCCTTTGCCAGGCCAGGCCTGGCCCCACCTGGGTTTTGCATTTGCTGCTCTCTCTGCCCATCTTCCCCAACATATCTGCAGGGCTTGCTTCTTCACCTCCTTCAAGCTTTCACTTAATCATCTTCACAGTGAAGCCTTCCCTAACTACCCCAATGTAGGATTTCAACCCCACTCCCATCCAGACATTTCAGGCCCCTTTCCTTCCTCATATTTTTTTCCTCAGTATTTATCATCATGTAACATCCAACATCATCTAATACAAACTTCAATTCATTTATTTTGCTTGTTCATTTTTTCCACCAGAATGTAAGCTCCATGAAGTGATTTTTTTGTCAGTTCTGTTCATCTCTGTACTCCCTGCACCTAGAACAATGCCAGGCATACAAACACTTGTTGAAAGACTGAATGAACTGCATCAGGGGTAGCAAATTATCTGTGCTTGTAAATAAATTTTTATTGAAACAGTCATGCTCATTTATTTATGTATCATCTACAGCTGTTTTTGTGCCACAAGAGCAGAGTGGAGTAGTTGCAACAGAGACTATGGCCCACAAGCCTAAAATAAGTCACATCTGGCTCTTTATAGAATAGTTTGCCGACTCCTGCTGCACCAGTTGTGGTCTCGGGTAAAGCTCTGATTCTAAATTTCTAGGTACCTGTACTAGATTAAAGATGGTCATGTATTCGTTGCAGCTCCTGTCCTTAAGAGGCGGAGCCTCTTTCCCTACCCCTTGAACCAGCCCGGCTTAGTGATTTCCTTCAACCAATAGAATGTGATGGAAGTGACACGAGATTTTGGACTCCAGGTAGCAAGGGCCTTGCAGCTTCCACTCGGGCTCTTCCTGAATGCTGCCATCATGTTAAGAAGTCTGAGTGAGCCTCCTTGAGGATGAGCGGCCCCCCACCCCCTTGAGGCTCCAGGCACACGAGTGAGCCCAGCCTACGCTGCCAACCACACAGAAGAGTGAGCAAATGACTGTTCTTTTAAGTTATTCAGCTTTGGGGTGGTTTATTAGCTAGCAAAGGCTACTTGACACAGTAAGATTTATTTATGATTTTTAGGTTAAACCCCTAGGGCAAATTTTCCACTTTTTCTTCATATCTCTTCATAGTACTATAAAGCCAGCAGCTTCTTTCTTAAGGTATTTGTATTTAACTTTCTGTTATTTCTTGAGTTGAATCATAGGTTTTTTTTTTTGTTTTGTTTTTTTTTTTATGTGGGACGCAGCCTCAGCATGGCCGGAGAAGCGGTGTGTCAGTGCTCGCCCGGGATCCGAACCCAGGCCGCCAGCAGCGGAGCGCGCGCACTTAACCACTAAGCCACGGGGCCGGCCCTGAATCATAGTTTAATAACTAAATTTTACAAATGTGGTGACTTGTGAACATTTGAGAGTAGTTTTTTTGTGTGTGTGTGTGTGTGAGGGAGATCAGCTCTGAGCTAACATCCGTGCTAATCCTCCTGGTTTTTTTTGCTGAGGAAGACCGGCTCTGAGCTTAACATCTATTGCCAATCCTCCTCCTTTTCTCCCCAAAGCCCCAGTAGATAGTTGTATGTGATAGTTGCACATCCTTCTACTTGCTGCATGTGGGACGCGGCCTCAGCATGGCCGGAGAAGCGGTGCGTCGGTGCGCGCCCGGGATCCGAACCCTGGCCGCCAGTAGCGGAGCGCGCACACTTAACCGCTAAGCCAGGGGGCCGGCCTTGAAAGTAGTTTTGAGAAAGTACAATGGGGGTTAGCAAAGCTTGGCCGGTGGACTGGCCACCTAATTTTGTAAATAAAATGTTATTGAAACGAAGTCATGCCCATTCACTTATAGATTCTCCGTGGCTGCTTTCCTGCTATATTGACAGTATAGAGTAGTAGTGACAAAGACCACATGACCTACAAGCTTAAAATATTTGCTGTCTGGTCCTTTACAGGAAAAGTTTGCCAACCCCTACCATATAACATTATTTTGAATGTTATTCATAAAGGTAAAAGAATCTAAAATAGCTATTAAGTACACTTTCAAAGCCCAAACAACACTCATAGTGATTTTCCGGTCTCTTGAGGAAACACCAACTTAGGCAGTTTTATAATAAACCTATTAAGAAATGAGTATTTTCTGGCGCTCCATAAATCAATGGAGACAAATATAATTTCTTCAAATGCTTCTTTGGAGGTGCTACAGGTTTTTGGCTGCTTCAGTGTGTCACGTAAATCCATTTTGCTGATAGCTCTGCTGGTAAAACTGAAGCTGGAATTAATATCCATTATCGAAAGGTCATTGCACAGGGACGAGCCAGAAGCCAGTTTTAAAATGTTAATAACTCTGATGTTTTTCAAATATAAACAAAAGGTCTTCTTTGTTTTATAATTCCTTCCCTAAACGTTTTATTTAAAAATGAAAACGTTTAAGCTAAAAACCTGAATTATATAATGCAGGTGTGTGCTGGTGATATGTCAATGACTCTACCTATCAGTTTGTGCACTTTGTGGCATGCCTATCAGGAGGCAGACACTACACTGAGGTCCTCTCGTATATTACCTACCACACTTCATTGAGTCTAAACATCATTATTTTATATACCACTAAGAAAGAAAAAGTGCTGCCAATTACATTATGTCACATGCTTTATCACTGAGATCTTCATTTTATACTCAAAGCAAGTGTTCTTTGAGACTTACTTTGATATGGTTTTTCTCATATATTGCCTTTATGCATATATAAAAAGGAAAATATAAGTAAAATTAATTGGTTTAGGTTTTCTAAAAAGTTCTTTTCATTTGGAGGCTGACTCTCCTAACTTTTCAACTCAGAATCATGAATGTGCATGTTGTTCTACATGCTTCGTTCCATCAGAGCAGTGGTGCAGGAGAGCATCACTGAGGCACACTCTCCTAAGGGGTTTACTCCCGGGGTACTCACACCCATTCTGCAAGGTTCAACACGCACGTGCCAGCAGCAAGAACTACGTCAGGAACGCCACATGGATAGCAGTGGTTGATGGACTGGTTTCAGAGATATTAAAATGTGAGGAGAAAAAATGTGTGCCTTACAATTCATCCTACCGCTAACTATTAGTGTGTGGTCTGAGGATGAAACTCAGTTTGACACTGGCCTAATATAGGACTGTAATGAAGCACTTAAAGAACAATCATTTCTACTTTATCTATATTACAGTTCACTTAATACCCAATGGTGATTTTTAAAGTATCAATATTAGAAATAACTCTGTGTGTTTGGAATAAGAACTTAATCCTGTATGAAATGTAATGTAGGAAATTAAATGTAATGAATATATAACCAATGATTGAGCCAGAATTGATCCAAAATAAAGATTAACAAGAAGACTTTATTCCAACCAAGTGCATACATTCAAGCCCATACAATGGCAGGTCATCAGTGACTCTTCATGTGGCCAGGCTCCACTGAATCTTAATCTACTCTGGGTTTGCAAACACCCATCAGACCCTTACTCAACTTTGGAAAAAATCAGCCCACACATTAAGTGATCAAGGAGTTTGGAGAGCATCAGAGTATGATGGCAAGTCAGACCTGGTGCTCATCTCTGGAGCCTGGAATCAGATCATTCTGCAGGCCACATGGGCCTCCCCTCCCCTCCCCTGTAACCTCCACTAGCTGGGGCCAGGAAAGAGTTCCCAATCTCTGTGTACTCCTGGAATTCCACTAGCCTTCCTCACCCTACCACAGTGGCAGCCTGACCACCATCCTCAGCCTAACCATCTAGACTCATCATGCCCTTTGTCTCTATTTATGCTGTGACAAGAAGCTCAGTACTCCCACGTCACCCACAATCTCCTGCAGTCTAAACAGCAAGGCCTTTCAGAGGCCACATCCCACCCATTCCCAACCTATGAACCCCTTCCTATTGTGACATTTAGAGCCATATAGTAAATATTTTAGGCTTTGTGGGCCATGTGGTCTTTGTCTCAACTATTCAACACTAGCACTATACAGCAAAAACCAACCATAGACAAAATGCAAATGAATGGACATGTCTATGTTCCAACAAAACTTTATTTGTAAAAGTAAGCAGACAGCTGGCAGGCTACATTTTACTGAATCTCAGATCAACAGTCTGTACCACCTACTTCCTCTCCCCCAATTGCCATCATTCTCAGACCACTAACTCACTTCCCCTTATTCCCCAATCCCAATGTTACCCTAACACTACTCTTGCCATAATTATTTGTGTGATTTCCACTTCACTCCACAAAACCTGGAATGGGGCTAGGTGTTATGAGAACTGAAGCTTATACAGTTCAGGGGTGGCGATGGACTACAAGAAGAAAAAAACAAAATGATGAGTGTAAATTTGCCTCTGTATAAATGAGGGGCCTTGACACTTAAGCTTCATGGCAAATATACCTGTGCTTCTTCTGGTGCTCCAACTCTAACAGTCCATTGAACACAAAATTTCAGTAGCCACCTCGATCACCTCATAGACAATCCTTCCATGCCTGACCTCTCAATACCCTAAGCTCCTGTCTTCCAGAATTTTGTCTTTCATCCTGCCTAAACCATGTAATACCATGCTTCATGGGCCAGTAGCTGCAACCTCTGTAATCTCAGTGTCAGGCATCTTATTCCCCATCCACTCTCTCAGCTAGCAAACAGAGCTACTAAGAATCCTACCAGCATTATTCCACAGTAGCCTGATTCTCAGCCCAAGTTAGAGAGAAGAAGGTTTTGAAGAGATACATGCATGTACTTTTAGTTTAATGGAATGAACACCAATAAAATTTACAGGAAACTAACAAAGATTTTGCTGAAATTGTAATCTCAAAAGCACCACTAGCTTGGATTAAAAAGAACAGGGAAAAAAAATTCTCTTTCAGAAGGAAAAGCGGTCTTAGGGCCCCAAACTTCTATGGACAGGAATCAGGCTGGGAAACATACTCAGCTACAAATATCAACCATTCTTATGGAAAAGGAACCATGATTCAGATCTTTTAATAGTTTAAGCAGTTTTAATGGTTTGTCTTTCTAGAAATTTCATCTAAGTTATCTAATTTATTTACATACAGTTGTTCATACTATTCACTTATAATCCTTTTTAGTTCTGTAGGGTCAGTAGTGATGACCTATCTACAAATTAGCTGATTCTTTTTTCTGCCAATTCAAATCTACTACTAAGCCCCTGGAGTGAATTTTTCACTTCAGTTATTATACTTTTCAACTTACAAATTTCCATTTGGTTCCCTTTTATAATTTCCTTCTCTTTATTGATATTCTTTATTTGGTGAGACATCATTTTCACACTTTCCTTTAATTCTTTAGACATGGTTTCCTGTAGTTCTTCACAAGTATTTGTAATAGCTGATTTTAAATCTTTGTCTAGTAAATTCAACATATGGGTCCCCTCTGAAACAGTTTCTATTAACTGCATTTTTCGTGTGTATGGGCCATAATTTCCTGTTTTTGTTTTTTAGCATGCTTCGTAATTATTGATGGAAAACTGGACATCTTAGACAATATAATGTGTGAACTTTGGAAATAAGACCTCCCACACACACCAAATTTTTTAGTGGTTGCTGTTTTGTAGTTGTTAGCTTGGTTAGTGACTTTCTTGTTCTAATTCTATAAGTCTGTATTCCCTGTAGTGTCTGGCCACAGAAGTCTCTGTTTATTTAACTCACTGGCCAGGTAATGACTGGCCAGAGATTTTCTTAAATACCTTGAATCAATCAGTCTTCCACCCTTGGCCAAGGGGCTCTGTGTGTGTGTTGGACAATGCCTTCGACATTTAAGCAGTTTATAGCTCTGTGCTGGTCTCAACATCAGCCAGAGGGCTTGCTCTTCTTCCTGAGATTCATTCTTCAGTTTTTCTTGAATAAACACTCCCTATATTGTTGCAAGCTGCTCGCAGTTTGGTAGTTTCCAGAGTTCACAAAGTTAATCGTCAAAATTTTTTCCAGTGTTTCACGGGACGAGAAACAAAGGAAATGCAAAAGAACCAGAAAATAAGCAATAAAACAGCAACATTAAGTGCTCATATATCAATAATCACTCTAAACATAAATGGATTGAACTCCCCAATCAAAAGACACAGAGTGGCAGGATGGATTAAAAAGCAAGACTCAACAATATGCTGCTTCCAGGAAACACATCTCAGCTCTAAAGACAAACAAGCTCAGAGTGAAAGGATGGAAGACAATACTCCAAGATAATGGCAAACAAAAGAAAACAGGTGTTGCCATACTCATATTAGACAAAGCAGACTTCAAGATAAAACAAGTAATGAAAGACAAAGACAGGCAATATATAATTTTTTATTGGGCGTTTTTTTTTATGGTGTCTTAATAGTTTATAATATTGTGAGATTTTGTTTGTACATTGTTGTTTGCCAATCACCATATACATGTCTCCCTTCACTCTTTGTGCCCACTACCCCCACCTGCTTGCCCTTGGTAACCACTATACAGTTTTCTCTGTCGGTGTGTTGGTTTAATTACCACATATGAGTGAAATCATGTGGTGTTTGTCTTTCTCTCTCTGGCTTATTTCACTTAACATAATACCCTCCAGGTCCATCCATGTTGTTGCAAATGAGAGGAATTTTGTCTTTTTTTATGGCTGAGTAGTATTCCATTGTATGTATATATACACCACATCTTCTTTATCCAGTCATCAATTGAGGGACATTTGGGTTGCTTCACTTCTTGGCTATAGTGAATAATGCTGCAGTGAACATAGGGGTGCAGAAGCCTCTTTGGATTGTTGATTTCAGGTTTGTTGGATAGATTCCTAGTAGTGGGATAGCTGGATCATAGGGTATTTCTATTTTTAATTTTTTGAGAAATCTCCATACTGTTTTCCATAGAGGCTGCACCAGTTTGCATTCCCACCAGCAGCGTATGAGGGTTCCCGTTTCTCCACATCCTCTCCAACATTTGTTGTTTTTTGTCCTGGTGATTATAGCCGTTCTAACGGGTGAGAGGTGATATCTTAGTGTTGTTTTGATTTGCATTTCCCTGATGATTAGTGATGTTGAACATCTTTTCATATGCCTATTGGCCATCTGTATATCTTCTTTGGAGAAGTGTCTGTTCATTTCCTCTGCCCATTTTTTAATCGGGTTGTTTGTTTTCTTGTTCAGTTGTGTGTGTTCTTTATACATTCTGGCGATTAACCCCTTGTCGGATATAGATTTTGCAAATATTTTCTCCCAGCTGGTAGGTTGTATATTCATTTTGATGCTGGTTTCATTTGTCTTATAGAAGCTTTTTAATCTGATGAAGTCCCAGTTGCTTATTTTTTCTTTAGTTTCCCTAGTCCGAGTAGACATGGCATCCGAAAAGATTCCTTTATGACCAATGTCAAATAGTGTATTGCCTATATTTTCTTCTAGGAGTATTATAGTTTCAGGTCTCACCAAGAAGACCTATCAATTATAAAGATATATGCACCCAACATAGGAGCACCAAAGTACATAAAGCAACTATTAACAAACCTAAAAGGAGATATGAACAACAACACAATAATAGTAGGGGATCTTAATACCCCACTCACATCAATGGATAGATCATCCAGACAGAAAGTCAATAAAGAAATAATGGACTTAAATGAAAAACTAGACAAGATGGACTTAATAGACATATGCAGAGCACCCCACCCAAAAACAACCGACTACACATTCTTCTTAAGCACACATGGAACATTCTCAAGGATAGCCCATATGTTGGGAAACTAGGCAAGCCTCAATAAATTTAAGAAGATTGAAATCATAACAAGCATCTTTTCATACCATAATGCTATGAAACTAGAAATCAACTACAAGAAAATAACTGGGAAAGTGACAAAGATGTGGAGACTAAACAACATGCTACTGAACAAGCAATGGATCACTGATGAAATTAAAGGAGAAATCAAAAAATATCTGGAGACAAGTGAAAATGAAAATACACCATACCAACTCATATGGGATGCAGCAAAAGCAGTCTTGAGAGGGAAACTCACAGCAATACAGGCCCACCTTAATAAACAAGAAAAAGCCAAAATAAGCAACCTTAAATTACACTCAACAGAACTAGAAAAAGCAGAACAAACAAAGCCCAAGTTCAGAAGAATGAGAGAAATAATAAAAATTAGAGCAGAAATAAATGAAATTGAGACCAAAAAAACAGTAGAAAGGATTAATGAAACAAAGCGTTGGTTCTTTGAAAAGATAAACAAAATTGACAAACCCCTAGCCAGACTCACTAAGAAAAAAGAGAAAAGTCTCAAATAAATAAAATTAGAAATGAAAGAGGAGAAATTACAATGGATATCACAGAAATACAAAAGATTATAAGAGAATACTATGAAAAACTATATGCCAACAAATTGGATAATCTAGAAGAAATGGATAAATTCTTAGACTCATACAACCTCCCAAAACTGAATCAAGAAGAAATAGAGAATCTGAATAGTCCAATCATGGTAAACAGATAAAAACAGTAATCAAAAACCTCACCAAAAATAAAAGTCCAAGACCAGATGGCTTCTTTGGTGAATTTTACCAAACATTCAAAGAAGATTTAATACCCATCCTTCTCAAACTATTCAAAATAATAGAGGAAGATGGAACACTTCCTAACACATTCTACGAGGCCAACATCACCCTGATACCAAAGCCAGACAAAGACAATACAAAGAAGGAAAATTACAGGCCAATATCGCTGATGAACGTAGATGCAAAAATCCTCAACAAAATATTGGCAAACTGAATACAACGATACAATAAAAAGATCATACACCATGATCAAGTGGGATTTATACCAGGGACGCAGGGATAGTTCAACATCCGCAAATCAATCAACGTGATACACCGCATTAACAAAACGAGGAATAAAAACCACATGATCATCTCAATAGATGCAGAGAAGGCATTTGACAAGATCCAACATCCATTTATGATAAAAACTCTCAACAAAATGGGTATAGAAGGAAAGTATCTCAACATAATAAAGGCCATTTATGACAAACCCACAGCCAACATCATACTCAACAGGGAAAGTCTGAAAGCCATTCCTCTAAGAACAGGAACAAGACAAGGGTGCCCATTCTCACCACTCTTTTTCAACGTAGTACTGGAGGTTTTGACAAGAGTAATTAGGCAAGAAAAAGGAACAAAAGGAATCAGAATAGTCAATGAAGATGGGAAACTCTCACTGTTTGCAGATGACATGATTTTATATATAGAAAATCCTAAAGAATCCATTGGAAAACTATTAGCAATAATCAACAACTACAGCAAAGTAACAGGGCACAAAATCAACCTACAAAAGTCAGTTGAATTTCTGTATGTTAATAACAAACTAACAGAAAGAGAGCTCAAAAAGATAATACCATTTACAATTGCAAAAAAAGAATAAAATATCTAGGAATAAATCTTACCAAGGAGGTGAAAGACCTATATAATGAAAACTATAAGACATTATTGAAAGAAATCAATGACAACATAAAGAAATGGAAAGATATCCCATGCACTTGGATTGAAAGAATAAACATAGTTAAAATGTCTATATTACCTAAAGCAATCTACAGATTCAACACAATCCCAATCAGAATCCCAATGACATTCTTGAAGGAAATAGAACAAAGAATACTAAAATTCATATGGGGCAACAACAGACCCCAAATAGTTAAAGCAATCCTGAGAAAAAAGAACGAAGCTGGAGGCATCACAATCCCTGACTTCAAAACATACTACAAAGCTACAGTAATCAAAACAGCATTGTACTGGTACAAAAACAGACACACAGATCAATGGAACAGAACTGAAAGCCCAGAAATAAAACCACACCTCTATGGACAGCTAATCTTTGACAAAGGAGCTAAGAACATACGATGGAGAAAGGAAAGTCTCTTCAATAAATGGTGCTGGGAAAACTGGACAGCCACTTGCAAAAGAATGAAAGTAGACCATCTGCTATCACCATTCACAAAAATTAACTCAAAATGGATCAAAGACATAAAGGTGAGACCTGAAACTATAATACTCCTAGAAGAAAATATAGGCAATACACTATTTGACATTGGTCATAAAGGAATCTTTTCGGATGCCATGTCTACTCGGACTAGGGAAACTAAAGAAAAAATAAGCAACTGGGACTTCATCAGATTAAAAAGCTTCTATAAGACAAATGAAACCAGCATCAAAATGAATATACAACCTACCAGCTGGGAGAAAATATTTGCAAAATCTATATCCGACAAGGGGTTAATCGCCAGAATGTATAAAGAACACACACAACTGAACAAGAAAACAAACAACCCGATTAAAAAATGGGCAGAGGAAATGAACAGACACTTCTCCAAAGAAGATATACAGATGGCCAATAGGCATATGAAAAGATGTTCAACATCACTAATCATCAGGGAAATGCAAATCAAAACAACACTAAGATATCACCTCTCACCCGTTAGAACGGCTATAATCACCAGGACAAAAAACAACAAATGTTGGAGAGGATGTGGAGAAACGGGAACCCTCATACGCTGCTGGTGGGAATGCAAACTGGTGCAGCCTCTATGGAAAACAGTATGGAGATTTCTCAAAAAATTAAAAATAGAAATACCCTATGATCCAGCTATCCCACTACTAGGAATCTATCCAACAAACCTGAAATCAACAATCCAAAGAGGCTTCTGCACCCCTATGTTCACTGCAGCATTATTCACTATAGCCAAGAAGTGAAGCAACCCAAATGTCCCTCAATTGATGACTGGATAAAGAAGATGTGGTGTATATATACATACAATGGAATACTACTCAGCCATAAAAAAAGACAAAATTCCTCTCATTTGCAACAACATGGATGGACCTGGAGGGTATTATGTTAAGTGAAATAAGCCAGAGAGAGAAAGACAAACACCACATGATTTCACTCATATGTGGTAATTAAACCAACACACCGACAGAGAAAACTGTATAGTGGTTACCAAGGGCAAGCAGGTGGGGGTAGTGGGCACAAAGAGTGAAGGGAGACATGTATATGGTGATTGGCAAACAACAATGTACAAACAAAATCTCACAATATTATAAACTATTAAGACACCATAAAAAAAACGCCCAATAAAAAAAATTTTGTTTCAGTGTTTTTGTGGGTTTTGTGGCAGACAGGCTTACTAGGGTCCTCAATCCACCATTCTGAAAGCCTGCCTAGTCAGTTTTCTTTTAAAGACTATCATGGAAGAGGAAAAAAAGATATTCTTTTATATTAAGCACATATTTAACTTTCTTGCATACTTTATTTCATTCTGTAGATTTGAGTTTGAGTTTTCCTCAGGCATCACTTCCCTTTAGCCTGAGAATTTAATTTACCCTTTATTGCAAGGCAGACCGAGTGGCGACAAATTCTTCTACCTTTCACTTATCTGAAATGTCCTTATTTGACTCTTATTTAAAGGAAATTTTTGTTAAATATAAAAATCTAGATTGGCAGCTTTTATTCTTTTGCACTTTAAAGATGTTTTTCTGCTCTTCTAGCCTCCACCGTTTCTGACATGAGGTCAGCCATCATTTGCAGTGTTTACCTCCTTTATGTAATGTGCCATTTTTCTCTGAACACCTTCAAGATTTTACTTTCATTTTCAGAAGTCTGGCTATTATGTGCTTAGGTGGTTTCTGTTTGTTTTTTTACTTTTCTAGGGGTTTTCTCAGCTTCTTGGATCCATAGGCAAATATTTTTACCAAATTTGAGGACATTTCAGGCATTATTTCTTTAAGTTCTCTTTCTGCCCCATTATCTCTCTTCTGTTTCTGGGATTCCAATTACACAGATATTAGAATGCTCGATTATTGTCCCACAGGCCACTGATGCTCTTTTAATTTTTAAAAACCTTTTTTTCTCTTTGTCCTTCAGATGGGAAAATTCTATTGATCTTACAAGTTTAGTGGCCCTTTCTTCTGCAGTTTTTAGTCTGCTGGTAAGCCCAGCCAGAAATTTTTCATTTCAGATATTGTACTTTTCAGTTCTAGACTTCTACTTCGTTTTTTTTTAATATTGATTCTATTTCTCTGATGAAATTCCCTACCTCTTCACATATTATACTCATATTTTCTTTTGGAGCCTTGGATATATTTATAATAGTCATTTAAAAAGCCTGGTCTATTAATTCCAACATCCGGGTAATCCTGAGTTTTGTCTGAATTGACATTTTATTATTGTTATGGGTCCTATTTTCCAGCTTCTTTTTCATGTCTGATAAGTTTTAGTTGTATACTGGTTATTGTGGATAATACGTTGCAGAGAGTCTAGATTGTATTGTCATCATTTAAGTCACATTGACTTTTGTTCTAGCAGGCAGTTAAATTCTTGGTGAATCTCTTGACTCCAAAAGGCCTTGTTTTATTCTTTGTTAGGACAGGTTTGTAGTGGTTTAGTCCTTAGTCCTAGGGCTTAGCCCTTACTGTAGGACATGGTCTAAACTGTAAGGCAGGTATAGAGTAGCCCTTGAATTCAGGCTAGCATAACCTCCCTCAGGTGCATAACAAGGTATCTCCCCTGGCTAGGCTGGAATTCCTACACTCCTATCTCATGATGCTACCTTTACTCAGCTTTCCGCCTTACGGCATCTGCTCTATCCTCTGCTAGACCTAACAGAATCTTGCTTTGTGCATGTGCAGCCCAGTCGTCACCAAGGACCTGTGGGAAAACTCCACATAGATTTCTGGACCCTATCCCTCTTTGCAACTCTTCTCTTATACTCTGCCCTGTGAATACTCACCAGTTCACATCCCTGAACACTGAACTTTTCCTCCCCAGCTCAGCAAGACCTCTGTGTCCTGCTTGGACAGTGTTTCCGCCCCCATGCAAAAAAAAGCCCACAAAACCCAGAGTGTCATGAGATGAACCTCATGTGTTTCCCTTCTCTCAAGGATCACAGCCCTAATCTGCCTATTTTCCAATGACTAAAAACAATTGCTTCACATATTTTGTTGAATTTTACTGTTGTTTATGGTGGTAGGGCATGTTAGTATCAGTCATTGTCATGAAAGAAACCCAACATGCACCTTTTCAAGTGCACATAATAAATCATGAAAATTGACCATATATTAGGTAAGAGAAAACCTCAATAAATTCTAAAAAGTAGAAATAGTGATGCCAACCAGTTGCTGATCACAGTGCAATAAAACTAGAAATAACAAAATTAATAAAACAAAATATACCCTCACTTCTAAACAATTCTTGGCTCAATGAAGAACCATAAACCAAAATTGAAATATATGTAGAAAACAAAAATGATGGAAGCACTACAGATCAGAATTCTGAGTAAGGCATAGCTTTAAATACTTTTATTAATTAAAAAACAAAGAGAGATAAATGAGCTAAGCATCTTTACTCAAAAACCTAAAAAAAGAATGACAAAACAAACTCAACAAAGGCATAAGGAATGAATTAAAATATAAAAGCAGAAATTGATTATTTTTTAAAAGTAGGACTAAATTCCCAAACTAGCCTAAAAAAATTATACACACACACACTAGTAACACCACTATCTTAATTACTCAATAAAAATACAAAAGTGTAAATACATAATACAAGAAATGGTAATGGGGAAATAACTTCTGAAACCTAGAGAAATAAAAAAATTATGAGAACCTATTTTGTCCAACTCTATGAACATAGATTTGAAAGTGTGTATGAAATGAAAACTTTCTAGGAAAAAAAAATGTATAATGCTGACTCTAAAAGAAAGGGGAAAATGTAAAAAGATTTATTATCATTGTAGAAATAGAGAAAGGCGTCAAAGAGCTACCACTACTACCATACTTCTGAGAAACAGCACCAGCCAGATGGCTTTACAAGGGAATTCTACTAAACTCTTAAGGAGTAGATAATTTCAGTCATACTTGAGCTATTCCAGAACCACAGAGAGAGAAAAAACTATTTTTTTAAAGAAGCAATACAATGTTAACACCAAAATCTAGCAAAGGATGTATTCCATCAAAACCAAACAAGAAACAAAACTACAGACCAATCACACTCATGAAGGGCAGTGGGAAATCCTGAATATAACATTAGTAAAGAACTTAAGCAGCACAATTAAAGAATAATATATCATGATTAATTGTGGTTACTGACTCAAACACTAGGATGGTTTAACATTAGGTAATCTATTAAATATAAGCCATTACATGAATAAATTGAAGGAAAAATTATTTGATCATTTCCATAGACACCAAATAGGCATTTGACAAATGTCATTTATTCTTGATTTCAAAAGACAAAATTAAAATAGATAAGTACTTCCTTAACCAGGAAAAGAAAAAAGATTCTGATTCAATACCAAGATATACTCCACCTCATCCTCTTTAAACCTTACATTTGGACAGGAGAGAAAAAGTAGAATTATAAAATTGGAAAGAAAGATTATCACTACTTGCAAAGGATATTACTATGTAACTGGAAAACCAAGGAGAATCATTTAAAAAACCACTACTACGGAAAATAGTAAGAGAATTAACAGGTAGAAAGTTAGACAGAAATCAAAAACTTTCAAATATATACTAAAAAAATAATTGGAAGATACATTGGCAGAAAATTCCTTATCTCTAATAGCAAGCAAAAAAGATAAAATACTTGGAAAGAGACAATCTTAATAAGAAACACATAATGCCTATATAAAGAAAACCATAACGGACACAATAAAGTCTTGAACAAATGGGAAAACATAACATGCTTTTAGATCTGAAGACAAGCAATGTTAACGTGCCTTCGTGGAAGTATAAATTGGCACATCACTTAGAACAACTTGTCAATATCTATAAAAGTTACAAATGCATGTACCCTTTGATCCAGCAATTCTAATCCCAGGAATTTACCCTATAGATACTCTTGCTCCATGTGAAAGTATGTACACATAAGGTTATTCACTGCAGAACTGTCTGTTAATAGCGAAACATTGGAGATAACCCATATCCATTAGAGCACTGGTTAATTACGTTATATCCATAAAACAGAAGAGGATGCTGCTGTATAAAAGAATAAAAATATCAGATTTGTGGTTACCAGAGGCGGGGGCGAGGGTGGGGATGGGATAAAGGTGGTCAAAAGATACGAACTTCTACTTGTAAGATTTAAGTACTAGGGATGTAATGTACAATAGGATGACTATAGTTAACACTACTGCATGGTAATTTGAAAGTTAAGAGAGTAAACCCCAAGAGTTCTCATCACAAGAAAAGAAACATCTTTTTTCTTTCTTTCTTTCTTTTTTTTTGTATCTATATGAGATGATGGATGTTAACTAAACTTATGGTGGTAATCATTTCATAATATATGTAAGTGAAATCATTATGCTGTATACCTTAAACTTAAACAGTGCTATATGTCAATTATATCTCAATAAAACTGGAGAAAAAAAGAATATACATCTCTATGTAATAAAGCCCCTCAACTGTTGGCAATTTTTATTATTGTTGGGAATGTACATTTTCCTTAGGGTCAGAAAAAAATATCACCAACATTCAAGTATAATAACTACATAGAAACAGAACTCCAATCTGAGAAGGCTACATACTGTATGATTCCAACTATATGACATTCTGGAAAAGAAAAAACTATGGAAACAGTAAAAAGATCAGTGGCTCCCGGCGGGGGAGGCAGGGGCAATGAACAGGCAGAGCACAGAGGACTTTTAGGGCAGTGAAAATACAAATACTCTGTATGATATTATAATGATAAATATATGTCATTATACATTTGTCCAAGCCCACAGAATGTACAACACCAAGAGTGAACCCTAAGGTAAACTATGGACTTTGGGTGTCAGTGTAGATTCATCTTTGGTAACAAATGTACCACTCTGGTGAGGGATGCTGATAATGGCAGAGGCCATGCATGTGTAGGTGCAGGGGTTATATAGGAAATCTCTGTACCTCCCTCTCAGTTTTGTTTTAAACCTAAAACTGGTCTAAAAGAATAGTCTTAAAAATTGTGTTCAATTGTAATATTGCAGATATGTATAAGATGTAAAGTAAAGCCACCCTCAACCCATCCAATCTCATTTGACAAGCTGCTTTTGACCACATATGTTTTTATTTTGATTGGCAGCAATAAGTCTAAATACTATGCTCACACTTCTATTTCTTGACTTATCATCTCTAAGCAGTGCCTATCGACTTTGTGCCATAAAAGAGAATGAATGAACTTAGGGAAAGTATCATGATCTAACCACACTTTTCATTTTTGCTGGTAATATTATTACTCGTAGACCCTTCAACATCTATTTTGACTGATCAACTTTAAATAGTACTTCTTGACTCTCTACTATGTAAGATGAGGAAACTTACAAATAGACCAAACTCAACAGAATCAAAGACTAATTCTAAGAAGCATTTACCTTGTTCATAAAGTAGCTTCATATTCAAATCTTTGCAGGCAACCAGATTGTTGAGCAATGCAATCACACTTTGCATGGTGTTACCCAGAATGTTATCCTGATGTTCCTGTAATAGATCATAATTTTCATCATAACTATATAGAAATAAAATTACATCATAATAAAGACAAATGATCAAATGACCTCCATCCCTTCATTCTTTGCACGGGGCTAAACCATTATCTTTTTGCACTTTAACGAAGCAGACCCTTCTGTGTTAAGGCACTTCCCCTCAGTGAGTTCAGTGAGCTGGGAGGCAGCATGAATCATTCAGAGCACCAGTGCTGCTGCACATAGTCCCCTGCCAGAGAGCTGAGGGACAATCACATAGCCCTCCATGCTTTAGATGGGCAACAAAGGAGACAGAGTGACCAGAAATCAAGTATATGGACCTGAGGAGACCACATTTGAAAGTGATGTTGAGATCACAAAAGAAAACTACTTACACAAAGAAATATTTCTACAGTTTCAAGAGTAACCTGGCACTATTATTTTCCTACTTTAGTCTTGTACATTGATGGTTATGTTGGATATGACTTATTGCATCACTGCTCCAGTGTACTGAACTACACTTGTGACCTAAAAGAGTGAATTTTGCTTTCTTCAATACTTAACACCCTATAGCAGAGAGTAACTTTGGTCCCAAAGAGAATGAGGAAAATGAGTAATTCTCTAGTCTTAATTTCTCATTTTAAAGTGATGAAGATAACTTCTTTGTAATTTTTAAAGGATTCCAAAAATAACTTGCTTTATTTCTGTTTTTCATGTCTCTGAATTTTTAAAAAAATTAAACAATTAACCCAGATTATAACTGAAATTATAAAATTCCAAATAATATAAAAATAAGGAAAAAAGTCTTTAAGCTCCTGGACTAGGAGCAGTGAAAGCCAATGCTTCTAGGTGTGTAGCTTGCCTCATGCTAGTCCTGGCCTTGCTCCTTGACACTCTGTTAATAACTAGTCTCATCCTAAAAAGTGACTGGTATATCAACTCAGTAGGCTCCATCTAGACCTCTTCCTAGTCATTTTACACATACATACACACACAGAAATATATGGTTTGCTATTTTTTAAATATAAATGATGTCACATTTATTAATTCACACAAATAATTAATGAATAGTTATTACGTGCCAGACACTGTTCTAGGCACTTCAGGTATGTTAGTGTACAAAACAAGGTCCCCTGTCCTCATAGAAATAGACAACAAGCAACAGGCATAATAAATAGGTAAATTGTATAATGTGTTAGAAAGTAACAAGTGCTATGGCAAAAAAGAAAAGAGAAGAGCAAGAGAGGGGGATTGAGAATTCAGCACTGGGGCTGCACATAATTTCAAATTGTGTGGTCAGAGTGGGACTCATTGAGAGGGTGTCATTGAATAGAATTTTTATTTTACTTTTTAAATGCTGAAGTATATTAGAATTTTTTGGATTAATTTCTTTTTTTTTTTTTTCTTTTTGTGAGGAGATCAGCCCTATGCTAACATCTGCCAATCCTCCTCTTTTTTTGCTGAGGAAGACTGGCCCTGGGCTAACATCCGGGCCCATCTTCCTCTACTTTTTATGGGATGCCACCACAGCATGGCTTGCCAAGCAGGGCATCGGTGCGCGCACAGGATCCGAACCGGCGAACCCCGGGATGCCGCAGTGGAGCATGTGCACTTAACCGCTTGTGCCACCGGGCCAGCCCCTGGATTAATTTCTTTTTAATAAACTTTTCTTTGGAAATAATTTTAGATTTACAGAAGAGTTGCAAAGACAGTAGAGAGTTTCCATATATCTATCACCCAGTTTTTCCTGATGTTAATATCTTACCAAACAAAGGCACATTTAACAAAACTAAGGACTCAAATACAAACTACCAAAACTGAATCAGGAAGAAACAGAAAGTCTGAATAGACCACTTACTAGTAAGGAGATTGAATCAGTAATCAAAAATATCCCAACGAAGAAAAGCCCAGGACCCCATGGCTTCATTGCTGAATTTTATCAAACATTTAAAGAAGATTTAATGCTCAAGAGTTCTCAAACTCTTCCAAAAAACTGAAGAGAAGGGAATACTTCCACTCATTTTACAAGGCCAGCATCATCCTGATACCAAAGCCAGAAAAGGACACTACCAGAAAAGAAAACTACAGATCAATATCCTTGATGAATATAGATGCAAAAATTCTCAATAAAATACTAGCAAACCAAATTCAGAAGCACATTAAAAGAATCATTCACCTTGATCAAGTGGGCTTTATACCTGGGATACAAGGAAAGTTCAACATGCGCAAAATCAATGTGACACATCACATTAATAGAATGAAAGAAAAAAATCATATGATCATCTCAATAGATGCCGAAAAAGCATTTGACAAAATTCAACATCAATTCATGATAAAAACTCCTAACAAATTAGGTATAGAAGGAAAGTACCTCAACATAATAAAGGCCATATATGACAAGCCCACAGCTAACATCATACTCAATGGTGAAAGGTTGAAAGTTTTTCCTCTAAAATCAGGAACATGACAAGGGTGCCCACTCTCACCACTCTTATTGAACACTCTTATTCAACATAGTACTAGAAGTCCTTGCCAGAGCAACCAGGCAAGAAAAAAGAAATAAAAGACTTTAGAATTGGAAAGGAAGAAGTAAAATTATCTCTATTTGCAGATGACATGATTTATATGTAGAAAATGCTCAAGACTCAACCAAAAAACTCTTAGATCTAATCAAC